>NC_089884.1:15352500-15652500 GCF_040182565.1 Anser cygnoides
TGCCTTCAAAGACTGTATCTCTGTTAGTGTTGTTAGCTGAGCCTTCCTTTGCAGGAGTAGAACAACTGCTGGTATTTTCAGTGTTCGGAAAACAAGGATTTTCTTTGAAAATAAATAATTGCACCGAGGATTATATTTGTTATAAGATCTAAGCAACGCCACGAAGATAGCCTTCCTCTTTCTTAGTACTTGCGTTGTTTTGTTTGTGAGCTTGACGTGTAGGGGAGAGGGCTCGGGGAAGGAGAGGGGAGGCAGATAGTGCTTCCCTCATAAAATATACAGCGGGCTCTGCGTGCTGAAGTGTCTCTGTGAATCCTTCTATGGCTCTTTTTTGACTGACTGGCTAAATTACAGTTTCATTGTTCCAAATCCCCCAGGACTTTTCCACAGATGTTGTAGCTAAAGCTGTGTGTGTTGGGAAGCTCTTCCTACCTGTCACTACCAGCGGCAGACCCAACTAATTTACCAATTTTAGTGAACCTCTCAAGGAGCAATGCAATTACCTTTGGAAAAGCAGGGTTGTCGGGGCAGAAATAGGGCATTTTCCAGTATTTCTGTTAGGCAAAAGGATGGCCTTTGAGCCACAGTGTGGTTGGAAAGCAGATGGCAGGAAAGAAGGGCAGAAGGAGGAGTTCCCTTCCCTTACGGTGCTCTGGGAGCTGCTGGCACAGGTGGCGGTGGTTTTGAGGCTCAGCTGCTTTTCAAGGAGAGTTGCTCTTTCTGAGTCTTTGCTGTGTTCTGTCTGCACACGTGCAGTTGTATGGATGCAAAATTTCCTGAGCTATAATTCCCTGTGAAGTTACCTGCAGAAACAAAACCTGCTTACACTACTAAACTGCTGTCTGATATCCATGAAGTTGGGCACTTTGGGGGAAATAAATCCCCAGGGCAGGTTTTCAAAGCTGAGGAGCTAAGGTCCATCACATGTCGTGACTGTGCAGACCTTCCCCATCTATTGCCCCTTTTCAGAGCCGAGGTCACCTCGCAGCACGTCTGGAGCTTCAGGCCACTGACACCGTACGGTGCTCCCCGGTTTGCACTCGCCCAGCCAGCTCCTGGGTAGGGGATAACATCACAGAGAGCCTCCTGCCCTCTCTTGGTCCCTTCCCTCCTGTTATAGAATAGCTGGAGGGCAGCTGGGCTGTTTTACCTTGGATTTACCCACTATGGAGAGGTGGGCTCCTGGTTCTGTGCCATTAGGGCTACATACGGATCCCACTGCGATGCATCTTCAGTACCGTTATTATGGCATTACAGCTGATGCTTCTCTCATAGCGAGCTTCCTGGGAATGTCAGGGAAATGGTGTGGGCCTCGTACTTCACACTATCAGCATTTGTTTGATGTATTTTTCAAGCACTGTTTGGTTTCAGGCACAATGACGGGGTTTAGCTCTTTAAAAGACCTAGAACAGCAACAATTGTACCTGGACAGACAGCAGAACTTCACTAATTCCTGCTAATGACTGTAGGAGACTTGTTTTATGTTAGTACTTCATAATGTTCAAGTAAATGGCAGTAGTATATTTTGTGAAAATAATGAAGTCTTAGTGATGTGAGATCGCTTTACAGCTCTCTGCTTTTAAATCTTTGCTGATGGCTGATTGCTGATGGCTCTCTTTTGCACCAAATCACGCAGTTGGCTGGCAAAACGTAGTTTGTTCGGCAGTCTGAAAGGAGAACGGGGCTCCCTAAGCCACTTGGCAGTTCCCCATTGCATGGTCCCCCCTCCCAGCAGTCCCTAGGCTCAGCTGAGGATGAAGATGGGGAACTGGGAACTCCACCGCATGGAGTCTCTTCCTTCCCCCCTGAGTGTTCATTTTGGGAACATTTGTTTTGGCACGTTTAGCCATGCCATGCTGTGCTATGCCATGCTGTGCCATGCCATGCTGTGCCATGCCATGCTGTGCCATGCCATGGAGGCACTGCTGTAGTTGCAGGCTACCAGGGAAAACTGCAGGTGCAGCCAATTGCTGTTGTAAAACCACTGCAATATTGCAACTGGATTTTTTTTTTAAGTATTTTCCTTTTATTTCCATGATTATTCCTACACAAAGCTGTTTCTGGCGCTCTGCTGTGTGACTGTGGCAGTAGTCCCGGGCTGTTTTTTTCCTCCTTTCTCTGTAGTTAGGCTCGCACCTTTTTGTAGTGGGGGCCCAGTAGCTTTGTGGTCATCCCTCCTCTTCGGAACTGACTGAGCGCTGCGCTCTCCTCCGCAAGGCTTTGAAGGTTTTTGGCGTCACTTGTTCATAGGCTGCGTGTTAGGGTCAAGCTTTTGAGTCTCCTAATCACTCAGTTCTGGCATAGTCCCGTTGCCACTAAAGCCTCTTTTCATGCCTATTTAATGCCTCAGAAGTGCTTTCAAGTGGTCTTTGATAAATCATAGTA
Source organism: Anser cygnoides (assembly GCF_040182565.1). NCBI lineage: Eukaryota > Metazoa > Chordata > Aves > Anseriformes > Anatidae > Anser > Anser cygnoides. The sequence continues at coordinate 15,354,886 of NC_089884.1, forward strand.
AGTGTTATTCCAGTCGCTCAATAGCAATACCTGCTAGAGTCTTTTTTAGCTCCCAAGGCAGCCGTTCCCTCTTGCCTTATTTTACCAGTGACAGTAATTCATTCCACTTGAGCTGACTAGCTTATTTCACATTTATTTGCACATTATGAGCAGTGTCACTCTACTTACCCTCCAGACAGTAAATGGTTTGAAAAATGCAACTGTAACAAATATTAGGCATGGGGAGGGGAACAGGAAAATTGAACTTTCGCATTCTGAGCCCAAATAAAAACATAATGAATAAATAATATTTTGAAATTATCTCAATCATCGGGTGTATGCAAAATCAAAGGTGCTGCATAAACTTGCATTATCCCTTTGAGAATACATTTCTCTTTCCCGCCAGCTAGTTTAGCTTCCCCAGCATGGAGTTAAATAAAATATTACCCGTCAGGTCAGGAAAATAATTAGTCCAGCATTATTGCCTCCTTCCTAAGCAATCAAACTTGACCCACATGTATTATGCATGCTTGCACCCTGCCCATCTGAGGAGTGGGATGTATATAAACACAGACGGGTTTGGGCTCCATCTTTGCATACCAAGACAGTGCTCCTGCTCCCCTCTACGGAGAAGGCAAGTTGAAAAATTATCAGAGCAAAAGCAAGCCATTTTTTTGTGTCCTGGAGTAATTTCTTTCAAGTAATCTTTTGCTGGCTGTGGCAAGTAGTTATGGAAGTGCCATAAGTTAATACGACAGCGAGTTTTTCCCCTGTACGTGACAAATTGCAGAAGTACAAATAATGGTGATGCTCTCAGCAACACAGAAGTGTGTTGTGTTTTGTGATGGGGGCAGATAGAAGAACCTCAGACAGGAGGGAAATGCACTCAGAATCTTCCAGAGACTGGGAAGTCCTTGGCCAAAAATTTGTACAGGATTGTCTTGTGGGACTCGTGTGAGGGAAGACTATTTGCCTAAGGTCCCAGTTCTAGAGTCAATGGAAATACAAGATTCTTCCTTTTCATTCATTTACAGTCAGATTGCTAGCACTCAGCTTCTAAACCAAGCAGTTAGAGTCACGATTTATTATTAATTGGAGGTGGTGATGGTAGCGTTGTGTTCTGGCTAACAGAGCCCAGCCTGTTAACCTCTGAGCATTGCAGCGATGGCAGCAGAAAGGTGTTTAGAAGCAAGACTAAACGGGGGGAACGGCGGAGGTGCAAGGAAGCCTCGGCTCAGCGCTGAGCTCGCGAGGTTGAACCCTTTCAAGGAAAAGCATTTTCCCTCTGCACAAGTTGTGAGCCCCTTCATTTTCTGCAGCCATCTCGGGTTGTCTTTGTGCTTGCAGATCAGGTGTGCTGTGAAAATCCTTTTCTCTGGGGATGCAGCAGGATGCTGGATGCACGTTAAACCTGCTCTTTAAAGTACTGAAACATTTCCCAACGTGTTTGAGGGGCAAGTTTGAGGTCCTGAGACACTTTCAGGTTTATTCAGTATAGTTTTCTGCATCTGTCCAAATTCAGCATCTCTGTGGCTCCTTTGAACACGTGTAGCTGGATGGCAGCTAGGCTGAAACTTTGAACTTTCTAGGCTAGACTGAGTTACACTGAAATGTCCTGGAAAAGCCATCTTTACTTGACCAGGGATCACCCGAACAGTACAGACCTCTGCTCATCTCAGTGTTGTTTAATGTCAAGGCTTTAAATGAACCATAGACAATCTTACTCAAGAGAGCATTTTGTGTTTTCTGTGTTCATGTGAGCTAGTGTATTATTTTTCAGTAGTTGTGTGGATTAGCAAGAATATGGGATTTCATACAGGGTGTTCTCGTTTCATGATGCTCTGTGCAGCAGTGTGTGGCAGGCAGGTGTTAGATCAGTGGTGACATTTGGGGAATCAGGTGCCCACTTACCATATTCTTTGCATTTTCATTGCCAGCTCATTGCAGATGGACTGGCAATTGTTAAAAACCTGATAACGTAAGGAAACATCGACAGTACAATCCCAGTGGGTTGTTTCTGGCTTTCTGAATGCTGGACAGTGGTGCTGTCCCTTTCAGTCCCTGCAGGTCCTCCTCACTCCCACCAAATGCCACGTGTCCCCTGTCCTTGTGGCTCTAGCGCATTCCCTTCAATTAGAGGATTTCAGGAGCTGTTCCTTTGTGGTTGCCTGGTAATTAAACAGGGCTGGATCTTTGAATCGGGAAGGATTTATGGCTTGTGCATCTTCTGTCCTATCTGTCCTGCTGCGTGCCCTGGGAGGGAAGGCAGGCTCCGACGTCCCCAGCTAAAAGCAATGTTAGGAAGGGAAATGCGCTTAAGGATTGTGATGTGCCCATTTGCAGCAGGAACGAAGCGGGAGACGACATCTGCCAATAAATGCCTAAAATCTATATTGGATGTAATTATGTTTCCAGGAGTTTAATTCTAAAACGCAAGACAAATGGGTAGGGATTTAGCAAAGCGGCAGGATTTGGTTTGTTCGAATCCCATAGGCACTGCTGAAATGCCTATGGCGAGGGAGCAAGGAGAAGGGTGAGCATGGAGCAGCTCGGTCCTGAGCGCGGTGACTGCAGCCTGGCTGCACGGGTGGAGGCAAGCCTGCGTGTATCAGCGCTGCATTGACTTCTGTGCTCCTCGCGGAGACAAATGTTGCCTTTCATGCAAGTCTGTGATGCGCTGATTATTCATGGCCCTGCACGTTTTGGTGGAGATGAGTACCTTCAGGTGTATGCTAATGCTGGTGCAGAATCCAAAAGCTGATGAAACTGAAAGGCTGCGAGTCAGAGCAAACTGCAGGGTTTTGCAGCCTCAGGAGAGGCTTGACTTCACTTTCATAAATCCTTCACTGTGGCACACAAGCTTCTCGGCTGTCATCGAGTATGCTCTGTTTTGGAACATACAAGCAAACGTACACACAAATATATGAAACATTTCTTTTGGCTATTTCCCCCATGGTTTAATTTTTCACAGCTCTGTAAAATCTCTTGTGCCAATTCTGTTTTCATAACTTTTATTGTACGTTAAAAGCAGAGATTTGAATAATTGCTTAAAAAAAAATCTCTCCTAGTCCTTTTTAAGGCAAAATCTTTGGTTGTTAATGACAGCACAGGGAGCTGTTATGACTCTTGGATTTAAAAGTAAGTTTAGAAACTTTTCCTTCTAATAGTTTATATTTTAAAAGCAGAGGGAATGGCTGCTGCTTCCCTTTCTTTTCATTGTTAGTTCTTTTCTCCGCTTTCCTCTTCCCACCTCTGAAGTGTTTATTCTCATGCAGAAATTACAGTAGCTGTTACAAACCCTGTGAGCCTACCAAAGCTATGAGTCTGGAATCCCAGCACTCTTTTCCTCTCCTCTTATCTCACTTACATATCCCTGTGCAGTTTGTACGCTATTTGTTAATTCCAATTTGATTGTCTGTGGACGTCTTTTGAACTATGTAATCACCAAAACGCCAGTGCTTCACTACGTAACTTAGTATTGCATCCATGTCCTGAGCCACTGCATCAGATGTTGTAGACATCCAGACGCACTGTTCCTCTTTGTTTGAACTCTTTTCCCCTAACACGGTTCAACCCTGTTGGTCTCTTGTTTCTCCGAAGCTCCAAGTCAGCAGGCTGAGACAGTGGCTCAATCTATAGGAAAGAGTGACAGGTACAAACACAGAAAATAATTAGCTTCTTGTTTGCTGTTTCCAAATGTAATACCACACTTCAAACAAGACGTTGCTATTCCATAGATCACAGTGATTGAGTGCAGATTAAATTGTAGTCTTATTATTTATCTCTAGTTGGTCCCTGGATGAGCCAAGCTCTGAGCATTGAAAAGAAAAAGTCTTTGCTGTGAGTTTGGTACATACTGAAGTTAGACAAGTAGACAGAGATATAGGAGAAAAGGAAAAGATGGAGAATAGTGAAATTATTTGTAAATTAATGTGATGAGCATGGTAATGTTGCTTTTGCAATAAGGACAAAGTAAGAACCTGCCCCACGAATTCAGATGTCACACCTGTGACCACAGCTTTGGTTTGATGGCTGTAGCCTGCAATCCTTCCGGCATGGAAATGATGGGGTGAGAAGCTGACAAACGAGCAGACAACTGGGTCTTGAGCTGAGATGTAGATTAAATTCTCCTCTGTGGAAAATAATTTGCGAGGCAGAGTGAGAGATTCATGAGGGTGAATGCAGAGAGGGTACTGTGTCTCATCAGTGCCCCTCAAAATATACTAGTGCCTCTCCGCTTTTTCCTTAGTGCTCTGCTTTTTCTAATACACCCTTACTCTTCATCTACCATTTTTCACACAGATATTTACCCTCCTGTACAAACTCTGATGCCAGCACGTCTTCATCCTTCAAGGTATTTGTTGCTATGAAACGTTTCTTCCTTCTGTTATAAAATAAGCAAAGAAAAGGTGAAACACTTGGGAAGGAATATGCTTACTTCTGCAGTGTACGTCACTCCCAGAGACAAATTTCCATTTTGTGTAAAACCAGGTGAGCAAGGAAAATTGTGTGAAGGGATCACTGCAAAAATTCCAAGTAATCTTTGAGATTTTTGAAATTCCAAGGCCTAGTGAAAACATTTCAAAGAACAAAGTAACTTTGTTTTTTGTACATACATATGGAGGTATTTTCCAGATGTGATAGAAATCTTACAATATTTTACTGTTTTTCTACTGTGGTGTGTTTTCCTGTGACATCCCTTTTGCACACCTCAACAGAAATCTCCTTAGGATTCAATCTAAACTACTATTTTTTCAAATTACCATTAGATTTTTTAAATTTATATTGTCTATAATTAAGTAATGTAGGGGGAATGGCACGCCTGATTTATTTATTTTCTTTCTCTTTCTGCCTTTTTGGGTTCCCAGCCTAACTGCTTATGTAGTACTTTATAATTGTATTATCTGACTGTTCAAAGACAATGGTGAAGGATGGCAAAAAGAGAAAGGAATGCTCAAAATCCAAGTGCCTAAATAAGTTTTCTGGCGAACACCACAAAGGCTCTATTGCACTATACGCAGCAGAGATGAAAGGGATGTGTGCCCACCTGTACCTAAAAATATTATGGACTTTTCTGCAGGTCACTTGCTGACATTAAAAGAAAATAATAATAATAAATAAAAATATTCAATGGTACAAAAATGTTGCTTGTAAAGTCTCTACTTTTGTTACAATTCAAATAATTGCCTAGCTAATGTTTGAGTATTGGTATGGTCACACAGCATTATTTGACTCCTGCACTTCTGGCCTGAGAGAAGGCGTTCCTGCTGTGTTCGTGTGGGCTGCGCCCATCGGATGCTGATAGCTGGGCTCGAGCTGTGCAAGGGCACCAAAAATATCGGGCAGTACACGGGGCAGGGGAAGACCACCGACCTCATTTTGTTCGTGGCTTCGTCTCCATTCCAAACCCTCCCAGTGCATTATCTGAGTGAGTCTTTGGGAAGAAAAATATTAATGCGCTCTTATTCGTTGCTGTTCTATTACCTATTCATCAAAAATATTGCTTTTGTGCATTTTTCATTATAAGATTCAACATTACCAATGTTAATAAAGAAAGAACTCCTTTTCTTTTCTTAGAAATAGAATATGTAAAGACATTGCCTCTTTGATGTTTCTAAGCCAATACAATATGTATTTGAATGAGGATAAAAGTCATTCTTTTAACAGAAGATCATCCAAGTCATTTCTGATGAAACTCAAGAGGAGCTTTTTTTTTTTTTTTTTTAAGAGATACTTAGAAATTAAGATTAAAAAAGGGGGAGCACCTCTTCAGAAGTACCAGCTAATGGCAGTAAGTCCTGTATTTGCCAGTATTTGTCAAGCCCCTGTTTCATGCAGGCCTTTGGGGACGTAGCTCAGCCTTCCTCGCTGGGCTGGGCTGCTCAGCCGCGGGTGCCTGCTGCTCGAACCGAGGGGACTGGCATTTTGTGAGATGCTGCCCTCAGCCGAGCAGGCAGCAAGCCTGGATTGAGCAATGCCTCCCCACATTCCCCATCCTGCCATCCTGTCGTGTCACGGACTCATTTCCTTGGGTGGGAGATTTTGCTGTGGATTTTCCATAGGGGATGGGGCAGTATATGGCCTTCTCTTTAAGGGCTGCTGTAAATTCGAAGCTTACAACTTCTACAGGGCCTCTGAAGCCTTAGCACTGGGAAGCTTCTCGAATACCTTCCCAGCACACTACTGTTAGGATGCTGCATTGAGTGAGTGCCAGAGCCCCGCAGCAATACCTAACAGGAGAGAGGCGCCCCGTGCAAAGAAACTGCTGTTGCACCACGACTTGCTCCTGTTCAGGTGTAAACCTGTCCGCAGACACGGGCAGGGGCTTGGGTCACTTCCTCGCTTTGCAGTGCTCAAGAGCAGATGTGAGCTGTGTAAATCCGGCTTCCTGGGAGAGCTGCAGCTTCAGCTGGGGCTGAATTTTAGATGGATCCAGATCTGGGCTGCAGCAAGAGAGCTCAGGTTTCTGCCGGCTGTCAGAGTGCCTGGGGACAGCTGCAGGCTTTTCAGAACAGGGAAATTGATTTTGCAGGGCTGGTGCTTTGGTTTGCTGTTGTTGGGTTTGTTTTTTCCTTAAGTTTGAGACGAACTTATGAAAATGGATGTATTGCTATCAAGAGAATAAAGCTTTCTTTTCTCTCAGAGCAGATATGTTTTCTGAGGTGGACTAGATGTCAGTGGCCAGACATAACCCCTTTCCTCTTATCCCCTGCTCACAGCAAGCTGCACGTGTTTTCAGGAAGCCTGAACGTGTAGAAACATCTCCCCGAAATCCACGGGGCTCCCAGGCTGGGTTTGCTGCCTGGCCGTGGTGGTGTGCCGGCTTCCTCGTTCTTCAACTGACTCCTCGTCCACGAAGTTACTGGTAAACTGGGAAGTGTGCTGCCCCAGTGGGGTCCAAAAATCTGCAGAATGGGAAAATAGATCTGTTTCCCCTCTTAAACCTTCAAATTTGGATAGTGCCAGGCATGCAGTCATCATTTGGGGAAGTTTAGATATCAAACTTGATTGTTCTGAATATTTATCAAGGAAATGTGTTGCTGCTACGGCTCCGAAGAGAAACAACCTCCTATTCTGCATCTTGCATAAATCAAACATGCCTGCCATGTGTTAAATTATTACATTATAAACCATGTTGTAATTACAAAACTTTAGTTGTTCCATTTATGGTCTCTATGGTTTATTGTGTTATTGGTTGGACTTGAAAGCTGAGGCTCTGAATTTATGAAGTCAACTAAAATATTATATTCCCTATCCCTTTCTCCAGCTGATCAAATGACTAAATCAATTGCTGGGGCGATGCCAATGGTATTAGGATCAATAGGACTGTGAAATTTATTGTACATTTTTGTTGCTGTATAAAATTAGATTGCAGAGTTTATGAATGTTTATTCTTCTGAGCACAGGATTTCTGGTTTGCCTGAAAAACACATTACAGTGGTTTGGTCTCTCCTTTTTAGATGAACATCTCGGTAGCAATGCTTTGAAGGTATTCTCTTTTAAAAAGTATTAATAGGTCTGGTTTTGTCGTTGGTGTTGTTGTTAAGTTGCATCCAAATTAATTTTGATTCAATATTAGATCTCTTCCAGGCCAGACTCTACAGAGCTGTGCATGGGAGGAGAGGGATCTTTTTAAAAACGTCTGCAATGCTTGCATTCAGTGAAGGATTGGTAATTTGTCAGGAAGGGCGCCGATAGTTCTAAAACCAGCTTTAGTAGAAAAGACCCAGTAAAGTCTTAATTCCTCCTGCGTGTAGGGGCTGTGCATCTCCTAGAAGGATAACTGCAGCCAGAATACTACATCTGCTGGCGGGGTCAGGGGGTTGGTATTCTAGAGGAACGTTTTAATCCTGGGCTGGCAGAGAACCTCAGGCAAGGCATTTCAAGTCACTCTGGAAAACAAAGATAAATGCACATCCACTAAAGAGTTCCCTTGGCTAAGACGAGCAAAAAGAGGTGCGTGGCGATCAGGTGTTATAAACTGCTAACACCTACCAGTTGCTGGTCAAGCACCTTGCACAGTTTGAGTGTGCTGGTGGCTCTCTTGTCTTTCCTCTGCCAGTCTGCGGAGGCAGACTGCAGTGGCAGAAGAGTGCTCCAAATTAAATTTTCATTTAAGCAGTTGCAAAATATAGGATCTCAATTAAGCGAGACATGTTAGCACATAATGCAGGCCAGCCCGAATGCCAGCCTGAATGAGAGGAGGAGAAAGGGGATGATTGCACTGCGCTCCGTCAGCGAGGACCTAAATAACACTGTCGATGTGAGTGCTGTGGTGCTCATGGATACTTTTTTAGCAAGACAGAAGTAGAGAGGGTGACCAGGAGAGCAGAATAGCTCTGACTACACAGAATGTTGTGAAAGGAACAAACTAAGAATATGTTTTTCTTCTCATCTGTGATCGCTCTTAATTGGAGGTGTTCTGCTGTAACTAGAGTAGGTGTAGCTTGCTTATTCAGCACATGGTTTTCAAGCTGGCAATGCCCCTTTCATGGAAGTGTTTTTAAAAATGCATAAACATGACAATATCTGTCCTCACTAGCAGTAAAATAAAGCAAGCACTTTTTCCACTAGAGTACCAAACTTTTGTTAGGGGCCACAGGGACTTAGAGCTATTATTTCAGCCAGCAGAGGACTTGAGTAATTTTTCCTTTCACACAGTAAAAGACCTAGGCCAGGGGCAGATCTGGAATAACTTTTGCTGAAGTCTGTTCCACTTATACAAAATGATACTAGTATTACCCGTTGACTTATCAGTGGCAGTGGGTTTTGCAGTAAACCTGCATCACTTGTCCTCATTGGCTCTGAGTACTCCCGCACATGGTTAGTTGCAAAGAGCACGGTCACGAGCGGCATGGTTGCTTGAGTTCCCAGCTGGGCTTCAGTCGATGCAGGGTGGCTGAGCTTTGACAGGGAAAACTCTATCACATGTCAGCAAGAGAACGTATCTGAACCTCGTGCCGTGCCCTGCAGAGGACGGCTGGGCCAGTGACCACGGCTTCAGGCAGGAGCCCAGCCTGGTTTCTCTGCAGCCCCCCAGACAAGCCTGTCTGCCCTGCCCTCAGCTACCAGCCAGGCAGGGGAGAAATCTCTCTTCTCCATTAAAACTGAGCTAATATTCCTTGCAAATGTATTTCGTGACTGCTAAAAATTCCAAGTCTCTCCAATACTTCAATAATTTAGAGCTGTTAAGCTTCATAGAGCCTCATCTCTTTCATGGGATTTAAAATTCCTTCCCTTTGTGGCGTTAACCTGAAGACAAGTGTGTATGTCTTTTCGTTTTGGTTAAAAAATAAATAAGTCTGGGAGGAGGGGAAAGGAAGAATGGATAGAAGCTATATTGAAAAAAGAAGTGCTTTGTGTGAAAATCTTTCCATGTAGCTCTCAATTCATACTTTATAAAAACTTTTCAGAGATACTTGGAGTGTCTTTACAGCTAACATGCTTAGTTATCATTATGTAAATGTAAATAGCAGTTCCATTGGAGGGGGAAAATAGGCAATTTCTATTAGCTGTGACAGTAACATAAAGGGACAATGCTAAGGGTTTTTGGTCTTTCTTGAATGTAATATCTTTATTTTTAAAATTGTATTGAAAACTCTTGCTGAAATATTTATATAGCACAGATATTGCATAAGGGAAAGAACCAGAAAAAGGAGTTCTTGGGAACCAGTTCTTAAAGCAGGGGATGTACGTTTCCATTTATCTTTCAACAATGAAGCTTACTTTTCAGAGGTGATATCTGTTAAATCCAGCTAGAGCTCCACCTTGCTGAAATCTGATTTTTAAAAAGCTTTATTTGAAAGCATTAGCTTTGCCATTCATTGGGATGAAGGGCAGCGAGCCACCCAGAAACAGCAAGTAATGTGGGTGACAAGGGCATTTGTCTCCATTGTGGGGCACAGGGGACTTGAACCTGAGTTTCTTACACCCCAAAGTATTCCTTTCCTTTTTTTTTTTTTTTTTTTGGCGATGGAATGTTTCTATGTTTCTTTTCCCTTTCTTGTGTCCTCCCTACTCCCCCAAAAAAACAAATCTCAGAAAGAAAAAAGAACAGACCTTGAAACCTCTCTGCATTTTTTGCTGCAGAAAAAAAGTGAATCATGACCCACTGTGGTTCCTTCCTGAGTTTTTTGTTTTCTTTAAATTTTTGGTAGTGCATTTGCTTGTCTATAGGTAACATTCTAAAAACAAAACAAAACAAAACAAAACAAAAAACTTACATTTAAGTGCCTAAATGCCATTTTCCAGCTGTAGTTATCTATTTGGGACCCCCAGTTGAACTGAGAGCCCCCCAGAAAACAGAAATGTCACGGCAAAACCAAGCCAGCACTGAGAGAGCCAACTAGCAGCCTCCAGGGCCCTCAGCAAGCTCCCTCGCAGCACATCTCAGATGCTATTTCAGTCAAATTGCTCCCCAAAATGGGCTGGGTTGTAAGTTGGTTCCAGTGCCTGCCCTCTTGGTGCTTGCAGGGTGTCCTGCTGCAGTTGCTGTGTCCAACTCGATCTTAAGTCGACCTGTGGTGCCTCCTCAGTGGGCACTGACTGAGGACGTGGGCCGTGAGCATCTTTTCATCATTGGCACGTGGCTGTGCCATTGCCTTACCCACAGTTCCAGGGTGCTGGAGTGCGGAGCACAAACGTCACGGTAGCAGAAAAACAATGTATTACAGGATGAAGATGAGTTTATTGATGGAGCCCAGGTTCGTGCAGAGCTGTGGGGATAGCTCCTCCATGATGTACCAGTAACTATTCTACAATGTAATAATGTAAAACCATTAGCAGCATGTTGTTGTCGTCTTTCATTTTAATTGTCTTATGTCTTCTGCTGTATGTTTGTTAGCACTGGCACATATGCCAGACTTTAAAGAGCCTATTGTGGAATGTTTGTCACAAACAACCAGGACTAAAAGGCTTGAGGGTATGAAATAAACATGCATTTACATTAAAAAATAATTGCCGAAGGGTTTCGCTTCATGTTCTTCTTTGTCTTGGAGGAAAGATGAACTCTGCTCTGCAGTTGGCAGGAGGAGAAGCACCCAGGCATTCATCTTCAGAGTCGCTGAGGTGCTGGGGCGAGAGCAAACCCACGCTGCACCACCCACCTCTCCTGCTATGGTGGTTTCAATGCAAGGCAAGCTCGTTAGGCCAGGAATCCTTTGCTTCAGCTGCCTGACATATGGTACCACATAATCTCCATTTCGTTTTGACAGTGCCAAAACCCAACAGCCTTGAACAGCAGCCTTGAGATGTAATAGGATGAGCGCACAACGCCACAACAAAGCTGCTGTGTGGGGTGTGTAAATCTGTCCATCAGTTAGCAGATTCCTTGTAATGTTTGTTTTCAAGCAGTTTCTCTTCTGATCATCAATTGGTTGGTCGGACGGCTGTTGTGTGATTTGTTTTTCTGCTCTAGAATTAGACCCTTGTTTTTGGCTGTCAGGGTGCTGCATGTGCAGAACTGCTATTTCCAGCATCCCGGCGCTGCCTTGCTGACCTCTTCCTCACTCTGTAGGGAAGCACAAATTAACAGAAAGATTACAGTAAATTTGTTCTATGGTAAACTTACATCAAGAGAAGAAGCAGAAGGCACTTCCACAAACCAGTAATGAGTGCATGTCACTACAGCAGGGCTCGTATATCACCAGGAATGACAAAGTGGTTGGAAGTGCGTACGAACATCAAAGGCCCCTTGTTTATTCAAGGTCACAGACAGATGGGATCTGGTGTATGGCAAGCCTATATGAAAGCTATGGTTGTTTGGAAAGGGGAATGGATGAAACCAGAATTGGAACAAGATGTAGCCATAAAGGCACTGCAAGAAAAAGAAAAAAAAAAAAAAGATTATTAGATCAGCACGAATAAACCAAACCATTTTCATCCCAATTAAAAGGGTTGATATTGGGAAATTGTTTGGGATTTTTGGCCTTTTTTTTTTTCCTTCAGAAATGACTAATTTCACTTTTGGTGACTGGGAAGCTTCTCTCACTCGTTTTCTCTTGTTTTGTTTGGAGGTTGCTCTGGTCTGCATGTTTTAGAGAATGAGCCAAGTCTACTTTTTAAGATGATGCAACTTCAACGTTGCATTTTTCCTCCTGTAAGTTGGCATTCTGATTGCATAGATAATATTTTATTGGAAATTACTGTTTCTGAGAATCCTACCCTTGAACCTATTCTCAATATTCTCATTGTAAGCATACTGAAGAACTGCCTCAGATGTTTTAATTGCAAAATAATACATTCAGTTTAGGTTTTCATCACCACAGAAATATTGCAGTGGACTCCTTTATCCTCCCTTTTCTCCTCCTGCAATTACAGCCCTGCACTCGACCCAACAATTAAAAACAAGTTAGCTTGTGTTTTTGTTTTTTTGTGGAACATCCAGGCATAAAGTCCTTTTTCCACCTCACCTTTATTTCCAGAAGAGAAGCACAGCCAGATTCTCAAAACGATTTTAATCATCTCTTTGTGGTTGAGCAACTTAATGGTTTGGCTTAGATTTGCTCCAGCACAAGTGTCAATAATTATAAAGTTTTGTTTTCCCAACATTTACCAGTCTCCTGCCATGGGGAAAGCTTTACTGTGCTCGATTCATTGTTCGTCGTAATTCATGGTTTTCCCTCTTTTTTCTCCGTTTTTAAAATGTGGCTTAAAGTTTGTTTCAGATTCCTAAATGTACTCTGTTCACCCCACCCACAAAAGAGTAAAGGGGAAAAAGGGAGAAGAAGGGAGAGCAAAGGCATCCATTTACCTGTGTGTGTTCAGGTCTAAGCCAACTGCGTGATTGATATCTGCAAAAACAGCTTTGCATGCAGGAAATCATTTCCTGTACAATTTTCAGAGCGAATCCAAAAATCTAGCCCCAGCCCTCAGATTTTCTTATAGATACAAATCATGGTTGTTGACTTAAATATTTCCAGATAGTTTTACAGCTACTGAGTCATGCTCTAACCCGTTCATCCAACAACCCATGCTCCGACTGCTGGCTGTGAGTACTGTACTGTTCGTAGATGTTCCCAATTTGAGCTTTCCTATGTTTAGCAAATACTTCCCATAAACTTGTCAGGCCCCTAATTAATGCGCTGGACCACTAAGCATGTCAAACAAATTACATCATTTTTTGTATATGTCGCAGTTTCCACATTTATTAACTGGGTTTAATAATTGCTGAACTCAAAGTTATTTTGATTAATACAGAGTTCGAACCCAGTTTACTGGCACTCTTCTCTGTTTTGGGGAAGAGACAAAGTCTCAACACAAATGTTAGTGGATTATAAAATTGATGAGAATTGAGTTTTTTTAATGAGGCTTGAAAAGTCTCAGGGAAATAATCTGTACCATAATTAATTTGCAGTTCGAGTCTCCTCCTCTCTATGCTGTTAGCAGGAAAGAAAAAGCAAAGAGGACAAGGTACAGTTTAAAACAAAGTGGATGTTTTCCTTTAGTTTTCCTATTGAGAAGTAGTGGAAGGTACAGAAACAGGAAGACCTCATTAGAGGTTTAGTTGACTTGAGATTTCCATGAGAATGGAGATTTCCTAAGTTAATGACCCAGTGCTGGCTTCCCAGTGAAATACCCTTTCTCCAGCTGAACTCCACTTTAGCTGCAGGCTTTTGGAAGCAAGAATTTTTATTCTTGTAGTGCTTCAACACTTCATTGTCTTTTCCACAAGAGTTCCAGAGACAGGAAACACTCTGGTTCATGCAGGATGGATGCTGCTGAATTTGCGTTGCTACATACAGACTTCCACATCGCTGGCAGACTTGGGACCTTCAGTGACTTCTGAGCCACTTGCAAGCAGTCTTCGTCCACAAAGTCCATTGAGATCCCCACCATTCATGACTTATTCCCGTGGGTTATAACTCAGGTGGCTTTCCAAGCACTCTGCTGCAAGGGTTACTTTGCAGGGCCGTTATTCTCCCTTTGGCTCTGGGAAATGGGGAGGTGTAGCTGGGGCAGTGCTGAGCTCCCTCCTAGGGTAGCAGTGGCGCTACCAGAAGAGGGCCAGCATGGTATCCCTCCTTCAGTCCCGTCCCATCTAAATCTGTAAAACACCACTTAATCATGGCTAATGACTGGGTAAATCTTGTGCTGATTCTTTACACAGAGGGTGAAATTCAGCCTTATGCAATAGATCTCCATGGATCTAACATATCTTTTAAGCTGTGCTTTCATATTACAGAAAGCCTTCTCGTCTCTTTCAAGAAATACAGCTATTTTTTTCCAAGTTATGAGTGCTTTTTTCTTCTTATATTCTATGGCTGCTGAGTGATTCATTTCCCAAATGTTTACAGAGAACATCTAGTGGAAAAGGGGATCATGACTTTTTAAAATACCTATTTAAAGAAGATGTCTCAACAGGGCTGTGTAATCCAGCGCAGCTTCTCTCTCGTGGCCAGAGCCCACGGCAGAGTTGAATCAGTCTTAGTCAATCAGAGCGAAGGATTTTTTTGGCAGATGTGTTTGACTATATTAATTCCGAATGCTTTTTTATTACAGTGTAGCAGATTTTAATTGAAATGGCCAGATGGATTATTTTATTTTTACTCACCTTTAGGATTGTTGTAGAACAATCTAAATTATTGCACTCTCATTATTTTAATTTATGAATATTATTTAACCATTTTGTGAATATGTAGCGGTGATATAATTTTACGATTAAGATACTAGAAAATTCATCTCGTCTGCAGTCTTACATTCCTTAAATTAAACAGATCAAATGTAAAAAAAAAAAAGTTTAAAAATAGAAATGAATTTTCTCAGAAGTTTTTAATATTAATTTATAGGCTTTGCAAATAACACAGCATGTATGGAAGCTGTGAATTTCAAATCCTGAAATATCTTTGGATCTTATTTATTCCACTCAAGTGCTATTGCATCCAAAGTTTAGAAGGGGGGAAAAATAAAGAGCTTTTTTTTCAAAATTTTAAGTCATTAGAGTAACAAATCCTTTTAGGTTTTGATTTGGGCCATATTGTAGAGATTTTTGGTCAGGAAGGGTTCTTCTTCCCAGACAGACCTGTTCTTTTTTTTCTGTGTCAAAAGAAAATTCCCCTTCTGGTGGTAGGAGATTTATGTATCCATGGCCACATCTCGGCCTCCCTTGAGCCAATTTTGACAATATGGCTCTTGTGCAATCTTTGCAATTGTATTCAAATGGTACCAGACTCTGATCTGAAAGTACAAGGATCCATATGGTACACATGTGTGCTGCTACGGATGTCTGTGCAGAATATAACATGCAAGCTAGTTCAGCAGGTAACCTGTGCATCCAAGTTTTGTTGTATTCGTACACAAGTAGAATTATTTTCTCATATTATGGTGTCTTCTGATATGATGATATGCTTGAGATACAAAAACTCGCTGTAGATGAGCTGTGTAACGTACAAATATTTGTGGCGTCACTGTTTATTCCAATTACTTTCATTCCGTATTTAACCAGTAATAAATAATAGGTGTGTGTGCTGCCAGCCCTGTTCCATCAGTCTGAGCTTCAGAATGAAAGCTGGGTTCTTCACAAGAAGTCACCGTTATTCAATAAGCTATGAAAAAAAAAAATGTTTAGAACTCCAAGCCAGAATAGAATCCAAAGCAATGTTTTATGGCTGCACTGGCTTTGCAGAATTCAGGTGAGTGGAAAATAATAAAAATCTGTTCCTGTCACTAGCAGCAAAGAATTATAGCTCTGAAATGGCTTTCTTGCATAAGATAATTATATCCTAATCACAGCTGTGCTTTTCAAAGTTGTGCCAATTTTACAACATTCATCATTAAACACCTGGGTTTGTGTTGGGATAGTGTTTTTCTATGTTGTATTTTACATATTTGATGAATACTGTAAGATTTCCTCTCCAAAAAATTATATTTCATTTAAGTCTGCTGAGTTTAATGCCCAAAAGCTGTCTGATTGGTAGCCTCGAGGTATAAGGTTGCCCATACTGATCCCTATTTTCTATTGAAGCATTCCATAGATGTCACTGGATTTAAATCCGGCTCCATATGCAATATATATATGCATCTACACAATAGAAGGAAACATTGATGAATATTTCTGGGGTTTGTGAAGCTTAATCAGGTCTGTATCATGAAGTACATATTTCATTGCACTACAGTATTGGGTTTTACATTAGGAAATTTGAAAACTGGTTGTAATTATTAGCAAATGAAAGGCGTTTGCAAAATAGGGTTGATGCTGAGCTCTTGTCCATGTGTGTAGATTTTGCTGTGTGTGGAGCCAGGAAAGTACATTGCTCTAAAGGTGTTGCTAAAATGAAATCCTGTTTATATCCCTCTGAATACAAGTCAGTTTAAGTGAAGAGGCTAGAATATGGGAGGCCCACTGAAATGGCACTTGAATAAAAAAATAAAATAAACAGCAATATTTATCATTTTCTTTGTAGTTCAAGTCTGATTTTAGAAATGTTTAGTAAGAAATAAAATGCTTTTAATGCTGAGATGTTAAAATGCTTTTTAAAAGCCAAAACCTATATCACATTTCTTTCCTGACTTTCAGTGAAGTTTCCAATTCATCTGGGTGTTTTCTAATGGGCTTTTCCTTGTTGATCATCTCTATTGTTTCTATTTGGCAGCGTTAGTTAGCACAGCCTCTGTTCCCTTGTAAATGACATATTAACCTCCTGTATTTGCAGACAAGAAATTGGGGTAGACGCATTAAAACTGATTTAGTGAAAGACCTAGAGAAAGTATGGTGCAGAGATGGGAATAAAATCACAGTATTTCAGTCTGACCTTGCTATTGCAGCTTCATAAGCCTGTCTGTATGTAGTACATGTAGTGCAAATTACTTAACGGGTGTAAGTCACCCTCTTAATAGGCAAAGGCAGTTCTGGAAGAGGCTCAGGTGAAGCAGGGCCATCCTGTAACAGTATGTATGCGGGTCCTTGTCCAAATCAGAACAGAGAGTAGCGACCGAGTCTCCAGATGTACACGTATGGTGCCAGAGCTCCTTTGTCTTCCAGTACTTCTCAGATAAAATATATAATAAGAAAACTCATGCAGTTGTTGACCTTTAAATGTACATTATAGTCTTTCATTTCATGGTTTTAAATAGCTATTTCTTATTATAATTTAATACATGTTATGCCTACAAACCTGGAAAAATTGGCTTGTTCCATCAATTTCAAAGGAACACAAAGTACACTCTGTACTCTGCTGTAAAAGTTTTATTAAACTTGATAGCATTTAAAATAGTCTTTGAGAATTGCTGACACAATGATTCTGGGTTCTTCTTGGCTCACGTATAGCCTCAGCAGTGCTTGCAATGAGAAGCTTATTTGCTGAACTGGTAATTATTGCTGTAGTCACACCAGTCCCTGGCCATAATGCCTTTTTTGGTCTCAGTGCGTTGGATTCAGGAGAAGGGTAAAGATCATCTCGAGGAACAGTTTGCCCCGAGGGAATCCAAAGGAGCAGATAAGAACATTTAAACTGTTCTGCAGCTGTACTGACAGGCATATTTTGTAGGGAAGCCTGGAGTGGTGCTGGGATGGATGTGTTGGTATAAAAGTCAAGTCAGGCTCATAGCTGTCAGCTAAACCCACCTGTAAGGCAAGATGAATGGACCTTTGGATGGATATCTTCATGTATTAACGTAGAAAAGAAAGCCCTACTGATACTGCAGAGGAATGGATCCTTATCTAATAACCTAAAATGACTTTGGTTTTCAGTGTGAGGGTTGCAAATGCCGATTCCTATATGAATAGGGAGAGAGTTTTCAAGAGCAGGCATCATGCTCTGATAAACATTCATGTCAAATCCAAAGACATTTGGAATTTGCATGCGTTATGACAGTGACACCAGCTAGCCTGAAAATATTCCTACTTCCCTTCAATGGTGTCTAATAGTTAGCTTGCTATGCACTTTTTTTGGTGCTGCAGGGACCTGCTGATGATGCTGTAAAGGGTTCGTGTGTCTGGTCCAAACCTGTAAGAGCAGCTCTGTATTTTACGGCTTGGTAGGGCCTCAGTGCTTTCTGCCAGCTGCAGGAAGCTCTAAAAAAGGAGAAAAATGCGAGTAAACCCCTTCCTCTGAAATTATCCAATGGTAAATCAGGGCTGGAGAATATCTCTTCTGAAGCAAAGGGATATCTAATATATAAAAGGTTTTCATGAAGCTTGTATACTGATCTGTATGGGTATAGCTTGTACCTGCACTAGGGGGAAAAAAAAGGGAGGGGGGGAGACCTTTAAAAAAAGGGCAGATTGTTCTTTGTAATTTAAACTGTTCATGACATTTTTTTCTCTCTCTCTCTTAAACAAGGAATCAAGCCTTTTAATACTAGCCAGGGTATAAATATTCCATGCTAAGGCAGTGATGAAAGAGGAGGAGACATGGTGATAATCATCTCTGGGGAATTTTTGAAGAATGGAAATTCCAGCCTGACTGCATTTGACCCATTTGACAATGTTCTTTTAAGAACATTGTTTTAAAAGCCTGATTATAAATAGTAGCTAGGCAATATGAAATGAAAGTATGCATTAGAAGACAATGTTGGATTTGCATCATTTTTAAGCTATCATTTTAGCTTGGACCTGTGGGACATGGGGCTCATAATGGACATGCCTGAGATTTTGAGAGTCCTGCTGCAGTCCGTCCAAGCCAAACAGCATAATTCAATGATTGATTGAATTTTTGGGGTGGAAAGAAGCATGGAAGCTGGCTTTTAACTATAGCCCTGTGGTAACGTATCAATGTGCGGTGATACAGCACCCAGGGGGACTCTAAAAACCCCTGAATTAATAAAGCTGCGCGAGGTGAGAAAAGCCTTGTTGCAACAAACCAATGAAAGTGTCGTTGGGGGCAAGGGAGACAAGAAAACCCCAAGAACTCCTCTCTCCTTCGCTGACAGAGCATAGGAGGCAGCCAAATGGTCATGTATTCTGTGCATTCCTTTTATTTTTCATTTGTTTCCTCGGTCAGCGTGCCGCAAAGAACAGCAGTGACGGACAGAGCCACAAACCCATAATGACTGCATGTATTACAAAAATACAGACAGTGCTTACAGGAAAGTGACACAGCAGATTTCGAATGTGTGGTAACGTTAAAAATGTCTCTGTTTATTCTGGTTCCCACACTTTGGGGAGTTGCAGGCATATGCTTTTCCCTTGGCATGAATCTGACAGAGCACTTAGTGCCTACTGAAGGCTAAGTCAAGTATAGCAGCAGGGCCAGGCCCTGAGGCCGAAGTAGCAGACTTCATCATCCATCATCCCCTGACAGATGATTTTCTGGCCCTCTATTATATGGGCAGAAAATGTTCACACAATGCACAGTAAAGAAAGATACCAGGAGAGAGAATCTCCTTTGGAAAACACTATTGTTCCTATTCGTGACCAAATTCCAATTGTTATTAAAAGTATTTGATTAGCTTATACAAGGGAAAAGGTCGGGGAACCAAAACATTACATTTGTGGGAACAATTTCCTGTAAGCAGGTTGCCTTGGATCACCCAAGGTTGGGTGTTTTTGTAAAAATGCAAATGCACACAAAAAAATCAGTCCCAAACAAGTAAAAATTAGGGGTTTGTTTAGTTGAACATAAATTCCTGTATTTTTATGGACAGGAAGAATTTTTTTGGGAAACTGTTGGGAGGTTGAGGTATCCCCTGTGAGCTGAGCATGTTAGAATGGGGTGCTTGCAGATCTGCCCTACTGTATTCAGTGAGGGGGGGTTTACAGCAGGGATTGGTGTGCTCAGAACCGGATGCCAGCATGTAGGCTGGCTATGGACATCGCAAAAATGTTTGGATCTGACCCACACCACCTCTACATTCTGTATTTCTTCACCTCACAGGGCAAAGCACTTTCAAAAGTGTTAAATCTTCCCAAATTTTGAAAAGGAGTTATCTAAGGACCGAGACAGATTTATCTAATACATGTAATGGTTGTTTACTGATTTTTGGGCACCATGATGATGACAATGTTTTCGTATGTTGAAGAAAAGTTTAAGAAATTCAGCAATAGTCTTTTGCAACATCTCTGGGTACTTGTGTGGAGCCACCAGCTAGCCCAAATAAATGTGTACTTGCCGAATTGTGCTATCGACACTTTGGGGAACGGAAGGGATTTTCTGGCATTTACTGTGTCTGTCATAGAAAATTCAGATCAGATCCTCAATATTGGCTTTTCCTATCAAGGTCATCCAAACCACTAAAAAGTCATGAGCTGCGGAAGGAAATTCTAACAGTTCTCATGTGGTCATTGCTAGAGAAATCATTTCCTTCGGCATCCATATGTTCAGCATATTTGCCTTGTTCTATCTTTGGTGAAGTTGTGGCATGGCTTTTAGGGAGAGGAAGAGACAAAAAAAAAAAAAAAAAAATCTTGCAGAGAAAACTTTTGGGCTAACCTATTTTGGAAAGTGTTACTGAATCATTAAAGTGAGCAGAACACTCAGTTTGCTGTGGGTATGGAAGTTGGGAATTCTGCTTCTTCCTCGCCTTCTCACCCACTCTGTTTCTCCAGTTTGCAGCTGAGGCTGGAGAGCTTCCTTCTTTGTCATCTTACCTTTCCAGCTGACATACACGTTTCACAAAAGGAGTTCCCTCACCAGAAGTGATGTTTCCGAAGTCTCAGCTAAAGCCAAGTAAACAAAACCACCAGTTGCTTACTCAAACCCTGCCAAGGGTGGTGCTTTGGTCCCATCCTGCCCGTGCAACATAGCAAATACTCTGGTGGTTTTGAGCACAATAAATGGACTCCAGCTGGCTGTTCCAATGTGCAGCATTTAGAGATGCCTTCTTTTCTACTTTCACATCTACTAAACTCTGATGGGCTAAACATCAGCTAAGGTGCATAGTACAAACAGACTGCACCGACTTCCTTAGGTTTGCTTTATTTTAATAGGCATGGCATGCATTGAATTCAAGTTGTGCATTTCTGCTGTGTTGAGGAAGTAATTTAAAGTACAAGTCTGAATTTGGCTGCAAACAGAATACTCCTCTGTGTAGTTTCTTCTTTTTCTCCCCCTGTATTTATCAGCTTGTTACAGCTGTTGTAGTTGATGTGATCAAAAATATCCTCAGGGGTATGTGTGCACGTGGTGCCCTGTGTCCGAGTCCCTAACACAGCTGATAACTGGGTGGCCGAGCCTAAATAAGGTGGCCCTAACCTGATCCAAGACAGCCCAGCTTTGAGCATGGGTTGGACAAGGTGACCCCAGGGTCTCTTGGCCTAAGTTATTTTAATATTCTGCCTTTCTGAGTTGGCTCCCTGCGTACTGCGCTCAGCTAGCAAGATCTCCGAAAGGCAGACTGCTCTGCCCAGAGAAGCCCAATGGCCTTGGGGGGTATCGGTCCACCCCGGTTACTTCTCGGCAGGAGGAGTATGCCCTCTGGTTCCAATTTTGCCTGCTTTTATGGCTTTTTCGAGGTGTTGTGTGGGGTTCTGCCATGGTGCAGATGATTACCCCGGTAGGTACTCATTGCTGCTGTGATTGAGTAGTTGGCTCTGCAGAAGGGATGACTGGATGCTTTGAAGAAGCTTGCTGTGTGTGCTGGCATGTTAGGAGGGCATAATAATAATGTAGGTCTTACTACACTGCTTTGTGGGTTGCCTGGTCATGAAATCAGGCCATCAGGGGCGATCCTAAGCCTTGGGTCATCTGGAGAAAGCAAGCTGAGAGCCTGGGCTGAGCTGTGGGCAGAGATGGCCCGTGTCAGTATGCTTTGTGTGAGCACTGGAAGAGCGACCCTAAGGCAGCTGTATGGCGCTCTTCAGTGCTCTGGTGTCTGAACCTGGAGACTGAACTGCCATGGAAAGGAGGGAGGACCTGCAAGACGGAGGTAGAAGGAGATTTTGGCTTAAAGCAGGCTGATGGTCAGTAATTAGTCCTAGCTGAGGGGCTTCCGATGCTGCCTTGCACTGGCCTTCGTCAGCCTTCCCTGTGATTGCAAGCTGATTTGAGATGTTTTCTACTTGCAGCCTTGGAAGTAGGCCTTTTTATAAAAAAACGGATTTTTTATGATTGTTTCCAACTAAAATGCATCATGTGCACACGCAGTCACATATTCTTTCTCAAGTGCAGAAAAGCCTGAGAGGTAAGGCCCAAAAGATGTGAGGAGCCCTTTTCAGGGAGCAGAGGGTTGGGAGAAAAGGACTGTTCCTGGCAGTGGTCTGAAGAAAGGAAGGTCTAAAACACCTTCACTTTGTGTTTTGTTTTGACTATCTGGGGATATTTTTCTTTAAAACATGGTATAAACCTGATGACATTATATATTTGTAATGAAGCAGGAAAGTGCTGGTAAGCCCGTACCTAGCTGCAGTCACTGTAACGCAGTGGAATCGATCTCATCTGAAATTGAATGCTTGAAGCCTGGGGATGCCAACACCTCCAGCTTCAAGGATAGAGGTGCTGGTCAAGAAGGACCAGTTCCCTAATCCAAAATTCATTGCAATTGTGGATGAATAATTATTTTCACTCTACTTGGGGAAAAAAGATAGCAGTTCACTGAAAGTATTTTTTACTCTTTCCTGTCACCCCCCCAGTGAAGTTAACGTTTTTTCATTCACTGTTGGCAAAGATGAAAGTATCATTCATTAAACACACAATTAAATAAGTTTAGTTTAATTTTCACAGGTTTCTGAGAAGAGAGCCAGAAATCAAAACTGGATCCTGTCGCTCCTGATCAAGTCCTGATGGAAAGGTAAGAAATTTTTTTTTTTTTTCCCCTAGAGTTTGGGCTTTGTCCCTTCTACACTTCAGTGCTGCTCACAGTTTTATTTCCAAAGCTTACTATGTCATCTTACAGACACGCTTTCCTAGAATTTGAATATCCATCCCTAATTTATTTATTTTTTTGTGTGTGTAAGGAAAAAGGAGTTCAATCAGCTATTTTAATTAGCAGAAACTGGAGAAAGTTCTCCATGTAGAAAAGATACTGTCACCCATGTATTCAGTTACTAGTGCACAAATGACTTGGGGTGAGGCTAGTGAGAGCATTTATGGAAGACGATGCAAGGCTCACACACATTTTTACACAGCTCGGTTGGGAGTATTCAAATTGTGGTTTGTTCTGGGATTAGTGTCTGGTGTCAGGTTTGTACCACATGTGGGTTGAAACAGGCTGAGTGAAAATGGACTAATTCTAGATTGCTAGCTCCGTCAGTTTTTGCATTGTAATTTTACTTTATTTATTTTTATTTCTGGCTTATTAGCACAAATATTCCTGAGCACAATCCATATCAGCTATTTATATTCATAAACCTATTCCTATTTGTTCCAGCAGTCTCAGCCAAGAACATCCCAGAATCGACATTTTAAAAATCCTTTTGTTTATGGGAAATTTTACACATTGGATTTTCCAAACACTCAACTGGGGAGTGATCACTGCAAACATCTGAGAATACTTTAGCTATCCTAATTCTCTCATGATGTCTTACTAATACGCAGAGGGAACAACTGCTTGTTTTATAAACTAGTCTGCCAGGTTTCTTCAAAAGTTGTTACAGCCCCAAATATTCTAAGCAGACATTTGTATCTTAAATACATTTTGTTTTGCTTTTTCCCAGCAAAAGCTAATATTTTCCTTTCCTGGGATGTCTCAGGACTAGCTTTTTGAAACATATAAGGCCTGTTATGGGGGCAACTTAAATGGAGCACAGGCTTACTGCATGTCTTCTGCATAGGAGTGAATTTTGCCCTACTTCAGTCTCTCTTTAAGCATAAGTAGATATAAGCTGATCGCCACATTTGGAATTCTGCTTTGTCTTTTAGTTCTTGTTAAAATAAATGCTACTGAATTTTCAAAGTTCAGATGTTCATTAAAATGCATTCAGCACTGCCCCTGGGATCATACCTAAAGTATTTGTAGGTAAGCAGTATTAATATACAATTTGCAAAGCAATAACCTGTATCTCAAGTGAAAAAGAAGCACGGTGAAGCTAAGAGGTAAATGATAAATACTGATCAACAGGGACTGTGGAAAATCACTGTTGGAAAATGGTAAATCCCAAGGTCTTAGTTGTTTTGCTCTTACTTATTAACTTGTGTACAGAGTTTTGCTGTTTTCTGCTGGTGCCCTGGGGAAAAGGTCTTTGTCACTTTAGATCACAAAGTTTTCCAAATGTTCCTAACACATTATGTCCTGTTCACCCAGACTTACTAAAAATAAAGACATCTTTGGAAAACAATAGAGGCAATAAAGGAGAGGCTTCTGCCAATTATTATTGGCAATTATTGATGATAATAATAATGACTTGGTAGATGCTGCAGGAAAATAGCAACACGAGGTATTCATTCTTTTATTGCTTCATGGTATTCTGATACTGATCCCTTGAAATGCCTGGGAAAACAGGCAGGCTTTCTGGCACTACCAGTTTAGAGCAAGTCTTCCAAACCTCTTCATTACTCCTGGCAAGGACTCTGGTCCAGGAAAACAGAGAAGTTTTGGACTGTATGTAAATACCCACAGACTTAAAATTAAGCCCAGGTAAAAGTGCTTCCTGGAACTTTGGTTAGGGGACTCATTTTGATCAATGAATAAATCTCTGACTCCCAGCAGAGACGCTACAGTGCAGGAATGATGCCAGTGTTTCCAATCACAGTGCCTCTGCTGAAATAGTGATTGCTATCTGACCTGCCAAGGAAAAGGTGATGTGAGCCAGTGCCTTCAGAGAAACCATTGCTCTGATGTTACGGCATAGAGAAGTCGCTAGGACAAAGAATTGCTAAATATCACTACCCACCCTCTGAACAATATCACAGTGGATGGCTGGGAACCACCCTGACAGTAGGGAGCGAAATTTTATAGGGAATTCAGTTCTAAAAATGGACAAACAATTGAAATATAAGACAGCTATCTCACTGGATAAATAATGTAAACCATCCAGGCCAAATAGAAATAATTACAGTGACATCACTGGAAAAAAGAGCTGATGAAGAAAGTATGTAAAAATACCAACAGCAATTAAGGCAAGAGGCTTAAAGGCTGACTAATTGTCCAAAGACACTGAGCGCCATGTGTATTTCTTACAGAGGCAGTCTAAATATTCGGGGTAATTTAGTGGACAGAAATTTAATTTATATGCCGTAGGATTTTTTCCAAACTCTTATTTTTTAAGTAGTGAAAGTGGTTTAGATAATGCATTATCCATGTACAATTAAAACAGTAAAATTTTGATGCATTCATTTCAACTCTTATACTTTATTATTAATTGAAAATACTTAGACACTAAAGTTATGGTAGCCTTATGGTCTAAATTAGTACTAAGGGAGGTGAGAATTTCACGGAGAGATGTGTCAGTGTGACATCCCAAAATTTTAGGAGAGAGCAAGAAGCTCCTCAGTACTTCAGCATGCTGTAACTTTGAGGCGAGAGTGATGAGTCAGGACTGGGAAGGAAATATTCTAGCGCTCCAAGCAGGTGGATGAACTGAAAACTGTGGTTGTAATGGATGGCACCAAGTTTGATGGGGTTTGCCTCTTTCTATTTGAAGGTTGGCATTTTGGGAAGGGATGGATCAGCAGTTCTTCTCTGTATGTCGTGCTCAGGTATTTACAGATGTGCTGTGTCTTACCAGCTGGCACCTGCATACAAATCGTGTTGTTTATTCTTCAAACATTTACACATGGGAGCAGTCTCACTGAAAACCAGGATTATGTATTTACTGTGAGCGAGAACGCCCGTGCCATTGGCCCTCTCTGTGAGCTGTATACTCAGCACTTGCACTGATTTTAGGAAACTTATGGCTCAGATAGTAGTAGCTCTTAGCATTCCTCAGCCAAGTTCAATTGTTTGAACTATGGCATTGCCTGTGTGTTCAAAAGAATTGCCTTGGTGTATGTACAAATACTTGGTATTTGACCCCCAACCACAATTACTTTATTAATAATAATAAAAATATTAATAGTTGAGTATAATAATGCATGGGAAAAAAAAGAAAATAGTGCTCACACAAGAAATAAAAGTATGCTGGTCAGTATTTTGGATAATAAGGGTGCTCAGAAATATTTCCACCTTACTTGCATTTGTCTCCTAGTTAAGAAAAGGAAATGAACTTCAAGAAAGTGGACCAAAATTCTTTTCCCAGCCACATTTCCTGGAAGAGAAGAACGAGCAGTATGTATAAAGTAGGGGACAAGCTACGAAGCCAGCCAAGCCCGCCTCCTGTGGATGGTTAATCCATAGCTATAAAATTATATTGTTCTATGTGTTAGTCTTAAATGACTTGTACATATGTCCATTGTTGTCAGCTTAGAAAGTATAGTTGCGAAACTTTGGTTCCAAGCATTTAAACATTTTGTCATATGAAATGAACCAAAAGGAGCCCAGTTTCTTCAGCAGTTGCATTAAACCCTAGAAGGCTAGGTTAGAAAAGAGCGTCTTCTAAGCATTCTGCACAGGGAAGCTGCAGGAAAATGTTGTAAAACTGTTTAGCGCTTGCTGCTCTGTCTATTGTTTGGAAGGCCTGCTTGCTGCTTATAATGTCTGATCTGTGCATTGATGTTATTGCAGGCACTAAAATTCACTGCATAACCACCCACTGACTTAGATAAGCACCTACAGCCACCTTTCAGCAAATAATTTAAGTGCTTGGGCTGGGTTTTTTGTTTCTTTGTTTTTATTTTGTTTTTAAGGACAGGGGCTAAAATATATAATGAGTGTGAGTTCATGGAAATCAGGTGTTACATCTGAAAGGAGCTCTCCACTAATCCAGGCTTTGAACAGTGAGCCATGTTACCAGTAAGGTCTGCTGGAGAGGCGAGAGGGCAGAGCCCCTATCGTTTATACGGAGCAGGTGACTTACCTTTGTTTTAGTTCTCCCACAGCTGATTTTGTTTTTTCTTTTGTAGAGTTCTGTCCTTTGTACCAATTTGTCTTTGTGGGAGCAGAGAGTCAGAGAGTCCCTTCAGGAGAAAACACTGCCAGAGTTAAAATATTGCAGGGGGGAAGCTTGAGTTTTAGATGGGAGCTCTGTGAATTGTCAGGCTTTAGCTCCAGGTGAAGTTAAATGTAGTTTGCAGCATGTGTTTCCCTCCTATGGACGTCCCCCCATGGGAAGTATCCTCTCCTGGCACCTCCAGGAGCTGTGCTGCAGAAGAGAAGACCTGAGGGTGCAGCGTATGGTTCTTCCCACGTCGCCTGAGCTTTGTGCTTAGGCTGTCTTTATGCACACTGTAATTCTGCTAGCCATGTCCTTAGGAAGTAGAATACTAAAATTGCTGTGTAGTCACATAATTAAATCACCTGGCTGGAAGAAGAGGCAATGCAAGTGGCACAAGACATGCTACACATGTGTGGCTGGCTGCTAGCCGCCTTCTCAGGGTAATTCGTCCATCTGGGAAGCTTCTGGCTTCAGGTGATGCCTAGCAGGTGGCTGCGATCTGCTCTTTCACACCTGCAGCCTCTTTCTAATGTTCTAGAGGTTTTAAGGAGCCATCAGCAGTTTTACTCCTTTGCACCAGCTGCAAGGTGTTGTGTTAGGAGGAGCAGCGAAGAGTTGCAGCTATGTTTAGGCTCCCTGTCTGCTTTTGAGGGGCTTATATGGACTTCAGGTCTGGGAAGATTCTGGATGTAATAACTGGTGAGTGATAAAGAGGTATTGCTTGCTTACATGGTATTCAGTGTGTTCCTGTACACAGCATTAAGGTAGCAGATCACAATATTGGAGGGTTATTTTGGAAAGGCAAAGAGGCTGCATTTTGCCTTTCAATTTTGTTTCTGACCTTGTTAGGAAGCAGTAGAGAGAGAATGGCATTAAAAAGAAGAGGACCATGGCGATGCGGTTCAAAAGAACTCTAATGTTCCTGTACGTATTGTTTCATCCCGTGTTTGAAAGGTTTAGTACTAGAACTAGAAGGTGTTGTGGAAAAGTCTGTTGGGAAGCAGCCTTGTTCCCAAGTCTGTGAACTTAGAGACAGATAAAAGGCAAATCTGAGGCACACTGATCACATAGTAACAATTAGTGGGTGAGAAAAAGGTGTTGTGGTTAAGGTTTATTTTTAATTTCAAATCTGGAGTATTAGGCTGACTTCATAAACTCTTTTGGTGAAGAAAACCTTGATTTTTTGTTTCTTTAATGTATGTATCTGATTCTCTAACCTTGTAATGGGGCATGTAGTAATATATCAGTCACATTAGTAAGTATGTGCTTATAGATAAGGCTGGTGGCTGCAGTGGCATGGCTAGCTCGGTTGTTGGGAGAGGTGAGTAGTCAAAAGTAATGGCAGAAAGCACCTCCAAAAATGTGAGTTTCAACCTTAGTAACTGGCTCAGGTATTGGTGAGCTAGTATTGCTTCCAGGCTGGTTGTGATGAGCCTCATTTCACTTCTAAATAGCAAATAACTTTGTGTTGTAATCGATCTCTGGCCAGCCTTGTCTTTTCATCTGTGTGTCCGCAGCCCTCAGCACAAAGAAATTTGAGGCCTGCCTGAAAGTCGTTTCATGTACCACATGGCGGGCAATAACACGGGAGGCCTCCATCTCTCTAAACGAAAACTGATTCTTTAGTAAGAGCGCAGAGGTTCCGCATCTGTAGGTTGTGCTCAAGCCATGTGCATGCAGAGCAGCTCCTCTGGTGTGCAAATCCTCCCCCCTCCGAAAACAAAATAAAATACTGCCTTTATGTAAATATTTCAAGAGAATGCCCATGCTCAAACATAATAGCTAATACATGAATTGTTCTTAAGTTAGTGGTGTGTATGTATATATACAGTTTAGTATTTAAGCTGTTGTAAGGAACCCTTTCTGGAGGACAGTGTAACTTCCTTTTATTTTTTTCCCCCTCATTTTATTCTGAAGGGTCTTGTTCTGTCACTTGGAGGCATATTGCTGAGCAAAATCAGTAACTGATCTGGCACTTCCAGCTCATCTATTTACCTGCCTTGCACAGAGACTGAGGAATTGAAAAATGCCTGGTGCATATGTTTTCTCCACTGAAACCAGAAACAGTTCAGCAACTTCACTCTGTTTTGGTTTGTAATTTATTGACATAAATTCTTAACATCATGCTGGTTTCTGAAAAGACATTTCGGTTTAACAAAATGTAGATAATTGCTTTGATGTACTGGATTAGAAGAACTGTGTATCTTGTTTAAATAGTGGTGACATTTTTTTGCAATAATATTGTCTTTATTCATACACACATAATGGTTTGTTACATTGATTCTAACTTCAAAAAAATAGATGGCTAAAAAATTAGAATAGCTGGTAATGTAAGGGTGATAATTTAGAGATAGTCAGCTGATACGATTTAGTTCACATTATTCACTTAAGGAATAAAAAATGAATATTAGAAAAACATACTAAAACCTAAAGCATCCTCATTTTGCTGCTGCTTTTGGCATATTTGCCAAGGGACACAACAGTGATGTTAGGGAAAGAAAATGGTTTCTGGCTTGAGATTGTACTAGATAGAGTTCTTGGCTGAATTAAAAGTGATTTCAGAAATCGCGCTTTCACACTTGCCTTGTACTTGCGTTCAAATGCAGGGGCAGATGTACTATTACTTCCCAGCATCATTGCTTTTATTTGGAGCTGGTGTTTTGGTGTTAGTCTGTGTGTCCGCAGCACTGAGTTGGTAGGGTTTGGGGTTTTTTTCTCATATATAAGAAATATATATAATTTAAAGAAAAATATATCTGTTTTTGTGTTTAAACATAGGTCTTTTCATGTGGAAACAATTGTATGCAGAAAATTGCTGGAGCAATTTTGGAGGCCATTTTTAATTTTAAAAATTTGCCCGTGCACAGTGCACCCTTGTTTCTTCCTAAAACATATTTTAACAGTCAAGTAATATAAATTCTTTAAAAATTGAGCTTTGTGAGGGAAATACTGATACAATCTTAGCTGCTTGCATAGCAACTTGACAAACAGTCCCACCCGTGCATTCGTGCTGACTTTTCATTTCTTTTGTTTTTCCCTCAGCTGCAATTGGCTTTTTTTGATGGTTACTCTTTTTGCCATTGACTATTCATGCGCTGACAAGAAAATTCTCTACTGTTTCCTTTTACAGCAGGTTTTTGTGAGACTTAAGCCCTGAACCAGTTATGTTGATGTGGGAACACTTGATTCATTTGGTCAAAATTGATAGTTACTTTGCGATTTCAGGAATTTTGTAAATTAATTTAAAAATTCTTCTTTCACACTTAATGCCTTTTCTTATCCAAATGCTTTTCCTGTCACATTCATCAATTTTTATGATACACTGTAAATTGTTCTCCAGTCTTTTGTGGTGATTTAGATGATTTATCTATTAACAAAATTGTAATACAAGAATACAATAATTTTCTGCTACGTGCCATAAAGTTTTCAAGTAATAGCACTTCTGTCAAAGATGCTATGACATCCTAGGAAACAGTTTAGGTGGATATTTTTCCGCTATTGCCTATGGTGTTTCAGGAGATTTTCAGTGAAGTAAAGCCTCTAATTAAGCATGGGAAGCAGCTTAGTATCTTCTAGAATTATTTAATCTTAAAGCCAAAATTAACTAAATTATTTCCAAGGCTTGGTAATTAGAATCTTGCTCATGATTTTAAATACGTATTTCCTTCTTGGGTGCACAACTGATACTCGGTGCTTCATTCATTACTAACTGCATGGTTAACCTCAATGTATGCACAGGCAAATTCAATTTTGCTGCAGTAATTAGTATGCATTTTGGGGGGGGGGAAAGAAGTAGCTTGCATAGCAAGCTTTGCTACTGTCTTACATATTATGCATGTATTACAAAGAACAAATCACAGATGTAAATAGATCCATTAGCAATATAGATTATTTGTTTTATTTCTGTAAAGGTCGTTAACTGCACTATAATAATTTGAAGAGGGAGGAAGAGACAAAGAACAACATTAGAAGTTCAGGCAATGCAATGTGAAGCTGGAAGTGAAGGAAAATGGAATTCATGTTTTTAGGAATTGTTCAGACATTGCATAGCCTATGAAACTCATTGCCACGTGGTTTTGCAGAAACCAAGAGACCTGGGGTAGAAAACAAATTAGACATCAAGTGAGTTAGTAAACAGAGCTAAGAAATAGCACCTACAGAGGTTCTAAGGAAATAAATACTGGGGATGGTTTGTGTGTATATATATATATACATACAGATTCTTAATTTAAAGAGAACATGTTACTGTCAAAAAAAACAACTAGTGATTTATTACAGCTAAACTTAAATTAGTCTGTTTTTTTATTTGGTGAAAAAAGGTGCCTTTTTATTGATTAGTGATTTTGGTTTAGGGATTCTTAAGGAAGGCAGAGGTCACAGACAGTTACAGAATATAAATTCAGACAGAAACAGGCATCTATAGAAAAATATAAGGATATTAACATAATACCTAGAGTTTTAGAAGTCATTGTAGGATTCACTCTGCCTAGCAAAGGCAGCTTTTAACTGGTGAGGTGTGTAAAAAGACTTTCCTTGTATGCAAGTTTTTCTGTAGCTGCATAATGCATTTCTTCCCCACTTCGGTCCGAAACAGTCAGCAGTGGCCCTGGTTAGAAACTAGACAGCCAACCGCTCATCTGGCCCCCAGGAACAATTCCCAATCTGCTGACTTGACCCTTACTCAGCTGATCTCCTGACACCTGGGGGATTGCATTCCCATTTTTCCAGTGAAATAATACAGTGGGATGTTTTGGGGCAGGAGGAAGGCTGGCGGTGTGTGTTCCATCTTTGTCGAGCTGGGGCAGTGATGTCCTGGGGCCGTGCGATCGTTCCTGTCGGTGTTTGCTGATGGCTGGACAGGGACTTTTGAAGATAACTCTCTCTGGTAATAATTTAGCCCTGGTTAAAGACGTTCTATCTCCCCGCCATTGTTTCTGAGGGTTTGGAAATAAGTTATGCTGGGTTCAAAATCAATAGATAGTCATTTTATGGTCATTTGTGACTTCATAAGGCTACGGTTAAAGAACTCATTAAGAATCACTTAGATTTACATGGCCTTGTCTCTCCTTGACCTGAAAGCTGTATAACAGGATGCTTGAAGTTCTTGTTTACGGTAGCAAGATGTGATGTTCCCTTCATCTAGCAGTGACTCTTCGGAGAGCAGTCTGTATCTGAAAAAGAAATAGTGTGTAAAAAGATGTGATTAATCACTACATGTTTGTTCATGCCTTCAACACTATCTTTCTTTCTGGGAATATATTAGCCATGAATAATTTTTAACATCAGAGGATACAATCAATGAGGGTTTTGACTGACTAAGGATTTCTAGGTTTTCCCTATGAAAAAGTTGACATTCATTAAGGCTAATCAAAAAATAAAAAATAAAATTCAATACAACAGTTTTTACTTGATTTAAAAAAGAGTTGTTAAACCACAAAAGGAAAATGTTTCATGGAAACATGCCGATGCTGATGAAATCTTTACATGAAAAAGTCCAAATGAATCATTAGCGCACTAATCTCACTTCAGGAATGTTGAATGCATCACTTTGTTTTCTGATGTCTTTCACATGTATACAATCTGAAGTAAACTTAATGCATTTATGTCATATACAGGGGAAAGCATATAATGGTACTAAATTGATTGTTTTGTCACATAGAAAATTCCTTGTTGTATTTATTTAGAAAAATAAAAACCAACTCCCACACTTCCCTAAGAATTCAGATTCTAGATTGCTACCAGTGCTGTGGCAGCTGTATGAAAGGGAGCATTTTACATTCCGTAAATAAATTCCAGGATACTATCTTAATTTTTATAATACTGTCAAGTGACAAAAAGGTGCAATTTTTCTATTTCCCCTAATGACAGCATAGGTCTGAAGGGGAAGCTCTGCTCTTATGTTCTGTGTAGTTGTTTCTGAATACTGAGCTGAAGGGATAAAGAAGCTGGTTTGTGCAGACCCTTGTTGCTGATAATATTTATTCAATACTTATTCAAGCAGGTAGAGTGAAGCTTCTGCCTTATCAGTGTCTGCTGTTTTCTCAGTTTTTTTCTATTCCACAGAAATTAGGAGAACCAGACAAGCCTCTCTGTATAGAGCTGTTAGAGAACTTCCAATAGGAAAATGTCTGTGTACTCCTGCTGTTGCACACAAGAAATCATTACTCCTATGCTCTCATCTTCCTGCTCCATTTGTATATAACACCCACCAATTCTCCCTTTCCATCTCCTTTCCTCTCACATCTCCATATGCTTCTCAGTTGAAAAAGACTTCTCAGTTAATCTATGAAATGTGTACACTGCTCCCTCCTTCAAAGAAATTCCTTAGAAACCAACCATATTTCAATTATAGTGATTCCATACTTCTATTTCTCTGCATTGTGAGCTATAAAGAGAATTATTTTAAGAAATGATGCAGCAGTGGAAAAGGCAGTGCAACCTTAAGATGCATTAGGAGTGGTATTTCCAGAGGAAATGGTGGTGCTATCATAGACTGATACAACTTTAGAAATATCGTGTAGTGTTGGTCACCTACGGACAGGAATGTTCTGTAAAACTGGAACAGATGTAGAGAAGGGTCATAAGGATTAAGGCAATGCAAAACCTATTTTATGAGAAGAAACAAAAGGCTTTTACATGTTCTAGCACAGCAAAATAAAAGCTGAGGGCTTATGGTTTCCGTCTAGCATATAACGTTTGGAGATGCACAGAAAAGTATCTAAACTCTCTGACAATGCAGAGAGAAACAGTTCTTGAATAGACTTAAACCTTTTTTTTTCCTTTACACTG
Source organism: Anser cygnoides (assembly GCF_040182565.1). Taxonomy (NCBI): domain Eukaryota; kingdom Metazoa; phylum Chordata; class Aves; order Anseriformes; family Anatidae; genus Anser; species Anser cygnoides. The sequence continues at coordinate 15,388,496 of NC_089884.1, forward strand.
AAACCAACTAGGGTCTTAATGAGAATATAGGGAGAGAAAAGTTCTGTGTGCTTTCATGGAAGCTATGTGAAGTGCAAGGAGACCAGAATGTGCACCATAGGAAAACCTTTTCTATGAGCCCCACAGCATTGTAAGTTTTCTCCATTAATAATTTAAGTCTTCTACTTTATATCTCACACATCTGCTATAAAACATTTAGCCTCACGCTCAGACATTCCTTACTCTTCCACATACTTCCTGTGTGATATTAGGTAGGTCACCATGTCCTTCTGTCTTCCATGTGTACAATGCGCGTATTAGTATTCCTCACCTCAAAGGGATGCTGGAAGGATAAATACAGTAATGGCTGTGTTGGCAGAAGCCAGTAAATATTTTATCATAGGCAAGGAATCTCTTTGCATTCATATAATTTCTCTGTTACACAGTATTGTTTCCATCAGAAAGCCTATATAAAGCACATAAGAATAATAATGAAATGTTTGGTTATTTTGCTTACAGATAGTTGCACGTCTGTATTCCTGGTTTTGATGATATAGAATGTAAAATTATTCCAAGTTTGTTCTGGGCTCCCCCAAACAAGCCTGACGTGGGTGTGCTGGGATGAGTCCAGTAGAGGGCCAAAGAGGTTGGGGCAGCTGAGCCAGCTGGGGTGGCTTGGGGGACCTTAGCAGTGTGCATAAATATCTGATGGGGGAGCAAAGATGGAGGCAGGCTCTTCTCAGTGATGCTCTGTGATGGGACAAGAGGCAACAGGCACAAACTGAAATCAAAGAAGTAATGTTTAAACTAAAGGAAAAGCTTTTTCATCATGCGGTGGCTGAACACCGGAGGAAGCTGCCCATGGAGGCTGTAGAGCCTCCACCACTGGAGCAAGTGAATCTTTTATATATTTTGTATGTGCCCTTAAATATAGTAGGAAAGAAACCTGAGATTTGATCATTCTTAATAGTTCTTTGCTACCTAAGTGCATGGCAGCTTGAGCAAGGTATGAATGGGGAGTTTCTTACCCAGTGTCACTTGGACTTTTGCCATTGACTTCTGTGCAGTCAGGATTTCAGGGTAAATGATTCAAAGTGGAGAGCCACTGTTGTTCTTAGAGCTGCTGTTTTCTTTTCATTCTGAATCAGTATTGATTTACTTCTCAAAAGGGAAGGCTTAAATCTGTATACTTTAGAAGTATATAATGATGCTTTTGTTTTATGCTTTTTAAAGTAAAAAGAAATGTACATCCTGTAACAGAGATCTGGCAAGAAGAAAACTTGTGGCTTCTACATCAATTTTATAAAATAAATGTAAACCCGTCCTATGAACAATGGGGGATTAAGTTTGTGTCTGAGTTTAAATTTTCTGTAGTGACAACCCATAACTCCAAAGTAGCAGACTTTTTCCCAGTACAAATATCTAAGTTGTTGCACAAAATGAAAGCTGTACTGTTCTAAATCCCAAAAGGAATATTTTATTTTTTTTCATTCCATTAATGTAATTTTCCCTGAAATAATAGAAACCTAGTCAGAAAACAGGGATGGTGGTTCCTTGAGGGAACCTTTTATCTTGGCATTTGCTTGTGGGGTGAACATGCACCTGCATCTGAGAGATGAGCCATGCTGAGATGTGCTGCTATAGATCTAGTCATGGATTTTCAGTTTATAATTCTGGAAGCGTTTTCTATTTTGAAGCATTTTGTTAAGGCAAGATTCACTTTTTTAATCAACTGAACTGTCTAGAAAAGAACAACATCAAGATCTGTCCCAGAGGGGCTCCTTCCCGGACAGAGCTTTTTGTTCCATGATGAGAGACAGAATCAGAGCTGTCCAAATAATAAGAACCAGATTGCTGAAGTGGTTTATGAGGGGAGACTCAAATTTGATTTATTGCTTATTGTAGGGTCTGATTATCTGTTGTTGTGAATTTTCATGTGGCCACTGGTATACGTCAAAATGTTGTGAAAGTTTATTAAAAGTTTGAAGTTGAAGTGCATTTACATTATTTATTGTTCTACTCCGCTTCTGTTTAAAAAATAATAATGTGCTACCCAGTCAGCTGAAAGTCTATCCAGTAACTAATCGAATGCCATTAATGGCAAAACATGAAAATAGAAGATGAAATAATTCTTTCTGGGAATAGCTTTAGACTAATTTTAATTAGTTGGATAAGATCTGTAAATTACAAACACATTTACAGAAATTCAAAGCTGTTTTATGAGATGTTTGTAATAGATTGCAGAGAGTTTGGTTTTGACTCCTCAAAAAGCATTATGTAGCCAACTCCAATTAATTTGTTAGCTAGTTATATCTCTTACAAAATACAGTGCGCACCAGTAATATGTGCTGTTCTTGTCACACACATTTTCATGCCAACCACAACAGGGCTTATTCAGAACCAGTTGTTAGTCCTTATAAAATGTATTTGTCCTGTAAGGCTAGTTGATAGGGGAGTAAGACACAAAGAAAGACAAATGCTCGTAATATAAAATTAAGGTGCATGTGTTGTCAGACTGGGCAGTGGCTCCAAAATACTCTTACTTGGTCTGTCAATGCACTATGCTGCCATGCATGATGGCACTTCTCTTGGGAAGGTAACTTCATGATCCTTGCAACAATAATCAAAGAGCATTTCTGTGACCCAATTTGCATTCACCGCTTTAGAAGTGATTTCACTGTTAGTTTATTCAGTCTGAGTCATGCTCCTTCTGGTATCTCTAGTGCATTATAAACTTGCAATAGTGAAAATGATGGTGATTTAAGATTCAGTGTATTTGTGTTTTTGTTTTTAACCAGCAAAAGCAAAATATAGTAGCATGATTCCCCTTTATATGCTTGTTTAGATTGCTGTCATACAGCAGAAAATTAACCAGAATATCAAAGTTGTTTCTCAGATTGTCAGTACTGAGTTTTGGAAACATGGGAGGTGAGGCTCATGGAGCTGCAGATGTTTTATACAATTTGGGAAGGATTTTGTGGAATTTTTTTTTTACAGTAGGAGGAAAGGGCTTAGAACAAAAGACCAAACTAAAGAAGTGGACAGACAATGGGATAGCAAGTGAATGCAGAGTACTGGAGGGAAGAAAGAAGCCTGTCACTGTTCTTTATACTCTGCTAAATTAACTGTGTTAATTCTGGCAAGGGAATCCACTATCAGATTAGACACCTCAGTATCACCTTCTCAATGTGCAGCTACAGATTAAAAACAACAACAACAAAATTGTGAAGTTGCAAGAGGAATAGGTAACAAAAAACAGTAATGCCACATGCAGTATTGTCTGAATTGCTGTGTGCTGGTGCTGATCACAGGCTCTCAAAATTACTGAAAGGGATGTTGAAAAAGTTGGGAAAACAAAAGGTTGGAGTGGGACTGCAGCTAAATGGCAAAGGTTGGATGGTTTGTCTTAGAAGCGGTGACCTCTTTACCGGAGTCTGGAGGGCTTGGCAGCAGCTGCCCTTCTTGTGCCAGATCAGGTCTAAGGTCTGTTACTGTTACTTATACCATCAGGAGAAAGATGTTATGGTTCAAAGGCCATGCTCTAAAGTTTTAGGTCCGTTGGATTCACCACTCTTAAATCTAAGAGTCAGCTTTATTATTTTAACTAGTTTACAAGGAGACAATATATGTGACTGTATATATTGTCCAGATGAGTTGTGTTTTTCACCAATAAGCTAGCTCTTCTGGCATGTTGAATGCATGGAAAAAAAAAGTTTATTGGAAATTATTGTATTTGAAAAGGCCTTAGCTATTCCCCAGAAAGAAGAGCAGTGAACACAGGGTCAATTTACAACCTGACCTGAAAACACAAAGTTGATAATCGGCCATCATTGCTTATTGTATCTATGATCTGATTTGTTGAGATGCTCAATAAATCCACTATTAGGAGAAAAAGTGCTTACATGCATTTTCTTCCTTTTAAAAAAAAATAAAATTAAACAACAAAATAAAAGATTGATTGACAAGACATCAATAAAGCTTTGAGCATACACTGCTGACCTTTTTTTCTTTGCACTGCAATCTGTGTTTATTAGAATTCAGCTCCTATAAATAGGTTTCTGTGGATAAAAAAGCAAGCAGCTTCTTAGGAGTTTTGTTCAATAAACTTCTGTGAAAATTCTAAAGACTTAATACATGGCTTTCAATTTAATTCATTCTGTCTTCTCTTCTTAAAAATAAGATATAAGTGGGGATGAAATGGGTTTAGCTGGTGGAGTGTTTTTTCTAAAGCTGTATTCTTAAAACTCACCTTTCCTTTTTAATGTCTGCTACAGCAGTTCATTCGGAACAGACAGGATATATATCATCTCATGCCGGTACTGTAGGTGACTTCTTCTCTTTAAATAAAAACATATTATAAATCTGTGCTGCACTTGAGTGTTGTAAGTGCTCAGGTTAGTGACTTCAAAAGTAGAGCTGAAATGAGGCTTTGGCAGGCACTAAAAAATACTTGACCAAGTCCTCAGACCCTATTTTCTATTTGATTTTCCTGAGCAGAAAATCTCTTCAGAGCCTTTCAAAACAGTAAAGGTAGTATAGCAGTGATGTCAAGTCTTTTAATTTTATTGCAAGCCTTCCAATATTCCTGTAGTAAGTCTTTTTGTTCTTAAAGTCCTACCTCTTGGAGTCTTCTGAGAATTTATTTCGTTCTGTGTTGCAGAAGTAAATGTGTAGCTGATGTTGCTGTGAGAGAAAGTGAAATGAAAGGAAGGGACTAAGTTTGGAGCCTGGTCAGCGAAGTCCCTGGGCAGGAGCTCGGAATGTCCTTATCTTCTCGGGTACATTTTACTGAGACTGAGTCTTCCAGTGCTGGCAGGTGAAGATACCTTTGTCTTGGTCTCAGAGTAGGTATGCGTTTTTCTGCAACAGTTTCATGATGGGGGGGGGAAAAAAAGCCAGTGTTATCAGATTATTGTCCCACAGTTTCCTTCTTCCTTAGTATCCCTGAAAAACAAAGTTGCTTGTGTTTAACACCGTTACCTTCTTCTGATGTGCTAATTCTGGCTCAAGCAGCTTCCCCCAAATTAATCATGCTAATCCCCATTAAGTTAGGCTATCTCCTCCCCTCTCCTCCTTTGGGGGGGGGGGGAGGGGGGCGGAGGGGGGTTCTTTGTGGTGTTTTTTGTTTGCTTTTAACAGAATTCTCTCTCCATTGTTTGATCGGAAGGTCACTTCACCAGTTACTGGCTGTTTTAGCAGAGTACAAAAGAAGGAAAAACTTGCTGTTATTGTAGCACATCCCACAAAGAGCATCTGCAGGACACCTGGGCTGGTCCCATGTAGCATGGAAACACTCCCAGAGTGCTTAAGCTCCTAGGTACCTGGACAGCTGGGCTCTTGGCACATGCTGTCATTGAAAATCAGAGGGCACTCTGTTTCAGATACTAGGTGAGGGCTGCATTGGCTATTTGTATTGATCTAAGTCATATATAAATGGTAATCGATCCTCTACCTCTGTTTCTATCTCATCTAAATAGAGTTAAAAATACTAAATCAACTTTGGCCTGTACTTCTTGGATTGGATGTACTGTATATACAAGAGGCTTTGCCTTAATTCATCTCTGGCTGTATTAAACCCTTCAGCTTCTGGGACAAAAACACTAGATTTGATTATTCCTCTCACAACTTAAAGTATGCTGGAGCACGATTAGGGAAAGGTTGCACCATAAACCAAGTAATATCACTTCTGTAAACCAAAAGGTGCGAGGGCATATAGCACTCTGCAAAGAAGATACAAAGCAGAGAGAGCCTGCATTTTGTCTGCCCTTAGATCTACAGGGAAAAAAAGTAGCATGTTTTAAGTGATTTCATCAAATGCGGGAAATTCATAAGGTTTCCTGCTAATGTGAAGATGCTACAAAATAAGTCTTTTTAGAAGTGCTCTGTATTTGTAATGGACATCATATCCTACAAATCATTCCCATTTCTGCACAGCGTTTAACAGCTATCCTCCAGTCAAATTTTATCTATTAACTGTAACACTTTAGGGACATGCAGACGTTACTTTCAAATGAGAGGACCATATAGAACTTGAATTCTGCTTATTCAGTAATAATTTGTTTTGCAAACTCTGATCATTGGGATTATTATTAATTACCATGCTATCCAGCTGCACTGGAAAAAAGGTTTCTGATATAACTGAGCACGTTAAAAATACTGGATTAAAGAATTAGCTCTGTCACATCTTAAATAGGGCAAAATAACGTTGCTAATCAAAATCTGAGCACATACAAGGTGATCATTTACCTACTTCCATCGCACATTGTTTGAATAGTTTGTATTATGGATGTGAAATTGCCCTCAAGGAGGCTAGTTAAAGTAATAAAGGCTTCCCTTTGCCTCAGGAGCCACTCCCTTTGTGATATGACCTTTCTGTGACTTCTGAGCTCAAATAATTATGAGGAGAAACAAATGCTTATTTTAAGTCTTTTTGAAGGCTTTTCAGGCATTAGGTTTTATGGCTAGGCCTTTTTTTTCCTCTTTCTGAACTAGTTTTGTGACTGGGTGGAGCAGGGAGATGTGGGGGGAAGAAACAATCACAATTGAAGACCTTGAACGGTGATTTCTGTGCTGTGTGTTGGGGTTTGGGGCTCGCTTTGAGGAAGGAAGGTGGTTTTTAATCGAGGACAAAAGCGATTGCAGTCCTCTGTGCTCCCTGCAGTGCTGCTGGGGGCGGCGTGGGCCGAGTTTACCTCAGCTCGTGCCAGCGCTGCAGTCACTTCAGCTGTCCTGCTGCTATTTCTGAGTAAGGTGCTCTCACCCCATTGCTGACAGGGGACAACGAAAGCCCAATCTCCTAAGGTAGGTAGAAGGGTTAAAGATGAGGTAGAAATGAAGTGAGGAGAGTGTTCCTGTCAAGGCTGTGTTGTGCGTGGATGTAGCGCTGCCTGAGGTACTGCTGGTGTTGTCAGGCTGTGTAATGTACCATGTCATGCCAGCAAGGTTCTGCTGGGACTCCAGAAACCAGACTTAGTCAGAAAAATGCAGAAGTAGACACCTTGAGACCTGTTTATTTAAACAAGATGTACAGGGTATGCTGAAATCCAAGCATATTTCACTGTGGCTTTAAGAAACACTGTGGCTGTGACAGCAGCAAGCTGAGGCCTTCCCAGCATGCTGTGAGCTGCAGTCCTGAGGTTTGAAATGTAATGTCTAGGCCTGTGTATGAGGAACATCAAAAAGCCTCCTCAGACAGAGCTGCCTGCTGGCTCCCTAAAGGTCTCAGGAGAAGTGAGGTGATGGGCCTCCTGCTGATAACCAGGAGGGCCAGCGATGGTCCTTCCTGAAGTGTTTGTGTTGGTGATGGGCTCTTCAGGTTTTCTGTGTACTTTGGATCATCTGCACACTCAGCAAACACAGTGGGTAAACAACCTTTTTATGAGGTATAAATTTTCTTACGGTTAATCAAGGGTTTTAGAAGGAAAACCATAAAACTCTTAAAGTTGCCATAAACTTACAGGGCTACTTAGCAACGCTGTAGAAGACTTACTTATGCCCATCTGGAGTCAGGTAGGTCACTCTGCCTGATAACCTTTAGGGGTACTGTCTGTGGAAACCTGAAGGTTGCTCAAGTAGAAGCGGATAGATAAGGAGAAATGCTGTAAAAGAATGAGTAACTTCCAAATATGCTTATTTCTACTCTCATTCCAGTTTTGTGGTAACTGATGATTTCTGAGTGTCTGTGTTCAGAACTACTCACCAGGCAATTTCTGCAAGCTTTCTTATTTGCAGATGACTTGGGAGAAATATGTTATGAGTAAAAATATTTGGGCAATGCTGGAGAGACATAACAGGTCATCCGCATGGTGCTCTCAAGTTGTGTCTGGGTGAGCAGAACCTTACACTCAGATTTTTGGGAAATGTACAGGTTCTGAGTTGGAACATAACTTTTAAAATGATCAAAGATCCACTGAAAAGTCATTGTTTGTTTGAAAACAGTGCCTCAAGAAAGCATCTTTCCTAGAAACTTCTTGGAAGTAAAGACAAAGTGAAGATAAACACTCTTCATCTGAGCAAATATTCATAGGAAATTGTCTGTCGATGTGCACTTTGCCCAGCAGAATTTACAAAGATGTATTTGGGAGTATTCTACCCACTCGACTGTAATCTTAACGCAAAGTGTAGAACTAAGTATACAGTTACTATTTGAAAAATCGCTTAATATCTTTTCTGCAAACTTTCTAATTTTTTTAATTAAAACTTAGCACTCCATTCCACTTCATTAGATCCATTTAATTTCCATGTATCTAAGCAGTTTTTCGAGTACATAATTAAAATAGTTTTAATAAAATCAGTACTTTCTGTACATTAACATACTCAAGAATCTGTATTTTCTTGTTGATTAGCATGTGATAATAAAAGCATTAGTGTAAAGTAATAACAAAGAACGAACCTGGTGCTGCTCAAGAAGTCCACCCTGAAACTGCCCACCGGGTGCTTTGAGGGAATGTAAGATCTGTATGTTTTAGTGAAACTTTTCAGGAGGAATGAATGCAGCAATAATCCTTGATACTCACTTTTAACAGGGCAGCAGGGAGTCCTCATGAAGACAAATGGCCTGTGGTGTGCATCTAAAGGTTTGGGTGTGTGGGTCCCAAAGTACCATATAGAGGTGGATTTCATTAATCCAGTTTTTACAACTGAAGGAATTGGGATGTAGAAAAAATGACTTGCATATGGTCGATCAATAAATTGGAAGCAGAACTAGTGGAGTTCCCAGCAGTTTTCTTTGTCACGCTCGCTCTGAGAGGAGATGAGACGAGACTGTGGTGGTTCTGTTGCCTAGTGGCTACAGCCTGTGGATGTCTGGAGGAAGAGAGAATGTTTTAGCAATCGATATCTGCGTGGGATGAGGATTAATCCCATCTGCATTTTCCTCTGATAGGCCAGTGCTATGACTGAAGGAAAGAAATGACCCTATGCCTTGATCATTCTATTAAAGAAATAGAAAAAGCTACATGGATATGTACTATATAGTTTCAGTCTATAGCTCCTTCTAAAATGTGAATCAAATATAGATGGAAAATTGAGGAAACAACGGCTTACCGGACAACAGTAGCTTCTAACCTGCCTGATGCTCCCAAGCCCACGAGACTCACGTAATGAAAACTAATGTATAGTACAGCAGCAAGATGAATCTGGGTAATCTTGTTCTCTGAACTCGCACTAACTTTGGTGGTCTTTGCAGCTGACTTTCAATGTATACTTATGCTAAACTGTTTTATGCAACTGGAATTTTGTATTCTAGTACATGTACAACCTTGAAAAGGGACTAAATAAATCACTGGTGTGTTTGGGAGTTCTGTATGTGCGTGTGTTCATGTATGTTTGTGTGCAAATATTTGAGGGTGTTACTGAAAAGGAAATATGATAAATAGGAGCATACACCCCTGCTTCTAGTCTGCTGCCACGGCAGACAGCTGTATTGCAGACCTTTTCTTCCAAAGGCTCCAGACTATGTGCCACGTGCCAAGTTATGCTGTGGCCACAGTATACATCACAGCACAGTTCGCTGTGTGCCTTACAGTACATGCAGTGTATGGTGCCATAACAAACTGTAGCAGGATACTAAAAGCCCATAAGCTCTGTTCTGCAAGAGGAAGATGAGAGAGATTAAAGGCATAGTTGGGATCCACTTAGGCATTTAGATGTCATTTTAATTCTATGCAGCCTCAGAATGAAACCAATGTAAATGTAACTTTCAAGTCCTTATCTGCTCTAGGTAGATATTAGCAAAGCTCTTTCAGTGTATGAGCACTACATTTTTAACATAGTTTTGTAAACCCCTTTGTATGTCTTTTTTTCCTGAAAAGGTTGTAGAAACTCAAGATATATCTGACAGTTCACTTGCAATGGATGTAATTAAGCGAAATTAATTAAATTAGATTACTTCTAATGTATTTTCATGCATCTTATGCAGATTATAAAGAGTTATAAATGGCTTGGTCTAAAGGCAATTGAGGGTAATGGGAATCTTTGGGCCTCAGGTTAGGCTCTGTAAGAGTTTTTCGGTAATAGAGAGGATCAGAGTGTTTCTATGACACTTGAAAACTGATAGGATTGATACCTCTGTTAATAAAACTCTTAACCAAAGCTTCTCTTTTCTCAAATGTCAGCTTTAAGGATATTGGCAAAAGCTGTCGAGGCTAAAGGATTAGCTATTCATCTATTTTCTTTCTGGTCTTTCTTGATGCACCCTTTCAGCTGTAGATACAATGCCCTTACCTGTTCTGAGGGAATTTCTCCATGTTAGACTTGGTCCTGCAGTGGTACTATAGGTGCACTGTGAGCACTTGGCCATTGGTTCACCTGAATCTTGACACCTACACCGTTTTCCTTGTGGCAGGTTGTGGCAGCTGGTGTGCAATGATCAGGCGGTACAACCTAAGCTTGCTTATTTAGCAGGAGGAACAAAGTACAAAAGAAAGACTTTTGACAGTAAGCAATGTGTACATCTCTTTGACATTAAAACTGATCAATGCATGCTGGAAAACCAAAGACCTAACTTGTACATGTATTTATACATCTAGCCTCTGCTGCGTGTGGTAGGACCTGGGCCTTAGCATGCACTGGCCCCAGCCCTTGGCAGGCCCCATTGATTTGCAGGAAGGGAAGGGGGCATGGTTCATCCCATAGTTCGGCTTGTGTTTTTCTTTAAAAGTTACTGTTAAACTGATGGAGTTAGCAACCATGCTATAACCCACCACAGTGATAAGCTGCCACAGAGCAGCTCCGGTGCTCTTGCTATGCTATTTGAGAAACTCAGTCCCTAGCTGCCCCTGCAGAGGAGGAGTGTGCTCTTTGAACTACACTCGGGAAAGATGGGTGTGTTAAATATTTCAAACTTAAACAGAAATTAGCAACATTGTTCTGTCTTAAAGTGATTCGTTTTGAGAGCTCCTCTGGCAATTGCTGTTGAAGTCCTGGCATTAACTTTGCCATGCTGCAGTCTCTGTTTCCATTCTGTGTTTGAATGGCAGTTCATTCCACAGGCTCAGTGTGGGGGAATTATGATGCTATTCAATTAGCCAGGTAACCTCTGAAGATTTGCTAATGTATGTATAAAATAGAAATCTGCTCTTAAAACTTTTCTGACATGCACATTCATTTCAGGCACTACATAATGGTTATGTAATGTACAGAAGGCAGCCCCCATGGTGGTATTCCAGGGATGGGTTTTGTCCCTTGCATACCAGAAGAGTGCTCTTTCTTACTGGGTCAGAGATCTGAGACCAGAATGTCAAGCACCGTCTCTTATGAGATGGTGTTCCCATGTAAAATGAGGCATGTGGAACTGGCAGAAGAAGAGTTATTTAGTAGCAATAAGCAAGGATAATACTAGGTCTAAATCCACAGATGGTAAATATGTGCACAGAAAATCTTACTGTAGTGGAATTAAAAGCCATATATTTATATGGGTTATGTTAGAGATAAGTATTCTGTATGAGCAAGGAACTACACCTTCAGGACGCGTGATTTTCTGTCAGTTTTTTTTATTTACAATGAAACAAAAGAACAAAATTTAAACTCCAGGGAAGGAAAAAAAAGAGTATGCAAGACTCTCTTGTTGACAACTGACATCTGCTAACGTGCAGGCAAGCTATGAAGGAAGAAGCCTGTTTTATGCTTAGAAATGTTGCGTGGAAAATAGTCCCACCATTATTAAGTTGTATACACTCCAAACTGGGGAACTACCTGCTGCACGGTCTCCATTAGATTTCACATCAGACAGTTCCACTAGTTTATTCACAGTACAGACTCTTGCTTGTGATGATGTATGTCTTGTAGGATTTCGTTTGCTTGCTTTAGAAAGTTGCCTTCCAGTTCATCTCCTCTGTGTTCAATATGAACAGCTAATTTATAAAAAAAAAAAAAAAAAAAAAATAATGTGGGGTCTTAATACACTGTAAATTTTGCCAGTTTCTGGGACTGGACTTTTCTATCTCAAGCTTCATAAAATGGAAGCATGGGAGGGCCAGGAAAAAAAAAAAAGCAAGTATAATCTGTAACAGGTATTCTATGTTTCAAGGAAATTAGAACAAATTACTCACTAGAAGTGATGCTAATAAATTAGAGTAGGTGTAAAGCATTCCGAACAAAGCCGTTATGTAACAGTAGAAATCCCAAATGCGATGTGTTGCTGAAATATGGGCTTGCTGAGCATGAGTTTGCTATTGTTTTAATAGTGTTGCTCTTGCTGTTTAAGTTTGCAGGGAGATGATGTATTTTACTGAGAAGCTGCTCGAGTGAGCAGATGAACAAGAGTATTCAAAACATCAGCTGCAGAATTCCATGTTTTACCTGTTAAAATAGACTTGAGGTTTAAAAACACACAAAAACAAGAACGCCCCCTCGAAGGGTTTTTAACATGTCATAAAGAACTGTCAGTGTCACTAGGAAATCTTCTCAGTCTCTTAAATATTTGCAGCAAGTTTTCCTGTTCGCTGTCTGCCTTGGCTATCATGTGAGTAATGGTGCTAATGGAAAGCTCAGGAACAATGTTTTGATGCACAAAGGAGTGGCTTGGGAGCCCAAAGTAAATAGAAGCCAGGGCTGTGCTGGCTTTTACTTGTTCATTCCTCAGTTGTTCTTCAGCTGAATATTGTCAGGTTAATTTCTGCAGTCTTTAATTTGAGTGGGAAACTCAGCACTCCTCCCCACTCCCCCAGTTTCAGCTCTGTTGTTTCCTGGCTCAATCTCCAGTGTTGTGTTGAGGCTCTGACCTCATGTTCACTTAAACTGGACAGATAAAAGCTTCAGAAGTCAATTTAATTTTTTTTTCCTAGGCTTCATTTAGCTTTGGCAACGAAGGGTGCCATTTGCCAAGCTGTTAGGTGATGGCATCTCTCAGTTGGTACTGAGAGGCTGGGGGAGGAGTGCGTTAGGCTGAAATGTGTAAACAAGTAGCTTATTCTCATAACACGGGGAAAGAGCACCATCCTATAGCAGTGCTTGGGCTTGACTCAAAGAGGTTAGCTTTGCAACTAACAACAGAAAATGTGAAGGTATTTCATAGCCAGAGTATAGGAGCACAGCGAGTGACCCAGTAACTCAGCGCATACGGAGGAGGAGTCTGCAATAGCACAAAGCTTCAGCTGGCTTCTCCAATGCTGCCGAGAGTAAAAGAGTGCATGCACAGTTGTGCTTTCAGAGTTTAGCTGCAAAAGGGCTGCAAGCCCAAAAAGCTAGAGCTAAGTGTGGATGGGCTGTGTTTTAGCTAGGCCGTATCATTTCAAGGGAGGGATGCGTTTGTCAGGGTGCTGCTTAATATAGCCGTTGTTTTAATAGGGAACTGCTTGGGTACTGAAGTTAACCTCATAAGCTTCTGAAGTGTCAACATTGTTTGGCCTGGGGCCTTTCATCAGTTTTCAAGGAGCCATACAGAGAATTATCTGGGTGGCTGGGGCAAGGTGGTGTCCTGCATGCCCTGCATCTCCAAAAAGCTGCACGTGCTTCTTCCCACCTGCTGCCGGGGTCCCAGGACAGCACACCTCCCTTCCTCCCTGCTGGGCCATGCTTTGCCTGCTGGTGGCTTCCTGCTCCATTTACCTCGTCTGTACTAGGCAGTGATGGGGATCATCGTGCTCCTTCAGTGCTGCAAGCGGGTCCGAACAGGCAAGTTTCTGGCTCTGTTTAAAACTTATCCCCAGCATTATTCCTTCAGAGCAAAGAATTCAGCGGATCGATCCCAAGCATGTAAGACAATCTTTGTTTAAAGAAGAGGAGAGTTATATTTCAGCATTTTTCTGACAATTATAGTAATCAAGCTAAATTATCCATAAACCAGAAAAGAGTATCAATTTTACGTTTGAAGGAAAGTTTTTTATTAAAAGATAGTTTTGTTTGGTATTTTATGCCTGGGATATAACCGCTTTAGCCACCCAGAAACCAGACTGTGGTTTGTTTTTTCTTTATTATTGCTTGGCAAAGTTATTGAGGAAAAATATCAGAATCTGAGGTGATTCCAAAAAAAGTTTTCTTACCCTGACTCAGTAATTCTGTCTTCATGGATTTGTGTCTTTTGTGGGTTGTCACCGTGGCTATACACCTCCTCTAACAAAAAGCTTTTTAAAATAGGGAATAAGCTCCTGTTGTAGACCTGGCAATTATTTGGGGCTATCAGCGAGGTGATGGGATGCTGTGAAGGCACAGGCTCCTAGCTGTGCCTTGTTCCTTACTCAGGTTGGCTCCTGTTGTCCCAGCAGCATCCTCTCGGTGCACTGGTGCTCCTGTTCCTGTGCATTTGCAGCCCATACGCTGTACAGAAATCATAGATTTAAAAGTATCCATAATATTGTGAGATTTGTATCTCTGCTTTTTTGTGAGTGGCTAATGAGACTTGGTCTTTATTCCTATTTTTCCTAAAGTTAATCATTAAGTCACTGCATAACAACAGTGCAATTTTGGAGATGAAGGGGCACGGCTTCTTTAGTAACGTAACTACCAAAGCCTTTCTTAAAAGAAAGCAAATATTCATGCACCTATAGTACACAACAGTATTCTTGAAAACCCCTTCTGCATACTTCAAGGGAAGTCAGGTTCAAAACTGATTTTTCAAACACATGCAGTGACTGGTTCAACTCTTCCAATTTATTTTGCTGAAAACTTGCTTTTTTGAAACTTGCATTCATTGCCTGTGCAAATAACAGGTTAGGGTTCTTTACTCCAAGCATAACTTCAATGGCTCCCCTTTACGGCTTATTTCAAGGATCATATTGTATTCATTTCACTTACCAAATAAAAAAGACCATTCCACTGAAATGCAAAAAATAAACCAAAAGTGGTGTAAATTATTTTTGTAACATCAATCTTCAGCGCTGAATGAAAGAATGAAGTCTGGAATAATTCCTGCATTGAAAATTATGACATCTGAGTTTATCTCTGGCTCTGCTGTTGTGTGTTGGTTGGGGAAATTGTGTGATCTTTCAGCTTCACTCTTTAAAACAAACAAATGGGCACAAGTGTTGTGAGACACTGAAGTGTTTGGAGCTCCATGACAAATATTAAGCAAGTTAATAGCAATAGTTTCAATCGCTAAATGCAGGCTTAATGATAGTCTGTGATTTATTTAATGCATTTAGCATTTTTCTTTCTCCATGCATCATTCTGATTTATACATTTGTATGCATGATTGTGTAGGTATCTGCAGTGTAATTAGAGAACAAAGTTCAGGCAGTGGGTTATTAATGAATGACTATAAATATCATTTAATGCATATTTCTTGCTCATAAACAGTTCGTCTAAATTAAGTGTTTTTTTCTGCTTATTGGTTAGATTAAAATCCAAGAGACTAACAATTACTGCCCAAACAGCGTTCTTCAGCTAGTGAATGCTTTCACAGATATGTGCAGTCAGCTGAATACTTGCGAGCGCTGTATTACATGATCCTTCAAAGGAAACCTTGCAGGCCTTGTGCTTAAAAATGATTAATGGATTCTTGTATTATTTGGCTATCTTTGTTGGCATTTCAGACTTATTCTGTAGCACCTGATATCTGAAAGGTACAAGCTTTACTTATTTTATAGCAGTAAAGAGCAACTGCAATTACTTGGAACTTTGTAATGTACAAAAGCAACCAACAAAGCGTAAGGCCAAGTACTTTAAAGCAGGACACATGCTAGCTTCCTCTGCTCTGCCTGCTGGGTCTTGACTTCATTTGTCACTACTGGTGCTTTGTTTCCAGCACAGTATCAGAAATAGTATTCCCTTGCACACTCCACCACTACAGATGACAAAGGAAGTTTTTTTAATCACCTTGCTCTCAAACTATAAAATAGTTCAGTCTAGAGAGTGCTGCACAAATGGTTGTGTCTGGGCTGTGGGTTTGAAGACCCCAAAGAACTGTTAATAGCTTAAAATGGAGGATTTCACATCTTTAACTTGCTTGAGTGTTTTTAGTGTTCTGGTTTGATTAAGACTTAAGTTATTCATTTGCTTATCTGCCTGTTTTTCCCCTTGGGACTATGTTTATAGTCTCCACTTCTGCGGAGAAATTGCTGGTGTCTTTTCTAACCTCAGAATAGCATTTTCCATCTGTCTCTGCATGCCTGGTCGTTGTATGCAAAAAAAAAAAAAAGAGAACTCCTTGTTATCAGTGCCTTCTACATTTTTGCATGTTTTTATATCATCTTTGTGAATCTTAAGTACTTACTGGACATCCCATTCCTGTAAAATTTTCAGTGCTCGGTCAGTCTCATGAAACAGCACTAGTACTGACGCTGCCTTACAGCCAGAAGGTCAAGGGATTTTTCCAGTGGTCCCGAAGAGGTTTCTGAAGCCATGGCTTGATGTATTAGCCCGGAATTTGGACTGTTGCTCCAAACTTTTTCCTCCAGCATTTGAAAGCTGGGCTAACATTGGGATGATTGGTGTAACCCTGTTTCCTCTCTTAGGATACAGTTTGCCCTCCTGGGAGGTGGACTAGTGGCTCTCCTGAAGGCGTGTGAAGAAGCTGTCTTGCACAGGGGGGTAACTGAGTTGAACTCTAACCACTGATGCTACAAAGTAAATGAGAAGGCTGTCATCGTGTGCATACAGATGTGTGTATTGCATGCCTTTGCAATTTCTAGTAAATTATTTAGGATTGAAGATTTTATATATGCAGTGAAAATATTCAGATTCTCATGACCATTGGCATCACCAGCGTGTTGCGTTTTGTTTGTTGGAATTCTGTCTATGAAGCGAGAAATGAAATTTTAAGTGACTTTTCAGGGTCCTTACTCCCAAGTCCTAACTGAAGCTAGGATTTAGTCCAGTGACTCTAGGAATCTGACTCCACTAGAAATATAAGTATTTGGCTTGGAGTGAGGGACGCTCCTGCTGTGTCCCTCACAGCGGAGGTGGTGGGAGGCTGACACCTCTTGGCTCCATTCACGTTCCCTGTGTTGTCTCCTGCCTTGTGTTAGCGAGCTCAAAGAGGAACTACTAGGTTTGGCATTAGAAAGAGCTCATGATTTTTGAAGCCTAGAAAAAAAATACTGTTTTTTATAGACTACTCTCATACCTATTCAGAGAAAGAGATCTGTTTGCAGCCAAATATCAAAGAAACTTTGGGTGAGCACAGGCAAATTGGTAAAATTTTCATTGGTAGAAATTTCTGAGAAGTTAAAAAATGCCAAGACATAAATATTGTATAGTATACAGGATGCAGCAACTTATTAAAGTGTGTAGCTGCTTACGGAGGCATGTCTGAGTTTCTCTACCTCGCAGCTGTACTGAACTTGTAAGAATCTACTGTGACTTTAAAGCACAAAAAAAACAAAGCAGATCCATAGTCTCCAAGGCTGCGAGTAAGTGTCAAGTCCAGCAGGTTTCACTTGCTGCGTGTTTCCCTTCTCTTGAATAAGTGGAAGCACAAAATCTGTGCTCTCCTGCCTTGCTGGGTTGTTAGAAACAGAATGGGGCCTGGCCCGAGGTTCTGTGCCCAGCTCACCCCAAACTCTCAGCTAACCTGTTTTGTTAACTGGATGCTTAACTAAATGTATCGTGCGTTGGGCTTTAAAACTGGGAAAGAGTAAAAGCAGTGTGGAGCGCTATTTGGAGACGTTCTGGAGGGGCTACTCATGTGTTAAGCTGTTCTTCAAAGGGGAAGGATTCTTTCTAGTAATGCTCTTAGCCAAAATTTGTTGGTGGGATTTTCAAGATGTCTTGGAATGCTAGCACGATAAGTCACTGTTGGCTGTACAAATCTAATTATCTCGGCTTTTTTTTTGGCAATGCTATTTTGATTTACTTTTGAAGCTCTTAATGAACTGCATTGGGAAAGAGATTACATGATTTATGTAACATTTATTTTCTTTTATTCTTTGTGATCTGTCTTGTTATAAACTATGAATTGTTTAAGTGCTTTTTTGCTTTGAACTAGCAAGAGTGGCAACATATCTTGTTGGGTTTTGTTCATTTTTTCTAAATGAATCTAAAACATGATTTATGTACGAGACTGCTAACCCTGCATCCTTAGGTGAAGGACGCCTCTCAGGTGATCCCCTCCTTGTGCGGGTGAAGGAGCAAGTCAGCTTCTCTGCCCACCTTTGGAGTCACTATGTGGAGATGCAATGGGGAATCAAAGGCAGTTTGCTCCTGAGGCGTAATGACAGTGTCACAGAGATGGAGCTATGAGTACTGATATATTTAATTGGGCAAAGAATTTCAGGAGAATGAAACAAAGGGCTTAGCCTGGCTGCAGGTGTGTGCGCTCAGCGTGTGGAATGAGCGCTCTTTTTCAGGTTTCTTTCGAGTTTTCTCCTTGTCTCTAACTCGAGGTTGAAGAAAACCCTGATGCCCTAATGGCATTTCTTGTTCCTGAGGGGGAGAGTATTCCTTCTGCTATGGAAAGTCAGCTAGTTTAGGGATAGCAAAAGGGGTTGGATCCAGTTTGGAGAATGCTGACCAAGTGAAGCCGCTGAACAATGAAGAATTTTCTTTATATATAAAGAATTTTCTTTAATACAGTCAGACGTACAATTAACAGTAAAATAACTACAGCAATTATACTGTTATATTTAATGGTAGTTAGCAAGTGAAATGTGCACAAATGCCTTACCAGCATATTATAGTTAATGATATTTCTGAACTGCCAAAGTCAAGGAAAGCATCAAAAAGTGAAGGCCCATCTCTTTAAAAAAAAAAAAAAGGGGGGGGGGGGGGGGGAGGGTGGAGAAAAAAAGCTAAGGCCCATCCGGAAAAGCAGACTTAGCAGAAGTTATTGATGACTTAACTGTGTGAGGCAGTGGGCTGGCTGACTGCTACTGGCTGTGCTGTGAACCTTTCATTGTGCTTTACTGATGTAGGTGGATAGGCTTATCCTCATTTTCTATATGAGGAAATAGAGGAAGTGAGGGGAAAATGGATTTTGTTTGGGCAGTGTGAGGGAGTCACTGCAGAGCTGGGGAGTGCGGCGAGCCCCTGTGAGCCCTCCTGATCTCAACCAGTTGACCTTTTAAAGTTAAATGCATAGAAAATACGTATTTTTTTTTACATGTATATAATGTATGTATATACGCGCTGTTTACACATTACTGTATGTAGGAGTTGGTATTAAATGTCAGAATTCTTTTTGCTAGTTTTGAACTTCAACTAGACACCCAGCCTAAGAGATGTTTTTCTAGATCCATTTTCACAACAAAAACAGACATTGTCTTCTGCCTGTAAACTGCATTTGAGCAAATGTTGACCTTAACTGTGAAGGAAAGAGTGATGGTGTTTGGATTTTCTTTTCCTCCCTCTGAAATCAAGGAAAAGAAGCAATTCAAATGTTAATTGAGGAATTTGTTCATGTAAAGGGTCACTAGCTGGGGTTAGTACTTAAAAGTATTCTTTCTCTTAACAAAAATAAATACACTGTGCAGTTAGCATTAAGTAGTGCAATTTGGTGCCTCAAATGGTTTAGAAACTTAAAGCATTTTCCCTATGATTTTTTGACACTGTAAGGTAATATCAGCAGTCTTATGCCATTCAGCTGACTTTGAAAAATGACACTGTAAACTCTTCCTTGTTACTTGCGTTTTTGAGGGCTAGATTATACAAAGTGCCAAGCCCTTGTGTCCTACTCTGTTAGTGTGAGTTGAGTGTGCATAGGAGACATTTAACATGGACAACCAGGCCTTGTCTTTTTTTTAAGACTAATGTGGAATGTCAGCTATCTTTAGATTTACTGCTAGATAGTTTACTTATATAAATGCTTTGCACTCCTAACAATGCTGGCTGAACAGTGTAAAATCTCTTCGTATCTGGTTTGCAGGGTATCCATGTGCTGCTACGTTCCTGTTTTCTACAGGAGTGACATATATTCCTGTTTGTTTTAACTCTTGATTCACATCCCTGTTAAAGAACGTTGGGTAGCTGTTTCTAAAGACAGCAAAAGAAATATTTGAGTGATGGAGGGCACTTCATGGCAGCTTTGCTGAGTGCTACCCTAGGTAGCTCAACCAAACCCCTCAGTTGTAGGCCAGTTACTGCTGCATGAGCAATACCGAGCTTGCAGTCCTCCGTCCTCTGTATGAGGTAGCCTCCATGCTGTAGTCTGTAAAATGATGATGATAGCCTGTAACTTGCCTGAGCTGCAAGTGAAAAAAATAAAACAGACATCTTGGTAGCCAGACTTACTCTGATCAGTAATTCCCTTGTACATGTAATGCTACTCTAAGTTTTGTTTTTTTAGGAGTGTGATATTTTGACTGAAAATTTAGCTTGACCTTTAAGATGTATGAGAATGCAAAATTGATCAAGAAATCCAACAGTCTTCAATCCAAAATCTATCTTGGATTAAGTAAAGCGATGAATTTCTATATACATCCAGAATATTCTTTTTAATGTCTGATATTCCATGTAGTGCTGGCCATCTCCAACATGTTTCTAAAGAAACTCTTAATAAATAAAATAACATGTGTAACGTGTACTCTGTTTCATTGCAAATTTAGCATTATCCGTGATTTATTTCTTTGTTTGTTTACAGAGAAATCTACTGCTGGTGCCAGAGCTCTGTGATTTCTATCAAAAGGTAAGAGCTACTTTGTTCAAAGATACCTGAATGATATTTGTCAGTTCAATATAAATCTGGTTTTAAAAAAGGGTAACAATGATACATAAAAACAAAATTTAATGAAAAGAACTCGCATTATGGGTGAATTTCATGAATCATGTAAAGGTGTGCATAAAAAATTGAATATGTACACTTTAGATCTCAGATCTAATAAATATTTCATTGGATTAAGAAATGCACTCTTGAAGCTTACCTGTATATAAAACATAAGAATGCATTATGGAGGTAAGTAAGGTACTCTGTCAATTAACACACTTGTGTATGTCTGTCACTAAATATATACATATATCTTCTGAAATTGTACAACCACCTTAAGTCTAGTAACTTAAAAATGTAAGCCTTTGAGTAAAACTAACTGCTGGGGTCACTAAAAACTTGCATAAAGTATACACCATAGAAGAGCAATATAACTGTGGGATCTGCTAATACACACACTGAAAATATGACCTTAATGCTTGAAGTCGTCATTATAGGTGTATGCTTTGGAGGTAGCTGAGGCTTTATTCTGCCATCACTGAAATCAGAGCTGAGATTGCAGCTGACTTCAGTGAAAGCAGAGTAAGTCCAGTGCCCACTTCTTTCGACAGGCTTGTGGTCAAACCACAAATAAGGGCATTTTGCTGCAGGCTTTAGAAAATCCTGCTGTCCAGAAAATGCCTTTGTGGATCAGCTCCCCACCTGGATGGGATGATGAGGCTTCTGGGAAGGGCCTCGCCTTGGAATTGGTGTTGAACTTCTAAAAGTCTGTGTCATGTCACCTGTCTTGCCTCCTGCCAGTGCAGTGTTTCTGGAGGTGGCTCCCTTTGGCATTAGGTTGTTTTTGCTTTGGGTTTTCTGTAAAGGTGTTCCTTCTGGTCAAGTCTGAGCCGTTTATTTTAGTTCAGTCTCCCATTTACAGTGCTCAGAGGAGTGTTTTGATGGGAAGTATCAATAACATATTGAATGTTTCTATGGACTGGATTTGAAAAGCCTAAGCACCAATAATCAACTCCATTTCTTCAAATTTTATTGACAGTGCATTAGCAGATGAATATTGCTTTTGTAATATCCAATACCAAGTGTGTGGAAGTGCTAGCAATTCAGTATAATAGCAGGGAAATGACTCTTCAGTAAAGCAAAAGAAATTTTCACATCTGAACAAATGGAGTGATAAACTGAGTTATCAGCCACTGGGGTGAAGAATTCTGCAATAATTCTTTAGGAGTAATGAGAAATAGTAAAGAATAGAAGTATGTTTCTGTCACTTCAGAATGAGAATTGTTCAGCTTGTTTTGATATAGATGTTCCTGTTAACATTACTTTCATCTACCTGCTTATCCATTTTGTGTGGTTCTATTCTTTTGGGTTCAAGCTGCCTTGAGGTGTTATGGGGATGGAGGGAACAAGCGTTTCCAGCAGTGGACTCATCTTAACCAATAATATCAGCATTGTATGATGCTGTCCAAGGAAGAGGTACCAAATTCTAAGCTAATCTTACTGCCAAATACTGCCAAAGGTAGTTTTGAACAGTGAAGACACATGTGCATGTGATAAAGTTCTGCTAGCGTAATTAATATTGTAACTTGGCTCGCAGATTCTGTGAAGGCTTTGTGGCCATGTTTTGCATGAAAACTGTGTGCGTGTGGCGGTTGTGGTCTTATACTGATGCGGCTGGGATCAGCAGCTACTTAAAGAATCAGGAAAATTATTGTGAATGTTGAGGTGTAATGCGTATAGCTTCTTACACATCCTTCGTACCAGCCCAAGCTTATCTTGAGTATCTGTTACCAGTTCATAATGTAGCAGATGTTGCATATTTTGTGCTTTTTCTTGCTGCTAAACAAGGCTGTTTCTTTCCTCCAGTTTCAAATAAAAATGCTCCAAAAAAAAATGTGAATCCAGTTCTCTTACCCACACTGTAACATCCAATATTGTTGAGTGTTCTGAGGTTTGAAGATGAAAGAAACGGGCCATAAGTTATGGAGTTAGAGGACAATATAAACAAAATGACCTTTGGTATCATGCTTGCCATGTTCTGATGAATAAATTGAGTTCATGTTTAACATTCAGATAATATTCCTGGCAGAGCAAAACATTGCCACATTAAATGTTCAGATCAGAAATGTTAAATGCAGACTAAATTAAGTTGGATCTTAGGACAGCAAACTTAAAATGAATAACATGTGGCAATATTTGATTTAACAAAGAAATGTTTCTTTTTTCCTTTTTTTCTTTTACTTTTTTCCTTTTTCTTTTTTTTTACTGTAAGTTTAAAAGTATAAAGATACACATGCCACAATGCAGTGCCAGGAACGTTAACTGCTTTTGATCTCTCTCTTCAGATATTAATGTCTCCCCCCGAACACACCCCTTGTTTGGCGTCTTAAGAGTTTTCATACCAATAAAGATGCAGAGAACAGCAGTCTTTGCTTCTGTTTCTTAAGCTTGTTTTCTTAGTGTTGCATGATCTATGCCCTGAAGAGGTCAATTTTAATCAGCCTCCAGGCACTGCTTAACGTTTAGGGCCAAATTTTCAAAGAAGGCCTTGGTTGGATTTTGATTAGTGAGTGTGTGATCGTTTCTTGCACTGCTGAGTCTCCCAAACACATGTATGTTTTTGCCTGCCAAAGTACAGTACTGACTTCTTTGAAGTGAAGATGTGGTCGTCCATGCTACTGACATGTGCGTTCTTTGTTTGCAAATCGGGTAGTTGCACATCTGTGTGTATCTGCCATTGATTGTGGTTGTACAGCTGCACCTGCGTTTGATTGTGGGTATGAAATGGTAGGTATGGAGCTGGAATTTATTTTTGGAAAGGCAGTACCAGTTTTCTGTGAGATTAGTATGATTCTCAGTCATTCCTGGTCTGTTGTTTTTTTAATTTAATCTTCTGGGAAGTATTATACTCTGTAGAAATCTTCATTTTGCTGGCACTGAGAGCTAAAAGTAACTGTATTGTGCTAGTATTTTAATAAAAGGTTCCTTGGCTTCATGGGAGCACAGAGTTCACAGGGAAGGTACATAAATCCAGTCCATTAGTCATTCAGGCTCAAGCAGTGTTTTAAGGAACTTCAGCAGGAACTTCACACACAGCAGGAACTTCACACACAAGGCTGTTTAGATATCTGTGATGACTTCTCACCATTATAATTCCTGTAGGAATGCCAACCACCAGTGTAGAAAAATGCCTCTTGCAAGCCACAAACGTCGGTGCTAACATAGAAAATTGTGTCCAAAGTAGTACTGATTTATGTAAGTATTGCACTGTAACAATACCCAGTACTTTGATACCCCTCCTATGTACTTCGGTGAGGGCGAGGAGACTGCTAGGGTGTATCACCAGTTACTGCTTAGGCATGTGGTTATGTTGTGACAGACTCTAAATGTTTTAGTCCAGATCAGGATACAATGCCTCCCTTAGAGCAGAGGAACTGGTGCCTGCCTGAAGGATTATTTCAGGCAAATATCTTGGTGTTAGAGAAATAGAGTCAACGCTGTCCAACTAGGAACCTCAAAGCTGAAGTGGATTTCAGCATTATCTTTTTTTTTCTTGTGCTTTGAGAAATCCCTTTGTAGTTCTCCATACAGACTTTCCAGACAACCCACTCAGGAAGGATATTAGGATCCAGGGCATGGAAACCAAGAATGTTTTAGGTGCAGACTTGTCAACAGGAGCTGCTGCAAGGCCCCTTTCTTTGCGGACTTTTCTTCTGCTTGTAGCACAAGCAGTGGGTTGCAGTCCTGCCCTGCATGCCAGCAGAAGCAGCTGGAGCATAGCCTTGGCCTCACTGAAAGAGGAAACAGGCCTGTGATGATTTAAAAACTGGGCAGGTTGGAAGGGAGCAATTCACTAGTAAAAGTTCATAACCATGCAATTATGGCACAGTGACTGGGCAGGCTGAAGTTCATTGGCCGTTTGAGGCTCTCCGAGACACATACCAGCCTCTGAGAAATTCTGTATTTAGTTTTAATTCATTTCAGTCTTACTTGAAGGTTCAGTTTTTGGCATGTGTAACTACAACAGAGCTTCAAAGAGCATGCAGCCAGAAACCTTACTGAGTTGCCCAAGACTTCCTCTGTATGTGTTCATGTATGTGTTTGCAAGCTGATGCATGTCCTGCAGGACACGCACTATAACTCTCTAAATTCATTCACTTGAAAAATAGTGTAAAAATAGTGGAAAAATTTATATGTAAGAATCTGAAACATAACTAGCATGAGGAAAAGAAATGCGTGGTCATGAACATAACTGCGAACTGATCTCCCCACCCAGCTTATCCCAGATACTTTTGGCAGCTGAAAATAATACGTAAAGAATTGTTAGTTTTGGGAAAGACAGAAATAGCATCCCAAGTCCTAGTGGAGGCTAACAGTATCTTTGTGAAGTGCACTTAGCTTTGAAAATTGCTGTATAGTTTATAATAAAAAGGAACTTGGGAACAGAGAGAAAAGTATTGGAATTCTAATAAAAGCAGGAGAAGGCAATTGCTATGACTACTTTGCTTTTCTGTCTTTCAGTCTGAAGAGGATCTCAGCTGTGTGCTGCATTTCTTTAAACTTTCTGAAATTATGCAGAGACTTTGAATTAGCTTTAAGATGCAGGGAATCCTCTGAGATCTTGACAGGGCAGTTTGTTTTAAAAACCAGCAAGTGAAACAGAAAAACCCTTCAGAGTACCTTATTGACCTCTGTTAGGGGTAATATTTTTTTGTCATTGTTTTTAATGCTACTTATCCTTGGCTGCATCCTGTGCTGCCTGAGCAGTAGCTGGAGAATCAAAGGAAGCAGCTAATAGGTGCTGGCTTATGCGGCCTCTGCTGGGCACCACGCTGCTCGAGCTGTGCCTGAATGCGGGGATGTGTGGGAGCACCTGTCATTTAGGGTTACCGCTACGCTCACGTCTGCAGAAAGAGAACAGAAAGGCTGGAACACTTCTGTCATGTTGCTGATGTTCAGTAACAAAACCATACTGGTAATGAATAATGCCTACTGTATAACAGAAGGAAATTGTGTTTATTTTATAGGCCTTAAAGTTATTCTGTCTACTTGGTATGAGACACCCCAAATTCTCAGTAAATTTTTTTATCATCATTTGCGCTGACTCTCAAGTTCTAGCTTTGGTGCTGAAGAAAGCAGGCAGCATTCTTTCACTCGGGCATTTGGGATATGTACTGTGGAAAACAGTTCTTCTGATACAGAAGGTAATGAAAAGTCTCCCACCACTGAAACAAAAACGTGTTACTAGAAACAATGACAGCTTGTCAGACTGAAAAGTAGGATAACTTTCAGAGATGTGAAAGAACAAACGCCATGTGAATTGAAATATGTATGACTTGACTAGAATGACTTGACTTAGTGCTGGAAATATACTTGGTAGCTTGGTTTTTGGTTTTGCTGCTTTGTTCCACATGGTAAAGCTGCATTTAGGTGACCATGGGGATTTTGAGAAGTTTTAGCAAATGAATGCATCGGCTGAAAGATGAACATAGGTCAGATTCTGTCATACAAAGCCCTTACCAGTACTTGTGACACTGGAGAACAATTTGAAACTTGGATAGAGCAGAATGGATCCCATCAACTCTGAATCTTATAATAGAGGAGTCTCTTGCAATTATGCTTTTTTTTCCCCCTAGCTAGGGCAAAGCCAACTTTTATAAGCCACCATTTACTTGCACCCTGACACTCACAAAGCAAGAATTTCCTTTTGTCCAGTTACCTGGCTGGGAGCAAAGCATCAAGCCCACAAACCTATCTAAGCCTCCTTCCAAAAGTCCTGCTGATAAGAGGAAAAGATACCTCATCCTCAGATATTACCTCAAACATCTCAGTTGCTCTATGGCAGCTTTTCTGATACAAAATCATGTCTAGCAATAATTATTGCTGTCACCTATTGTTGCATTGTGAGGGTCTTGTCTGTTTTCCTTCCCAGGGCTTCTGGGATTGCACCGTTGGTGGACAGACTCTGTCATACCCCTAATGTGGGGATGAGCCTTAGGCTCTTTAAACCTGTTAACTCGAGTCCTGATGTCCCAGTGCCTTGAGCATGCTTCATTGCCTGCCTCCCCCATGTATCTTCAGAGTTTTCAGGCAAGGACTGTGCCAATAGTGGAAGCAAGGCTTAGGGAGTAAAACAAACAAAAACACAGTAGGTAATACTAGGTCACTGTAGGAATAAGGATGAACTCTTAGAACTTACTAGCCTAGGCTCAGTCTCTTGCAAGTTTGGAGTAGACTCAGGAAAAGAAGAAACTCCCAGGTATATTTTCAAAACCATGACAGGGCATGAGTTGTTCTCCCATCATTACTCTCCTCTTCCCTAGGAGGGCCTGTAAGGGCCCAAATCCCTGTTCATATCTATTCCTAATGAACTATACAGCATCAGTGGCTGGCATCCTTCACCCCTTCTACTCCTTCACCCCTTCTACTGCATGTACATCTTCACAGAGATGGAGACTGATGCTATGCCAGCGACAGCAATCTAAGAACTACCTGAACACGAACTAACACGTTCATTAGCTGCTAAACTTTGTAAGATCATACTATGATTTCATATGTCAAATAGAAAAAGACAGTGTTAAGATGGTCAGATAGGTTGTTTTGGAAGGGTGAAATCAAAACATGACACTTAATGTCACTGTAAATATAAAACATTTTTGGGTGTCATACTAATAACATTCTTTGTGTCCTCCTCTTATGAGAAAATGTGGTTGATAAATTATTGAAGAAACAAGGTTATTGAGAACTAAAATATCTTTTAACGCTACTTTGGCTACTTCTGTTCTTGAAATGCATCTTTGTGAGTTGGTGACGGTTTTAATTCTGTTGTTCCTCCCCATTTTTGGTTGAGCGGAGCCGTGCCCATGCTGTGCCCACTAAAATCAATGGAGGTAGAGGTTGGAGATACCACAGATGCTGCTTTTGGGAAGGGTGTTTTTCCCTTATCCACCAAGCCCTGCAGAGGATTGCATTCTCAATTCAGTCCTGAGCTCTGTAACAGGTGACCTGCTAAGCCTGAAGCCATTGTAATAAAGCTGTCAGAATGTACAGCAAATTTGGACTCTCTACAAGCAGAATTTGAGAGCTGTCATCATACAGAAACCTTTGGTTCTGTAAGTCACATTCTATAATGTACAGTTCAATGAACAACATGTTAATGTTCTGTTTTCTAAATGTTGTTTTGACATTTAAATGTTGAAAACCATCTTGAGTTAATTAAATGTGGAAGCTTCTAAGTGAATGGAGTGTGCTGACAACTCATCATCTAATTACCCATAATTAGGAGTAAAACAACATTAGCTAATAGAAATAATAAATAATTGTGATAGGGAAGAAAATTCAAATGTGCTGTCCAGCAGCATGGCAATTTTTCTCCCAAGCAGAATTCATATGTGAAAGCCCTGAATACAGTTCTATTTAATCACAGACTGTATATGTATAGGCATTTTTCACTGAAGGGTTTAGGTTAATAAGAGCTGCTCTGAGAAGAGAAAATATTAAACGATGTTTTAGGCTGATGAATTCCAGAGGCTGGGGGATGTTTGTTGGAACAAAATAATGATGATAAGGACAAAATAGATCAACAAGGGGTTTGTACAGACTAAGATTTTTGTCGTCATCTAATCTTGTCAACACCATTAAAGGGATGGGGTGAATCAAGGGAACTAAGTCAATTTGGCTTTTTTTATCAGTGTTCTTTGCCAGTTCTTAACTGACAGATTTTAACAATGGAGAAATCAAGTGTGGGCAAGTTCATGTTGTTCACTTACCTTCAGGATGGTTAGAGAGACAACGTTGTTCCAAAACATTTTACCTGTCTGTTTATCACCAGGAGCAATTTTATTTACTTCTGGAAATGGAAAACATCTGCTTCTTGATGACCTAAAAATAATACTTTGTTGTAGTTGAAACTTAGTGTCTGTTTTTTTTGTGTGTGTATAAAGCTAGGAAAAACTTCAAATTTCTGCACTTTCTTCAGATCTGTGGTTAATAAAGTATTTGTCTTCAGTCTAACAAGGTGTAGTCTCAGCAGAAAAATGGGTTCCTTGCCACAGGCATCACTAGTTGCTGCCATTCTTTTTTTTCCCCCTTATGTACTTAAATTGTTTTTAAGAAATGCTTTATTTAACAAATTTGTGAGATGGCAGTAATCTTTCTGTATTATTGCTTTCTGTATGTTATTGCTATATGTTATTTTTCATGTATGTGTTACATGAGACATATAGCAAAAAATGTTATGCATATTGTGTGCTTGAAATAATACAAATTGAAACGAGTAGTGGATTTTGAAGCGGGTAACACATTCAGTTATATGTATTCCTTCTATTGTATGCTTAGTGTGCATGCATTTACCATAATCACTTACAGAAAGAGAATTAGGAAGATAAATGAAAACAAAAAGCAACTAAGTTAGGGCTGATGCCCAGCTGGGGATTCCACCTAGAAAAATCTATAGGATTTGTTCAGGAAGATGTACAGATAGAAGTGATAGTGATATCGGTATGAACACAAGGTAACAGGGACATATAAGTATGTAACGTAGGTGCGTGTCTAACAGGCCTGCTGCACTGAGAAACACCACAAAGAACCCACAAAATAGCCATTGATAAAGAAAGCAAGAAATTAATTTTTTTGTATCAAAAACTGATCTTGGTAAGAATGGAATCTAAATTTGTGGTCACCTTTGTTATGCTACCATCATTATTCTAATGTTTTTGTTTTGTTTGCAAAAAGTAAAAGGAAGAAAGATGATTATAAAGTATTCTAGTTGAAAGACTCGAAGACAGCTTTTCATAATTATGTTCCTATTTCTGTTACAACTCCTCATTTTCTGAGATCAATTTTTGCTTCAAGAGGTGATCCATAGATACTACCATGAATATTTATATTAAGAGAATGAAGCAGGAGCATTTGTAAATCCTTACCCTCTTAATTAATGCCAGTCTTCAAGGTTGTGTTTCCTGGTGATTGATAATAAAAAGGTTTCCGTGTGGCATGGTATTCTTTGCAGCATGAATCATACACGACCATAAAATTGTTAGCTACATCATTATGGCTGAGTGTATTGTACTAAACGAGCACATACCAGAAAATGAAATGAATGTTTTATGTGTTCTCTCAGCTAGATTCAGATAGTGTGCAAAACGTACCTCTATGAACAAATCATATCCCTAAATGTGTTTTTTAAAGTTTGCATAATTAATCAGAGTTCACATTTTACTACTGGAACACAATGAATTTAATTCCATACGTCTTTATGTGCTGAATGGCTGAGAGCTTGGTTTGGCTGTCATGTGAGTAGAGATGATAACGTGCATGTCTTGCTGATTTCAGTAGCATTATATACATATGTAAGGATTAACAAAACAGTGACTTGGCAAGAAATTTTCTAGACCAGCTATAATTAAAGTTTTAAAAAATAGCCTTCTAACTACAGTTATTCTCTTTAAAACAAGGTAACTTTCTATGCTATGGGTGGTGGCCAGGAACTGTTAGAAAAGCTGCAGTAATATCTTACAGGAATTGTTATTTTCTGACTTGATGCTCAGTGACTAGACCCATGGCCAGGTGTCTTACATGATGCTTTTTTTCTCTCTGTGATGGGACCCTGATGCAACATGGGAGATGTAATCCAGGTAGGAAGATCTATTTACAGCAGAAGAACATACAGGATACTATTAATCTGACATAACATTTCCCATAAAATGTATTGGTGCCAAAGACAATACCCGAAGCACTTTCCTCAGTCTGAACCTCCCTTTGGGATCTGTACAATACAAGTAGGAATAATCTTGCTAAGGTAAGTAAACAATTGGATGATCAGCAAGGATCCTTCAGCGTGCAACTAGTGGCTGATAAATCACATCACATTCATGCTTTTTTTAACAAATGTGTCCTTAAATAAGGTATGGTCTTGTTGGTCCCAAATTGTTCTTGCAATTGCTCTGGCATTAGATGCTGCTTCTTCCTACTCTTTTCTCTTCACTTTGGTGTTTGTATAGGATCTTTGGTGTTATGATAGTGAGAACTGGACTCGGTGCTTTTTTTGAAGATCAAGTGAAGATTTTTCTTCCTCTGCAAAAACTGATGAAGGCTTGCATGAGGGTTTTTCAGGACTTAACAGCACCAGAGAGGTACATCTAGGTTAGCAGATACAAAACTACTTGGCACAGAGCCAGTCCTTCCTTTAAAACTTCCAGCACAAAAAACTTGAAATCTTTGCAGATCTTTAGGGGTTTGTTCTTTTCTTATAAGGTGGAAGGTCTAAAGATAATAGAGCTGGATCCCAGGAACACGATGGGACAAATCTGCTCCAAATCATGAATTATACACTTAAATAATAAGTAATTCTTCTTTTGAAATTAATTCTATTCCATATATACGAGGTTAAAAATATTTCTGGTGTGACACTTCAGTATCATCTTCTATCCACCATCAGTCACCTTTGCATTTTGCACAGTACCGCATCCTGATGAATAATAGTCCTTTTTTATCAAAGCTGAAGTCATAGAAATCCCTCATTCTGTACGTGCAGTTACAGTCTGTTTTGAAAGGGAGCAAATAAAATCCAGAACAGTCTGAACATATGGGGAAGTGGCAACTGTTAAAAGTAAAATCTGAAAATCAGTTTATCTATGCTACCAAATTTGTCCTCTAGTCGATATGGGTGTTGTGTTGAATATTGCTATAAATATTCCCTCTGAGCACATGGAAACAGGTGTTACAAAAATCCCTTAGATCACTTGCTTGACCTGTTAATTAAGTTTCACTGTTTACCTATGGCAAATGTTGGGGTTTACTCGGTACTGAGAATACCCCAGGTTTGGATTTGTCCCCTCCCAAATTACCATGATTTAAAACCTTCTAAAACCTTCTTAATCTTGAAAGGATTGATAAAGAAAGAATTGGAGACTTTATTTTTCTGGTGTAATCCCATCTGCTGTAGCAGAATCCTCTGGATAGAAATCGTTAACTTCCTGTTCCTGTAAATGGTTTTTAATATCATCTTGTGTATCATTGTTACTACTTTTCATTTGGTAGCCAGCACTACATAATTAGTACATTAGCGAGAACTGTGTGATATTAATTCCCTTGTATTTGTCTTGAATTTGCAAGGAGCAGATTAGGACAAAGGTTGTTTGTCCCTTTAAAACAGAGACAATGTAATTACCATATTTTCTTTCTTTCCTGAGTTTTGTTTTTGTCAAAGAGAGAAGCAGAGGAGAGACCGAGAGCTGCTGGGGTTTTGTGAGGAAAGGCAATCTGCAGATTAGTGCAGGTTTTAGGAATTGCAGTAAAAACGTAGGTGCAGCTAGGCTGGTACCGGATATTGTAAGCAGAGGTAGGAGGCGGTTGGGTTTTTTGTTGGTTTTGGTGGTTTTTGCCTGAACCACCTAATTAATTCTTGACAAGCTTGCTGAATTGCTTGTCAAATTAAAACAAAAACTCCCAAAGGAGAAGTCTATTAGGGTGATTGTCAGGAAAAAGCCCCAACTTTGGACACACAAGGTCACCTAAAGAGATTTATGCACTTCAGAGCTTGTCTGTTTTCCCACCTACATTAGCTCAATATAATATTTCACATCTGCCCTCATGCTTTGCTTGTATGGCCCTGGACCACTGCAGGCAAGGTAGCAGCAGTGCTGAAAAAGTCACAGTATTCATTATTCACAATTCTGGGAAAGTGTTTCAGAGTGAGGAATTCCCCCTATGTGATCCCAAGCAGAAGGGAGAGCAGCAGCTGTAAGGGCCCTGGTAAGCAGGTGAGGGCTGGGAGGAATATGCTGGGTGCCAGTCCCTTCTGGTCATCCCTGGCCGGGAAAAGGAAAGCTCTTCTCTTTGTGGGGAGAAAGATGAATTAAAAAAAAAAAAAAGAGATACTAAACCAGGGGGAAAAAAAAAATCAAACTCCTTTTTTCAGCGGAAGCCCTTTAAGGAATGCTAACAAGGCTTTAGCAGCGCCTTGTAGCCAGCCCTGACAGTGCTTGATTTTTACTTCCTGGCTGTAGGGGAGGAAAACAGGAGAGTTTTCCAGGGCAATTGGCAGACACATGGGGCTGCCTCTCCTGCTCATGGCTCTGACAGTAGGGAGACAAGTGATGCTTTAGCAAAGAAAATGTAGAACTCTGAGAAAAGGGAGTTTTCCTTTGGAAGTCCTCAGATGCTCCTGTTTCACACTGGCTGTTTCACTCTCTAGCTGCTCATGAGCAAACTTGTCCGAAGCCCTTTGGTAATCAGGGGTAAAACCAGCTCACTCAAAAGGGCAGTGCAGGCTCCTCTCAGGAGTGCACAAAGTTCAGCTTAGTACTGCTGCAGCAGGTATCTCTACACCTTTCCACTGAACCAGTGTCTCAGACGAATGTCAAAAGTCACTAATTTTTTAAACTAAGTATGCAATGCTTCTGTCCTAATCCTGGCCTTTGGGTAATAACACCCAAACTAAACTAACTTAGAATTGCCTGGCAAATTTCCAGGCACTTCCGTTTTCCCTTACTACATATCTTGAATATTTTTTGCTTTACTTTGCACATGTTTAATGCTTAAAAAGAAGGGAGCCTTTCTTGTGGCAGTCACGCAGAGGTGCCTTTCACAAAGTGACTTACCTTCTGTCGGGGACATTTGCAGGGAGGCAAATTGAATTAGAAGGAGGAGAGATTCTACTTTACTGAAGATAGGACTGTGAATTTGAAAATTAAGCAATTTATTCCCCTGCTAATACATGAACAGAATTCCCATCAGCAGTAGTGGAAACTGTGCACATGAAGAAAGAAAATTAGAATGGTAAACCTAGCTATGGCAATATTGTTTTCAGTGTATTTACACAGGATTAATGGTATTCTATAGACAGCTGTGCAAACCCTGAAGTATGTTTAGTAGTGTGCATATTTTATGCATATGAAATTATAGCAATTTACTGCTCATGTTTGATTGAATTTTGTTATATATATTTTTTTTTATGTGTATATATTTTATATTTTGATTTGAAATTGTTAAGAAAACTTTTGCCCTGGGGATCAGTCTTGTGATACAGAGCCTGGCCTCATGGCGTGGAAGCGTCAGCCTTGCAGCGAGCCCTGGGGCAGATGCGCTGGGCTCAGTGGTCACCCTCCTGGGTCGGTGCTGCACGTTGGGGCCCGAAGAGCCCCCTGCTTGCTGCTCCTGCACGAGGGGATGCCCTACATAATGCAGTGGAAGGCTCAGCTTTGCTAATTCCTGCTTAATTCAGAGTCTTGTTGTGTTTGGTGAGGCTCTTTGGAGTGCAGTGAATGTGATTCCAACTTATTTTTCTCTTTTTAAAGGCAAGGCAGGAGGAGAGGAGTGGAAGTACATAACAGTTCCTAACTATCCTGACTCTGAAGTTTCAACATAGGAGTGCAAAGAGATATTCCCCTTAAGATAACTCCTCTAATTTCAGTGTTTTGCTTTTTTTCCTCAGTAGTAATATAGAGGCAGAGAGAAAGTTTCCTCCATTTATTCCCCTTCCCTCTGGGCAGTGAGGGGTTCTCATTACACTAAAACCCCCTAGTAGTGACTCTGTAATAGCTTCCCTGTGCTGATAGAAGGCTGAACCATCTCAAACCGTTACAGTGGGAATAAGCTGCTCTTCGAAGGAACATCCATGGTTTTCCAGCTTTGACCAGTGTGGAAGTTTTATGAGTGACTGTGTTTTGTTTGAGTTAATTTCTCTGCTGCTCTTTTCTGTGTTGCCAGCAGAGAGAATACTATTACAGCACTTTCTTAACAGGAACGCTCTGTGCCAAAGGTTTTAAAGTGTTTTATTTTAATGTCACAGATGATTAAATGCTTTAGTGTGACTGACAAGCTTTAGTAAATTTGTACAAATTAGATATACTAGCTCTTAGTAAAATAGATTTTCTAAACCTGTTTTGTGTGAGAGGAGAACAAGTAGCTAATGATAGTAAAATACATTAAGATGCTGGCAAATTAGAAAAAGCCACTTGTGGCTTAGCAGCAGCTCTGACAGCGCTCTCTGAGGTTGGAGACCCCTAGTACAGCAGAAACACCCACAGGTTGTGCTGCAATGTCACTGTCCTCGCATAGCAAGCTGAGCTGATACTTCTTCAACATCAGGATGTCCTCCAACTTGCTAGTAGGAGCAAAACCAGTGCTCTATTCTCCCCTTGCCCCTTCTGAGGGTGCTGGCACCAGGGGAGATGCCAGCTGCCAAGACGAGTATAAAAGCTGCTGTAACAGGCAACAGTAAAGCCTCTCTTTTGGTGCTCTTTACTGTACTTTTGCAGGTGAGCATAGACTTACTGCTGAAGATCCAAGAAGGAAGGGCTCTATTAGAGGCCCAAATCAAGACTTTTGGTTTTTGGTACGGCTTGGGGAGGAGGGCAGGATCCCTGCACTAACGATGAAAGCTATGCTCCTGTTTAGATGCCTTGTCAGTAGGTGTTTCACAGCTAATGAAGCTGCTTGCTTGTGTTCAACCTTGTAGCAAGCAAAGCATGGATGGCCTCAGCTTTTCTGAGCTCCTAACTGCTGGTTTAGAAAGAATCACGGGAATTTACCAACAGTCAAGGGAACTGAAACCAGCTTCTGGCCTAGGCATGCAACTGTGTTTTTGTCCAGGTAAAGAGATGGTCTAGGGGACTTGCTGCCTTGATTCTGAGTTGGCCTTGTGTGGTTGTAGTTGCATGCGTGTGTCTGACGGTGTATTTGGGATCCTTGTGATGCTGAGGCATGTGGAGCTGTGGAGGAGCTCAAGGAAGCAACCACCTGTGTTGGCAGCAAAGGGCTGCTCCTGCAGAGCAGGAATGTCTCAGTGCAGGGTGCAGGATAGGTCTGTCACGGATTCCTCATCACCCTCATACAAAGCAGCCTCTGGAAAAGCGGGTGTGTGGGTCTGGGGCCCCTGTGGGCTGCGGGAGACCTAGCATCTCATTCTGGTGGCAGGTACTGCTGCTCAGCACAGGAGGGAACGGAGCGCATGTCTTGTCAGCCTCTGCATTCCTAATGCAACACCAGGGCTCCTGCGTTTGGCAGGGGGCTGAATCTCAGGAATCTCAGGGCTGGGTACCACATAACCTGATTGAGGGCTGGGAGGGATGGACCAAGGAGCTGCCTCACGTGAACAGATTAATATTACTTTTTGACGCTTTCCTTGCAAAAAATAAAATTAGGCGTGTCTGTATCTGTTACCCATTTTTGGTGGGTAAAAGGTGAAACAGAAGCTCCTTGCAGAGGAAGCCTTTTATTAGGTGTTTGCACGGCATCCAGTCTGAACAGTGTTCCAGCTGCAGCCACAGTTGCAGTAACAACAGTAACACATGGTAGGTACATCTCAGGCCTGAGCATTAATAATGGGTGTTATCATTTTATGTTTGTGTCATTGTAATGCCAGTCGCTTATATTTGCTGTTAATGATAAGCATTTCATTTTCCTTAAAAATAACACGTTTTAAAGGAGTGTTTCAAAGTTAACAGTCTCTGAATCTCCCTTCAGGATGAAAGTAGGGGAGTGCATTTTATCATTAAATTATGATTTAATAAGAAGAATAAAGGAGTCTTAAGAAAAAAAGCGGTATTAACAACATTGTCTTTTTTGATCTATGGAAAGATAAGTGTCCTCTAGTGGAGATAGTACCCTACTCCTCTGCTCTTATAAACCTTTGTTCTCTTCTGATGCATATTAAGCACCAGATGAAAAATTCTGTTTGTCTGTGGTCTAACAATGAAATACCTTGTAGGAAATGAAAAGGTCAAGCTTTCCCTGTCAGTGATTTATTATAAACAGTGCCTCCTTCTTTTATTTCCTGATACTTTGCATTTGGATTAGTGATGATACATCACCAGCTGCTAGATAAAATATGAAGTTGGGAAACTATGGTCAAACATTTCTGCTGAGGAATGACCCTGTAATCAGCTCCCAGCACACACAGGTCTCGCTTGATTTATCAACCCAAACCTGGGATTCTAGAGAGGGATGAATTAGTTTGAAGATATCTAAGGGATAATAGCTAAAGCCAAAAGAGCTGCAGGAAAACCGTTTGTCACTGCCCTGCCCTGCCCTCCTTAATTGCAGAAAAATTGAGAGTGGATACGTTAGGCACCCGATATAAATCATTGGTCAAGTAACCAGCGATGTATCAAGTGGGGGAGTTGCAGGCCTGCTTCTCTGCTCCTCACAGGCAGGATGCTTGCAGTTTTGACACCAAGAGGCCGTTGGGCAAGTGTCATCTAAACGCACATCTGTTCCAATGCTGACTTCACCTTGGCCTTCTGTGTGACTTCATGCACTGTGTTGTTCTTCCAGTTTCTGATGTTGTGCTATTTTAATTGTCACTTTCTGTAGATTTGCATTTGGGGACCATTTGTCCTGTCTTTTTTTAGCTGAGGGTGTAACAAAAAAGGAATGTGCAATTGTCCAACATATGTTGTAAATGCTTATTCCCTTAAGCAGTACATATTTGAAAGTTTAATGCTTGTGGAAGCAGTATTACCAAATGAAATGAAGATCTGTACCCCATGTTCATATTCTTCTCGTTCTCCATTTCTTAACTACATTTACCCCTCACCACAAATAAATGCACATGCTTAAATTTCTCAGCTTTACACACAGTTTAGGTAGTGCTTAACAATGTGATTTCTAACACTGTGTCCATGGGCCGAGAAACTAGGCATGTGCCTGTACGTGAATTCCTCAGGATTGAGGAACCTTCTGCTGTAAGCAGAATCCGTCCTTCCAATGCACATCAGGGAGTAATTAGAAATTAATCCAGACCATGTAATCTGTATGTCTGAAAAAGCTGTGAAAAAATAACATTTCTTTGCCTTTCCATCTAATTACAGTTATGAGAGTTTTTGGAGGTATGGTCCAGAGAACGCATAATGGTACTTCCACTATGCCAATATTTATTCTTATTACACATGGCTGTGCCTGTACCTCCTTTTTCCTACATGACACAACTTCTCTAAAATTAATTTTACAGCCTAAGTAAAAATCCATTCGATTGCTTCTCTGTTGGCTTATTTGCCGCTTGGATAACGTAATCGCAAATGTGGTACAAAATCTGTTGTAATCTGTAGATGGGTCAGTGTACTGCAAATTCCTTCAAGCGAGCAGGTAAGAGAGCACATGGAATCTGGGATCTCTGGAGGTCACCCCTCCTTCTCCTCAACCTGTTTCAACCTGTTTAGCACTTTGCATGTGTTTTATGTGCCCTTGGATAGAAACTAAAAATATTAAGGGAGTTGGCGCTTGATTTCTACCCCCTTCTAATAAGACTTAGACACTTAACTCCTTTATATTGTTGTTGTTTTTCCAGTTTTAAATTTCACCATTGCAATGAAAGATTGGATGTGCTTAAGGACATTGCTGATTATGGATCAAAATGTCTTTAGAGTTGGGTTTCAGTGAATAAAACATTAAAAATATTAGTTGCTCAATGTAAGTGCAATTTTTCAAGGCTAAGTTATGTTAACAGAATTTTTTATTAAATTGTGTTGTAATTCTTTTAAGCTAATGCATGAAAATGACCTCAAAATCAGATCAAATCTAGTTAAGAAGGTGATTATCTAAGTCCCTGAATGTCTTTCATCCAGAAGCTCTAAAGAAAGAATAAGACTTTATCCAGCCCAGAGAACATGAGCATCATAATTTTAACCACGAAGAAAATCAATATAAGAAAAAAAGAGAGGAGAAAACAGCAACAAGCATTTGTCTATGCTAAGTGAATTTTGTCCCTTGTTATTAGCATATGTTTTATGGTGTTCTGAGCACTTATTTCCATGCCTGAACTTGAAGCCCTGCTGCAGGTTGCTACCCCGGGAGGAGAGTCCTTTAAGACTGAATCACAGGGGCACTGAAATTTTTGGTCGAAAACGCTCGTCTGCATGCTGTAAAGGATAATGGAATGTGATTTCACAAAACATATTTCATACTCAAAGTGTCCCAACCCACTCTGCAGATGAATGAGTTAAATGCTGGAGAAGCGGTGACTGTGTAGGTAAATGTGGTGCCGATTATGTAGTGGGCGATAGCTTACACGCAGCTGTGGACAATGGAAACAGGTTTTCTCTTTTATTACTGAGGGTCACCCAAGGTTAGCCCCTGTACTTTCTGAAAAGCACTCTGGGATTTCTAATTTCCACCTGGATGAGCACCAGAGACAGACAGAAAGGCACACATTTTAATGCTTCACTGAAAGGATGGATGAATGATTGTTGGATGATTAATGGCTGGTCTGCACTGAAAGATGACAGCCTGTTATAATGGAGATAGCTAACATGTAATTTTCTGCATAGTGCCATTTCACAGCCTCAGCATTCCCACGCATCGGGCATTTCTTGTGGGTAAGAGACACGGCAGTGAAGACACGGTGTTTGGTTAGCAGTTGTCCCCCTCTCACCAGTGAGCGGTGATGTGGTAGCAGGCGCCGCTGTGCTGCTGCTCGCGTGCTGCAGGCGGCTGCCACGGGGCTGCCTTGTAGGGCTGGCAAACACCTCAGTATCGAGGAAGAGGGTTTCAGAGGGGACTGAGGTGTTGTATCATATGCCCGAATTTCTGCTCGCTGGGCGTGGTGGTATTTAAAACGTTATTTGATCAAAATCCAGCCTTTCTGCTTGCAGACCAATGTAGCTGGCTGTGGTCAGAAAGCTGGGGCTGACCCTGTTGCGTCCTGGAACAAGGTCCTGACGTTCTGATAACTACATCACGTGTTATATTACCATCTGATTGCTTACTATGGAGTGGTTATTATGAAAAGAAAAAGCAACCACTGAACTTCACAAATGGTTTGTTTGATTTGAATTTACTCTTTCCCACCCAAAAATCTTCATTCCATTCTGTTGATCTGGAGCGTGGTTATCATCAGGTTCTACTACTGCATTTGTTTACAGCAATGCCATCTCAGCTGTACCCAAAACTGCCTCAGAGCCAAACTCTTAAGTTCATATCTGTGCACACTACTGCAAGAGGTGTTCTGTGGGTGAGGGCACTGAAATAGTTCCTGCCGGTTGGGTGACTGGTCAAACTGCTTATGCCATTTTCACAATCATTAACACCAAACCACAGGTCTAATTTGAACTGGGTTTGGCATGAGCACGTTTCAGTTGAATTACTCAAAGCATGTTATGCAGGCTTTGTCCTAGCTTTGCGCTTTCGTGGTGGCTAGAGAAGGGCATGTTATACTTCATCAAGGCTGAGTGGTACATACAGGTGACACCTGATCCAGTATGTAGTTGGCTAGCACAACATTAACCCATCGAAAACTTCTGATCAAATCCAAACTGGCAGAGTGAGGTAAAACCAGACCAGCACTTCATATCATGTGGCTGCAGACTCTTTAGCTGGTACTGGAAGTCTTAAAGGCATCTTCACTGTATTGATTAATCATGGTGTTAGAAACCACTTCTACAACTTTGAAACACTCTGATTAGAAATCTTTATGGGGAATTTTACTAGAGAATAGAGTTGCTTTTATCCACATCGTATTTCATAGAAACTGTTTTCCTTAAATTATCTTCTATTTTCGGTATAATTTAAAAGGTGCTGAAAAATAGGAGGGCATTTGTTTCTCTATAAGAAGCCAAGATTTTCAACAAGAATATACAGAAACAAATAAAATCACTTTGATCAACATTATATGGAAAAAAATATACTTAGGTTTTCCGGTAAATTTCACTTTTGAAATATTAAAGACTAGAAAGCTTTAAATATCTTTTATTAAATAATCTTATCTATTTAATGAAAGGTACTAGCAGCTTAGATATCTTACTAGCAAAGAAAGTATGCAAATTTGTTAATTTGACGTTATTTGTTACCTTAAGTAAAAGGTTAATTACCTTATATGTAAGTATTAAATATAGTAAATCCAAGGGTCAGATTAACAGGATACGTAATGAAGATGTAATAATATGTAATAATAGAACTGTTTTGATTTGTACTGCTTACAGTTGGTTAGTTAACCATTGAAAGGTCATGTTGAAAATAGCATCAAAATATTTCTGTATGTACCTACATCTATTTATAATCTGCCAAGCTTAGAAGATCCTTTTGTGTATCTTTCTTTCACCTAAGGAATTTTCCAGTGACAGATTTGAATTTTATTTAATTTTTAATTAAAAATAATGGATTTTTCACTTGTATGGATTATTGGTATTTTCAATAATCATAGTTAACGTAGGAACCATAGTTCAAAAAAACAAATCATAATGCATTCTTATGGGGCAGAGCCTGAGCAAAATTAAAGCTGCTTCACATACTAGATAAGCAGTGCTTTTTAACTTAATGTGATGAAGTGAAGCGTTCGTCATATTTTATTTGTAAGAAGTCTAGATTTCAGTATTGATGGGTTGTGTTTTTTCTTATCGGCCTTCCTGGGTGTTTCACAGTGGCTTACTCAACAGCTAAGGACTAAGAGGGTTAGAATTTGTATTTGTGTATTTGGCTTTAGTGCTTTGTTTTTATGGCAAATTGTGCTACTAAGTTGATCAAAACAGATATTTAGGATTTGAGAGCATTTTCTGACTTTCTCATATCATCTTTTGTATCTTCTTTATTGACTAATAAAGACACCTGGCGTATATTCATTTAATCAAAGGACTGTGAAGTGCTTTGTATACTTCATGATATGCTTTCAAATCTCTTACTTGTAATGAGGTCCTTAGCTTGCCTATCTAGACAAATAGAGGCTTGGGACGCAAAACAAAGACTACCTTAGATAATGACTGCAGTAATAATGTAGGTCAGCAGAATGGAAAGTTGTCATCTGGCTGAGGCTCCCTGGTTAATATCCCAAATGTTCCTAGAGCACTGGAAGGTATATCGGGTCTTTAACATAGCAGCATACTGCCACCTAACATCACATAAGGCATAAATTCAGTTTGTCTTCACCACAGGTCCAGTCTGGAATCCTGCCTGTGTTTGAGGCTGTCCACCCAAACTGTATAAACGTATTTGGTGGGGATGATGTGTTGGAGGTACTTCTGCATGGGCTGGAACCATGCAATCCATTTGGATGGTGGCAGCCCTTCTGGGGAAGGGTAAGTTCTCCTGAAGTAGATGAAATTGTCTCAAAATGAGTCTTAGGTCATCCTATTGTAAGACTTGCTGCCCTTCCTCTCCACATGCAGCCAGGCTCCTGCAAGGATGGAGGCAGCAAGGCCCTGCCAGGCTGAGGGGACACATCCCCTCTGGGGTCCAGAGCCAAGTCCCTGCCTTAAATCTAGTAGCAGAGTTACTGGTGGGATCGTTTCCTATCACATCTTAACCCTAATGATGCTTGTTCATTCCGGTAGTTCAGAAAACAGGTTTTTGTCGAGATCCCTCATCCTGAAAAGCAACACAGGGTCTGTTTATGTGAGCCACTTGCCCAGCCAAGTATGTGAAAGGATAGCGATCTTCACGAGTATAGCCTAATGGAGAATTAAGGGGCATCAGAAAGGTGAGTGAAAGAAGTTGGGTGCTGTAGCCTTACGAGAGGATACAAATGCCTGTTAGGGCCTTTTGTGCTGTCACTGAGGTAAGGGGAATATTTGGGCCCTGGTGGGCATCGCACAGGGAAATCTCCTGAAGAGAGATGCTCAGAAAATGATGGCTGTGCAGGTACCAGCACTCCTTCTTTCATGTGTTTAGAGGTTGTTTGACAATCTCCTGTTTGTCTATTGGCATGTCCTGACCCTGTTTACTTGTAGGATCTGACAGGATCACAGCACTAATGCGACAGGCTGCAGTACATTTAAGGTAGAAATAGATTCACGTTTCTACTTCAGTGCTCAGGTCAATGAAGTCACTTCAGAATTGCATTTATATGGCTGAGAGAAGAATTTGGCCACTCGCCCACTCTCTCCAGCACATTACACTTAAAAATAATTTAGCTAGCAGTTGTGAATACCCATTTCCTGCCAATAATTTTAGAATACCGT
Organism: Anser cygnoides; assembly: GCF_040182565.1. NCBI lineage: Eukaryota > Metazoa > Chordata > Aves > Anseriformes > Anatidae > Anser > Anser cygnoides. The sequence goes on from NC_089884.1 coordinate 15,430,880, forward strand.
ATTGCCAGGTGATATCTCTGACCTCGCTTTGCGAGTCCCATCGTAGTGGTACTAGCCAGTGAGTCTTCCTGATGTTTCATTGTTAGTACTCGCCACAGCAGCTTTGCTGATGGTAGATTTAGTCACGTACGTGATGGAGAGAAGAGTATTAAGTCCTCTACCATGCGTGCTTGTTCTATAAAAAGTGAGTTCAGTCACATTAACGGAAGATTGTCATGATTTTTTGTATATTTTTTTAAGTAGATTTTACATATGTTTACATTTTAAAATGATGCATCAGCAGAATTAGGAAAAGAGTATCTACTGTATGATATGTGACATGTTCACGTGAAACCACAATAATTAAGGAGCAGAGCTCAAAATCCTTACTCTCATGTTCATGAAATGAAGCTCATTGTTTCATTTCATCCTTACTCTGGTTTTCATTGTTGTTTGTTCTTGAGCTCAGTGGTATTTGGGGTAACTTGCCCCAAACCGTGTCAGGTAATGAATACTGCACCTTCCAGGTCAATGGCAAAGCTCTGTGGTGAAGTAGACTGAATTAGAACTGGACCATCATGAAGCTCTATCTGAAGCTGATTGATCTTTCTTTAATGGAGAATCATTTTTTAAGTAGAGTAAAATGCTGCTCTTATGTTAGTTTCAGTGAAAAAGATCAGGGAAATAATTTTCTGTTATAAGTTTAACTGTCGTGTCTAGACTGTAGTCAGACTTTTTGTTTAAAACCAGGCAATATGAATGCATTATTTATGTAGCAGCTTTTGTGTTTGTTTTTTCCTATGGATTTATTAGTGTGTCACCTTGTGTGCTGGAAGCCAGTTCTCCTGTCTATAGCTCAGTGCTCCACAGAACCCCTGCTTGGACTCTCAGATCAGCACTTGCGCTGAAGTCACATCCAGCCCTCGGTAGGATTCGTGTCATTTCCTCCCCAGATGGACCAGATTTATAATCTGAGCTTCCTATTCCAATGTGATGCATTTAGGAGAGGTGGTAGGAGAGGGATTCTCTTCTGTTAGAGAACCGATACCATGTCATGCATGTGGTATTGGCAAGAGTTGAGCGCACACACCAGAAATGTCCTGTGGCATCTTCAAGCAATTTGTTAGACTTCTCCGTGTTCTTCTGTACTTGCAGATCTCAGGTTTCAGATATGACAGTGCTTTTACATGCAGAGCAAACTGTTAGCATGTCATTTGTTCAAGGCAAACTGTCTGTGACAGTATAGTCTAGCTAAACAAGACATTATGCTATCAGTCTGTGTAAGGATGTCTGAAGTCCCCCAGCTGTGCAGAATACAAGGGCCTTTGCCTAGCAGACAAAACGTGCTCTTTACTGAAGAAAGAAAATGTGCGTGTCATGGGGAGAGCTAAAACTTGGTTCAGTGGGATTTTCATGGGTGCTGTGGCCTAGGAAAGCTTTGACAGAAAATGGAACCAGTCCCTAGTGTTTGACATTTCTTCAGTGGGCAAATTGCTCTACTGTTTTCTTATTTTTCCTCTAAATCTTTCTTTACCACTTCTTGAGTTATCTGATAGTACATAGCCTCTATCAACTTTTTTTTGTCTGTTACATTTGTTTAACCCTTGATAATCACAACATTTGTGGCATGGCTGCCCCGGAATGCTTTCCACAATTTTCTTCTCATTTATTAAATCTACAAGCAATAGTGTTAATGCACCATTTTACCAACCAAACCTTCCCTTAATAAAAATACAGTTGGTCTGTGTTTGGAGACTTTGGTTTTGGGTCTGACCAGAAGGGCCAACAGCTCTGCAAATACCTAAGCAAAGGGCTATTTACCTTCAAGGTGAACTCCACTCCAATTAATGTCACTAGGACCGGTTCAGTGTCTGCAGCCAGGAAGGGAACTGTTTGTTTGCTTTAATTCCCACAATTTGTTCGCTAACTGAAGTGCTTAGGGGATACCAAAAATAAATGTATTTTTGGATGTTATCCTATTTACCAAGCAGCTGAAACACCAAAAAGTAAGCAAGGTATCAAACTACTCAGAAACAATACCACTCTCAGATGTTATTGGTTTGGGAATTTGTTAACCCGTGCCTGTAAGGCAAATGTGCCTTAGCCACTTGGCATGCACAGTTACAGGGGTAGCAAATATTCTTTAACCGTCTTTTGGACTGCTTTTGTCCATTCTGCTTCCTTTTGTTAGAGAAGGTGGAATCAGTAGATTAGTTACTTGTCGTGTCCTGAGACTGATGATGTGGGTAGAACAAAAAATGTTTAGGCGAGGTGGCAGTGCCTGTGGCACAAATTTTTACTTAATGCCAGAAAAATGGCTGGGCTGTGGTGACCAGAAGGGCTGCCTGGGACTGGATTTTAGAAATTTGGTGATTTGCTAATGAGGTATGAATTCTTCCGTGTTATTCAGCTTGGTTTCACACATTCAAATCTCTTTGATAAATTCTGGCTGAATGATTTGTATTGGTTGGGTGACTTTTTTTTGTGGAGGTTTACAAAATAATTGTAACTTAAATATCCCTATGTATTACTACTGCATTACACAACATACATTTTGTCACACCACAGATCTCCCCTTTTATATCTTAATTATAATTTTTCCTGGACTATGCTTTTCTGTAAATTGTTCATGCCACATTAAAATGGCTGTGAATTACATATCCTTCATTCTGTATGGGAAATATACTGCATTCTCCCTTCAGATGCAGCATGAATTTTTGATTTGCATTTTGCCATTCAGTTCCATGGGAACTAAAACTTTAAAACCAAATTCAAATAAACTGTTGTTAAATTGGAGTTCATAAATTCAGTAGCAGTAGGTTTACGCTCCACAGGTATGCAGTTCTCACCTCAGGTGATATTGTATTTCAAATTTGGTTATAAATATTTCATACAAATGTTTTAAATGTCTTCATCTTATTATTAATGATTTACAAGCTTGTTATTTAAAAGAAAATGCAAAACAAAGAAGCATTATAAATTGACTTAGAATTATCATGGCTTTTATGCTTAATGGTGAGATTCTGTACATTACAAAGTTTCAATCAGCTTGTCTGAGGAAGCGATGTTCCTTTGAAGTCTGCTTTCCTGAAGTCAAAGATTATATGTTGCTTGTGAATTTCAAGCCTAAGTGTTGAGTGAATCAACTATTATAAAGATTAGATAAAGAGCTGACCATCACCCACATTGTTTCTGACACCAGTTTTACTTCCCACAGGGCATCTTACTAGGTGTTAGCCAGGCTGGTTTCTTTCCTCCCTAAAATGACTGAGGATTGGACCTCTCCCTTGATGAGCACAGGCAGATTATGTATTATACATTCAAGCTCATGGCTGACCTTTGGAGATGCATAAATGAAAAAAGCAGCTGTTTGAATTGCACTTTCCAGTCTCTTGGGATCTGAAATTGGGATGCCGTTTAATACATGCTTATTTGGTGGCTGTGATTTTTTTAGGCCCTTTCTAAATATTAAAGAAGAGAGGATCCTTCCCAGACCATCTTACAGACTGAGAGAAGAAAAAGAAGGTAGGCTGAGGTTAAGAACCAGGAAAAAACAATGGAGACAGTCGTGTATGATTTTCTCTCAAGACAGTGGAGGTGTCATGAACACATTACCAAATGTGTGTGCATACAATAACTTTTAAGTGCTTCCAGCTAAAGCTTGTGCTCCCTACTTCTGAAGGATTGTGTATCATTGCAAAGTTTTGCAGGGCTTCTCTCGATACAGGTGTGACTGTTTTATAGATATTGCAATAGGAAATGGCACTAGGGTGTTTCTTCATTCCTGAAGGTGCTTGTGAGAGCTAACCTGGCCAGCCCTGTGCTGGCTGTAGTAGGGCAGTTCACCAAGGTCCTCCCTATGTTCCCAGGGCAACCCCCAAACCTCCCTGGCATGAGGAGAGCTGCTTGGGACCTTGCCAGGAGTAACTACTGGGGGAGGAATTCAGGTTCCTTGTCCTTCGATCAGAGAGGGTCAGAGCAGCAGAGGCTGAAATGGTTAGAAAAGTGTAACTATAGCAAATCCAAGTGGATAAAATAGGATGGGATTTGTTCGGATGCACAAAGGGTCCGTTGGTAGCCTGCTGCATTACGTAACGTTGCCAAATTGTCCTCCCTCGTGTGCTCGGGGACTTGTGGTCTGATCGCTAGCTTTGCTCATCCTGGAGAGAAACACAGTGGGATGCTGTCTGGCCTTTATTTCCCAATGACGTAACATAAATATTTATTTAAATGCCATTTTAATGCTGAAAATAGGGTAGCTTGTTATGGTGGAACATGTAAAGTTAGCTTTGCCCACATACTGCCTGCATAATCAGGATATGGTAAGCAAACAGGGCTGGAGGCACTGGTGATGATGAACAGTCACGTAAGTGTCTGCTGCACCTCTATGAATAAAGTGGACTCTTTTTTTGTTTAGTTTCATACAGTAACATTCTCAGCAGATCATCTTACTGAAGTGCAAAGGTTAGAAACCCAGTGAAACCATTTGACTTTTTCCAAAGGTACATTACAGAGTCTCCTAAGCTATAATAATAGGAATCCAAAAACATGGGAGGGTGACCAATTATACTTAAATCTGGTCAGTGTTTTATTTTATGTGGTTGTACTCTGGCTATTTTTTGACTTGTTTGGATCATGCTGGTTAAGTGTTCCTGTCCAATAATACTCATTTTACCCCAACTGGCTATTTAAACCAAGTATATGCTGTTTTTGCTATTGAATAGAAGAACAAGCACTTCCATTATGGTTAGTTGTTTTGTGGATTTTGGTACCCACCCATTTATTTTGGTTTGTCCTAATCTATATTTATCTATGGATGACAAGATGAACTTGAAAAAAGAACATGTTTAAAGTTGCATAGCAGCTCCCAGGATATAAATCATACTGGGCTTTCAGCTCTTTCAAGCTTTCATAAACAGTGCTTGCTGAAAGACTGAATCATATTTTTCTGTGACTTCAGTTCATGTCAAACATTTAATTTTTAACAACGGTGGTCAGCTTCCTGATGCGAACACATGACGCTGGCCCCAGAGACTTCAGCTTTCTTTAGCTGTCATCATAACAATTTTTCTTTTTAAAGATACGCTCGCAGCAAAATTAGAACTGGGTTAAAGGCTTTGAAAGTAGATCAGGCCACAGTGGTCCTGGAGCAGTGGGCTGCTTGCAGCGAGAGTGGAAACTGCGGACTGAGACCTGATCAGCTTGCTTAAAAAGAAAATAAACTAGCACACGAGTATTAGTCAAAGTCAAACCTCTCTGAATGGCAGTAAAGGCAAAGGCGGGCTGTTTTAAGGACTGGCTTGTAACCCGTTTGTATTAAAGCTTGCTGGAGAGACATAACAAAAGCTGGTGAAGAGCACGCTGCGGGGTGCAGCGCTTCGCGGGGAAGCTGCAAAGGAGCAAGGATTTCATTGTGCAGCCCTCCTCCTGCTGCTCCCCTTAGGAATAAAAAAAAAAAAAATCTAACAACTAACTCAAGCAGGCATTATTTCAGGCAGGACTTGCGGTCTCTTGCACAAGGAGGTTGGACCAGTTTATTACAGTGGTTTCTTCTAGCTGTGCGCTTGAACATACCAAAGGGAGCAGGGGCATATGTTAAGCATGATTGATTCCCAGATCTGCCCATTACTTCTAGGGCCCCCTTTCTAATTCATATTTGCTTCTTAGTTTCATGATTTTTGAGACAAAGGGCAAGAGGCCATTCTCATTCCCTACCCCTTCTTTCTGACTTCCATGGGAGGTGGGAAGTCTGTGTATGCACAAGTAATCCACTTAGTAGATGCTTGGCAAACTGAAATGTGGTGTTCTACTTCATGCAGTTGTACCAGGATACTGACAAATTAACTAAAAATGAGCAGTTATTCATCAGACTGTGTTTAGCTCCCCTAAGACTTCCTGAAAAATAATTGTCAGAACCCATCTGCATTTTCTTTCTGATACCATGAGCTTTCTTTTCAATTTAATGCAAGCAAAGGTTGACCCAAGTGTTTGTCAGCTTCAAAAACGAAAGCAAAATAGAAATGGATGGTAGACATTGATTTGGGGGATTTTGTAGTTCAACTCATTGTTTTTTTTCCATATGAGTCACCAAGATGGCAAATAAGAGACTTTACTAAGTGGGACTTTACAAGTGCTTGGTACAAAATCACTGGAAATCGATCAAAAGATGCTCAATGGCTCCAGTATCACTCCTCAAATGGGTGCAAAATAGGAGCAGCTTACCTTCAAAAACAAATAAAATGCTATCTGGATATTAGTATAAACTTCTTAACTTTTTGTGCATCCATTATGATGGGATTCACTGTAATTGTTAAAGATGTGGTGGGTGTTTGGTGTTTTTTTTTTGAGCAATAAATAATGACAATTTTTGTAGTGTGACTCAAGACTTTAGCAATGTCATTGTGTGGGTGAAAAGAAACTCGATCTTGCGTTATTACGTTTTCATGATTATTTCCTTTGCAAGCTGGAGAAAGGAAGCCCCAGCTCATATGTGCAAGTACATAATGCAGATTTTCTCTAACCTTACTCTTCTCACTCATAATTCAGACTTCTCAGCCTGATTTCACGCTAATTCAGACTTAAACAACTTTGTGTATTTTGTCACCATTGAGAATGTTACTGTAAATGACACGGAGCCAGATTTACCCTCTCTCAGTACCAAAGTGACTCCAGTAAATCACTGGATTTATTTTGGTGTCTGTGTAGGAACAGTTGAGCTTGTAACATACGGATTTAGTTTTAGAGCTATCATAATAGTAACTAATGTACCTCACAAGGAGGTAGATCTATTCTGAGCAGGTGAAAGGACACTGGTACAGAAAATAGCTTTTGGCCAGTATATAAATGGACAGTGTAACAATAACTCTGGATTTGCTTTTGTGAAAAAAAAAAAATAGACTTGGTTTCTCCAATGCACTCCTTTAGTAATCAAACACTTATATAAAGACATTTCACTTTATTTAGAAGTCATGCCCTTGTACAATTTTTTTGGTCTGTTTAGAACATTTAATTCAACAGAGTTGTGCTTGCTGCCTTTTCTTTTCCTCTAAGGATTCCTCCAAACACAGGAGTTGAGCAGTTCTGATCACCATCACTGCAGGAGCAGATTTCGTTCTCAAGGCAACTCCTAGGCAGCATGTGGCGACCGTGTCGTATCGGAAACCTTTCGTCATGAGTGGGCTTCTCAGAGAGGGGCACTTCTGATCTGGACTTCGCTACTGTATTTGGCATTGAAAGTGTTGGGTTGGCTTGGCTCCTTTTTTTATTTCATTTTCTAACCCTGCAGCCAAATATGTGATTGTGGTGTTCTGATGATTTTTAAATGTTATTTTGCAGTGTGGTAAATTAACAGCAATAATTCCTGTACTTGGGCACTGAAAGTGTTAGCCTTTTTTGTTATTCTCTATTTCTGTTTGAGATAAAAACAAGCAAATAAAACCTAGAAACTTGTCCTAGCCACTTCTCTAGTGAATACTAGAAAAAAATGGACTTTGTGCTACTGTCCAGCATGAGACTTTTCTTCTGAAAGTTTGAAGCTAATCTTCCTAAAAGCAATACCCTGATACTTGGGCACATCTCCTCTTGTTCATTGCTATATGATATTTCTCCATTACCAGAGAGATCTGTGAGAACAGGCAGCCCAGATTTCCCATGGACTTAACATCTCAGTCATGGGGAGAAAATTATTTCTGCTTGCTCTGAGTCTTTGCAAGGCCCTGTGGACTCAATGGGACCCTGCTTGCCCTGGGAAGGGAGGGAAGGGAGAGCTGGGTAGCTTCAGGAACCTGGAATTAAACTCTTTCCAGCATGGTGGGACTTGTACCTGATGGATGTGGGCAGTCCAAGCCCTGATGGCTCAGGAACATGACTGCCATGAAGTGGGCAGTTTTGTGGCTGCAAACAGGCAAGGCAGGCAAGCTAGAGACCAACTGAGATTTCCATTGGGAATCTTTTGGTTAGCTGGGGTTCCTTCACTGGTTTTTCTAAATGAATGCGCATACCCATATAATGTTTTTTGTAGTGATAAATTGGCATTTTCTCACACAAATGTGTTTCACAGGAAAATGTCTGAGCAACTCTCTGTATGATTTATAAAGCCCTCAGACCTGCCTACCCAGGAGAGCATGTGTGAATTTATGCCCCAGCTGAGATGAATGGAAGCCCCTGACCTGCTCAGCCCTCTCTGTTCCATCTCCCCTACATCGCTGCTCCCAGCCCAAGCTGCCAACATCCATCAGCCTTCTTCTGGGCACAGTGTGCATTTGGATGAGCGCTGGTGGAAGCTGGAGGGGGTAGTGTGCTCACCATGGACTGTGGGACTTGAACTGTGCTGTTTTTTCGAGGAGAGATCAAGTGAAATGTGGAAGAACAGGCAGAGTTGTAGTATTGTAAAATTGTAGTTTTGAAGTAGTGGTGTGCAAGTCTGGTGGCATTGGGTTTTTCAGTATGAGTCAAGGCTGTTGTTTGATTAGAAGGTTATGTGTGTATGTAATGCACAAAGGTACATAAAATCGCTTGTGTGGTGTAATGCCTTACAGCGAAAATTATTTTTCCATAGCAAAAATGGTTTAATGTGATCAGTGAATAACACGTGTGCTTATCTGTTGGAGCTGTAGGAGTTGGAGGAGTCCCTCTGGCTCCAGGAGGGACTGAACGTGCAGGAAGCAGATCTGTTGAGTAAGCGTGCATCACTTTTCCAGGGTTTGCTTTCATGTCACGAGACAAAATAAACAGATACCACAACTCGGTCAGTCTGTCTCTCAGTTTAATTTGGTTGAGGTAATGCTCACTCCAGCCTTCCCAGCCACCCAATTTCCTACTGTTTTTTCTTGCACTTCCTTCTACTTTTGATCCTCTTCCAGTTAACATCCAGTTCTGATATGGAAAAAATGCTCCTCCATAGGTGGCCACCCACGGCTCGCTGAAGCCCGGCCAGCAGAGCTGGTCATTCCACCGAGGTCCCTGAAGCACAGCCACGTCTAGGGGGATGGGGCAGGGATTCTCCAGTAACCCTGTGCAGAGTGATTTGAACCTAGCACGTGAACGGGCATGGGGAACTATGGTGCTGCACATGATTGCGGAGTTAAGTATTTTTCTTTGTGGGAAAAATGTCTTAAGACCTTTAATGGCTGTAGGCGGCTGGTACTGGGATTGAGATCTGCACCAGGAGTTACCTCTAATTACAGAGTGCCCCCTGCTGAGCTCCTGCTCGCTGCTAAGCAGAGCGGAGAGTGCCATCTACTGCTCCTTACCTATAAAATAAATTATTCTCCACTTGTATTTGAAATGCTTTAGTGCCGCTATTGCCAGCGTTGGAGTTTGGGATCAATTGCTGGACTGTGTGCTGGCCAGCCTTGCCTGTCTGCGCTGGGACATGAAGGTTGCAGTGCTCCTGAAGGAGAAGGATGTATGTCTGGTGGTGAGGCAGGTTCCCACAAATAGCTCTGCAGTGCTCTGTAGGTGTGGGAAAGCTGATATCCTGCATAAGATAGCATTATCACCCATTATGTTGTGATTTTTACTGGCATCAGTGGCAGTTCTTCAGCCTGTCTTCCTGCAGCAGTTGACCTGCTGTGGGTATTCAGAGGGGCTGGGTAACTTGTGTGTGCGCTGGGGTGAAGTGCTGGTGGAGGGATCAGAGGAGCTGGGAGGAAGTTTTCTGTAAGCTCAGGGTTGAGCAGAAAAGAAAATAGTATCTGCCATTACTGATCCCAGAGGTTAGCGCCTCAAAGGCTACTCATGCATGTGCAAAGCAGAAGAAGCTACTCTGATGTAACTGAATACCTTAGGATGGGTATTCCTCAGCTGTAGCCATCACGGAGATGTCACATTCTTGTATTTTTTTAATCACATGGAACAGTTTAGTTCTTTCCTGATAATTTCCTCCCCCATAATACCTTACCTCTTGCAATCCCATCCTTAGTCCCTCTAGAATGGCGTTGTGATGCCAACAGCACACCACACCTTGTGTAAAAAAAAAAAAAAAAAAAAAAAAAAAAAAAACACTTTCCCACCTTTTCCACATGGAGAGCTTTTACCCATTTACCTGCCACCTGAGTGAGGGCTTTAACTGCTTTAACTGGCTGCTCTTCAAATGCAGCTTCACTGGAGGGCAAGTATAGTGCTTACAGTAATTCAAAAGGACTCTTTTGGTGGGGTTCAAGCTGCATATCACATTAAATGTCTGCATATCCCATACGTGTGGGATTGCAACATTATAGAAAGTACTTTGTCTCAGCTTATGTAAGGCTGAAAATTAAAGGTAGAAAAACTTTTGTTGGATACTCACTAGCATTCCTTGGTAAGAGTGTTTCTGATGCAGAGTTTTGCTTTCTTTGTCTTATCTTTTTGTTCCTGATAGCCTTAGTATTTACTTTCAAATGGGAAACAGCAATATACTAATTTCCATGGCAGGAAAAGCATTGTTGCTGTTACTTAAACAATGGTTTTCTAGACCAAGAAAGAGTGAGAGTGGTGACTGTGTAAAGTGCAATAAGTGGTTTTGCACCATAAATCAAACAATCAATGAAATTGAGTTCTTGGCTTGAGAAGCCAAAAGGCTGACTCTCTTTCCTGAAAAGCATTGCTACGCACTCCGGGGGTGTAAATCTCCATCATATTAAATTGCAGCGGAGCCAAGGAGACATGGGATATGGGAAGAGAGGTGCCTAGCAGGAGAAAAATAGTAGGCACCTTCTTAAAAACAAAACCAAACCCCACATGATCCAAATGCTGGGATCTTGGTGCAGGGAAGCTGAGGAGGGTCTGCCCTAGAGAACCACTGGGAACTTCAGCCGAGTACCGGGAGCAGAGAGCACTGTGTATTGACTTTGAGTCAAAGGATGAGCATGTTTATAAATGGGGCCCACCGGTGATTTTAGGTGAAGTGATGTGCTTCATATATATGTTAGTGCATGGATATACGGGCATACAGGAGGTAGTAAAATTTTATCTTCCTGGTCAGAACAGAGAGGCCAGCACCTGAAAGGGAGCTCTGTCTTTCTGTCCTTTGTGGTTATAGGAGAATATCCTTCCTGCTGAGTCCAAGGAGTTTACTCCCTTGTGGTTTCTTGCAGCATCCGAATTTGTCATTCAGTACAAATTAGTACAGTTCAGTACAGATTAGTAAGACTATATTCTTTTTTTTTTGTGGTGTTTTAATCTCATAAATATTGAAACCCAACTTTTCTTAGAACAGAGTTGGAAGTACTTCAAAGTAGTTGGTTACTTGTTCTGTATTTTGGGTGAAGGAAACTGATTTTTTTTTTACATGAGTGGTAAAAAAGAATCCAGAGAACAAATGATATAAAGCAGTAGAGGTTCATATGAATGACTCTAATGTAGACTAAAGAAAGCACTTGAAAAACGCCCAGAAATTGGGCTTCTAATTAGATCTTCTTAGATCAGTAAAACCAGCACTTATGCTCTGTTGCTGTATCACTGCAGAGCAGTTGATACTTACTTTTCTTTTGCCTAAACAGAAATGAAATCAAAAGGCTTTCTAAATCATCACAAAGACTGCAGAGGAATTGTAATGCGTAGCTCTAACTTGTTGCTAGTTATTATCTTATAGTGTTGTGCTTTAAAACTGCCCCTTCTATTTGTGATTCTTTTAAATAGATTTTATTGAAATCATTTGTTCTGCTATTTCTGCTATACTTAAAAATTACGCGTAATATTTAAAAAACAGCATGCTACTAGTGAGCTGGTAAATGCTTGAAATGAGAATGAGAACTGCCTTGTGCTCAGTCCTTTAAGGACAAGGACTCTTTAACTGGTACTAGAATGATCAGAATTAATTCTTTTTCCCAAGACTTACTATATTGAATATATTTGTGATTATATACGATTACAAACAACTATGGAAAAAAATGAAATGTAGCATTACAAATGCTGTGACAATTTTCTTTTCTCTTTTGTCACATAATACGTATGACTATCGAGAAAATGATTCTTTGTCCTAAAAGAGTCAAGGTTTTGAAATTTTTATTCTGATGCAGAAATATGAATGAAAGAGCAGGTGTATGCGGTGTATCTCAATCTCTACTGTTGGAGTTGTTCCACTTGGTATAAATAATTAAATGTTCAATAGCCCATAGAGAGCGGGGTGGGGAATAAAGCAAGCAAGAATGACGACAGCCCAGTGACCAGAGCAGTCAGCTGGGCCACAGGGAAACCCGAGGTCAATTCCTTGCTCCAGATCCTGCAAAGACCGAAGTGTTTCTTGGGGGGTGTCCCAATCACCGGGCTTTTGACTGTTCTGGAACTGCTTTTGCTCACTTGTCTATGTCCTATGGTGCGCATCAGGTCCGGACAGAAGGTTACGAGTGCAAACGTTTCCCTGAATTGGTATTTTTCAGTGAGGAAGAAGACTTCTGTTGTGTTCCTTACCACATCCAGTGATATAAAGGATTTATAATACTAGCTAGTCATGGCTTGCACTGTACATCAGTGTTAGTCAAGCTTAAGATAAATACAGTGAAATAACTTATAGGGGTGCTAGAACTTGAGAATTTAATTTGCTCGAATAGCATATAACATCATCTATTTCCTACAGCTGCTTAGTTTCTAAATTTGATATCTTAAAACTGTTGGAGTTGCTATAATTTCTGATAAAATGTCTTCCCACAGGCAAAAGATAATTTTTCATAAGCTTTTTAAAAACTAATAAAGTAGTAATCTACAGTATTTTATTATTTAGAACCCCAGCCTTGGGGATATGATTTGTGAGGACTTTTTTATATCTCAATTCCGGATATACTGGTGAGTGGCCTGGGTGAATGTATCTGTCAGCCTTTTCTGTAGGTTTTTTCTTTATATCCAAAGCTGTCTACATTCAGTCCATAGAAACACTACCACCTCTTTAAGTGGTAATGCTCCCTGCAGAGTTTTTAGCCTGTAGGAGATATGATTAGGGGGTGATAGTGTTAAGCACTCCTCCTGTATCTGCTGGCCCACTATGATAACCTTAGGGTTACAATGCATGTCTGACAAATACAATTCCATTGTGACTAGCGCCTTATGGCAATTTAGGAGGCTTATTCATCATTTTACAACAGACTTCTGTCAGGGATTTTGCTTATTTGCCCTTCACTGGTGTATAGTAGTTGTAGGTTTATCTCTAGGAGTCCAGCCCTAATAACCAATAACAAAGTGCTTAAGCTCTAAGCTTGTGAGAAATGGACTTGCATTATACTCCAACTGCACCTTAGCGCTCGACAGATAAGACAATGTGTCTTTGAGAGAGAGAAGGATTTGTATGAACTGATCCCTTACAGTACGGTGTACACGTTGGTGGAAGATATGGGGAAGTACATGGGATTCAAACCGTCCAGATTCTACTGCTTACATATAAAATGCATTCTTGTCGTCATTAGAAATGTTGCCTTTAAAATATGAAAGCACAGAGATATCTTGCCTTGGAAAACGCACTACAAAGTTGTTTGTAACAATGATGTGGGATTTGGAAGACCCGAGTTACTTTTGATGAAATCCCCATGATTATGGTTTAAATTACACAGATTTATTCAAGGAACAACAAAAGTTTTTTTTATATTTATTATTATTCAGATTCCTGCTGGGTTCTGGATATTAATTAGGTAGTGGTTCCAGATGAAATCCAGGAGAGAAGAAAAACGCTGCTCACATTTTAATAACCTCGAGAATTTTAAGTGGCTAACCATATTGTTTACTATATATCAGTCTGAAGAAGAAAGAAGAAAAGCGCATGAATAGACAGGCACACAGCATGGAAGAATAGCACCATCCACCCTAGCTAAAGTGCATTGTATATTCAAGGTTTAGATCTTCAACCCAGCAGATTTAGAGCGTGAGGGGGCAACATTTGAGAAGTGTGTACTGAACAAACACAAACATGAGGATTGCCTTTTTTTGGTTTTAAGTGTGAAAACATTAGCTCTCCCTCTACGTCTTTGAAGTCTTCTCTTTCTAGCAAAGCTCTGGCAGGAGGGAGGTCTTTCAATTAGTTTCTCACCCATAATGATTTCTGTGAGAAATTTTAATCAGGTTTTCCATCACAGAGTGCATTTGTTGCTGGCACTTGATCTCTTGGCCAGCTGAAGCTTCTGTGCTCCTTTGTCTCTCGAGCAGTTGGGTCTTTTATAAACTTTCTGGAGCAGTTATTAATCACGGAACTCTTTTACCTTTTTTGAGGTGCAGAACTGCACACGGAGTAAAATACTGGTGTGGTGACATGAGCTAATTATCCGCAGCGCTGCTGATAAGAGTTAGCATGTTAGCAGTAATGCCTACAACAGCGTAATTACTCTGGGTTTCCGTTATTTTGTAGCAACCGTATAATTAGCTGGCTGTACCAGGAGCTGTCTGCTTTTTATGGCAACCTGTACTCACTAGAAAAGGCTGAGGGAGTGATCTGTCGCCTTCATGCTCGCGGGTTAGCGCCAGGTAACTCGGAGGAGCGGCTGGGCCCTGGCCCTGGCCATGGAGGTGCCGGGCAAGGCAAGAGGGGCTGCCACAGCTGGAGGACATGGAAGGCTGAGACCTTTGCTGCGACTTCACAGCAATGTTCAGTAAATGTTACCCACTTCCTATGCTTTCCTCTTGGTTAAAAAAATATTCCCCTGTCCTTTTTCTCTTGAATTTAGTCTACGTTAAATAATTTTGCAGGATTGAGTAAGTGTTAATTCCCTTAAACGCTAATTTATTCTGACTGTCTGATCTTCAAAGGGGATGCTTTCTTATAACAGCAGAACTTCAGGAAGGAAAGGGCTCAGCAGGGCCAGAATCGTCATTGTGATGGAGACATTCATCCACAGGGTGTTTTTCAGAGGTGGTGTCCTCTCAGGAGGAATTCACGACTGATGTCGGGGAGGTGAATGGCTTACCTGTTGGGGTTCCCCGTGTCAGTGAAGAGGCAGGCTGCGGGTGAACCTGTGGTCTCAGAACTGGGGCCTGTGGTACACTGGCAGAGGAGGGCAGGCTGGTGCCTGGATGGGGGGTTGCTGGGAGGAGGAGGAAGGTCAGAGGCGAGGACTGGTCGGCCAGCGCTGAGCTGGTCCTGCAGGCCAATGTGTTGCCTACCCAGGGACACTGCAGGGAAGTCAGCTTAGGACAGTGCCACTGCTGGCAACGGGACAAAGCATGTTCAGCACTTTTTTACTAAATTATTTGTGCCATTTTTGCTTCATGAGAGCTGGCTTTTGTGGATATGAGTGAAATCTCTGCTGTACTTTAGACTAGCAGGGAAGAAAAAAAGTGTTACACCCATTTAAAAGTTGGACTGGTAATTTCTCGCTACTGTATTCTTACCCCTAAGCCTCAATTTAAGTACAAATTCACTAAATTTGGGTGATAAAGAGCATGCTTTTTATCACTATTCCCTCCTACTTAATTCCAGTCCTCTTGTCAGTTAATTATAGATGCTACTTTTTCAGATAATATTGCATAATTCAAGAGAAAACAAAAAAGCTCTGTAAAAAGTGGTTATTAAATTCAGCTTTAGATATTTGATATGGTTTCCAAGTACCTCTTTATTTATTTGAAAAAAAGGAATCCTCTTGAAATGTGCTCTTTCTTCTTCCCCTCTGTGGCCTTGGAGCTGGTCCCTCTGAGCACTGCTTGTACATTAATTATTATGGTAAGTAGGGAAGATCAGGTGATAACATGAATGCTCTTAAAGCACACCACCACGACTTTTAGGTAGGCAGCAGTGCTACATGCTTGTAAGCTGTACGCTGCCTGATTTATTTATTGTTAAAATGCTCCGTGCATTGCCCCGTCGTGTGCAGGGGGCGGCAAGATCAGGAATAGCCCCTCTGTGCTGCTGGACTGGGCGTGCTGAAAGCCACCTAGGTTTCATTGCACTGAAATCAGTGGAGTAATTTGGGGTCCCCGATAAAGCGTTGTGTTGCTTCGTGCTTCGTGAAGTGTTTAGTGTGTGCTTTTGTCCCCCGGGAGCTGTGTGAGTTCAGCAGGAGCTCTGTGAATGCAGGGATGGTGAGGCTGCAGCACAAGCTGCTCAATGTTTGTCATTCCTCTCAAGTGCCACTAGTAAGGCAGTCTGCCTTCACACGCAGGAGGGATGCAGAACGTCCTAATTACCAAGGGGAAAAGCATGAAAACAAAGTAATATAGTCCTTAGGAGCAAGATTATTCATGTTCTGGACACTTTAGGGTGTTAGAAAACTTCAGCAGATGGTAGATACAGAATGCACTTTTTCACTGGCAACATTAAGAAGTTCTAGGTCTATGTCAGAAGATCAAGCAGGGCAGCAACAGAGAAGGTATTCCCAGCCCTTTCTCATCAGTCATTGATTAGAAGAGATTCCCCTTGGCTAGAAGGGTCAGGTTATAATTTGTGTGAAGCATCCAGACTGTCCTAACCCAGCTCCATGGACTAAGACCTCTATTTTTCTTCCTTTTGCAGTTTTAATATAGTCGTACCATAGCAAAAATTGTTGCTGAGTGAAATAGTTTAAAATCCAATTGCCCCTTTTACCTGAGTTTCTCTGTCTCAGCGTAGCTCTGGGACTGCAATTTGGGTTCTGTTCTCACCCCTGTGTTTTGTGGTATTCATTAGCTGTAGAATTTTGACTGCCGTTCAGAGTGGCATACCCCTGTGTTGGGATCTTATTCTGCATCTCTCCATTGATTTTATAAATATATATATATTGGTAGAGCAAGCGAAGACTGCCAGCAAAATCTGTGGGTTTTAAAAGGTAAAATATTTACAAACCATTTGTAGATGGTGACTTGAATATTGCAAATATTTGCTCTACTTGCACATCGGCTAAATGAATAGTGTGTAAATTCACATGGAACTACATCAAATGTGGAATACTGCAACATAGTTTGTTGTATTTTGTTGCATTTATACACCTGACAACTTGATGTTGGATAGTGAAAAGGCTGTGGAACAACAAATGGCTGTCCTTCCTCTTGTTACAACTGTCTGAGCACCAAATTCAGGAGGTCTGGCTCTGCTTGGCAAATGTACAGCTCTATATGGCCTCTGCACACTCAAGTGCCAAATGGATGCGTGTCCGTGAAAATTTCCTTACAGAAAACTCTTTGAGGTGAGAAGGGTCATTCAAGGAGTTTTGAGCCATCTCTCAAAGAGTTTTGGACATTTACAGCACATTGAATCAGCAGAACAAGAAAGGAGATGTACTTCACACAATGAAATGCCACAAAAAAGTTGAGTCATCTCCATTTTATTTTTGTCTTCACTTTATAAAGCTGGAGTAGCACTAGTCTTGTTTCTACTCATGGAAGAGACCATTTGTGTTTCTGGTACGATGTTTGAAACTAACAGAGCCCATGGAAGGTAATGGCCTAACACTGCTGAAGTATTTCATGCAATCCTTATGCCTTGGGTACAGGCAGAACGATTTACCCAGTCGGAGGAATGTTGCTGTTTTATAATCTGATGTAGCTCCTCTTTTGCCTTACCATTCCATAACTAAGAAAATGGAAAATAATAACAGAGTATTGTTTCTCACGCTTGGACAGAAATTATCAGTGAATGTTATAGCTGCAGAGGACCGATCTGGTCTGCTCTTGAGAGCCTGCGTTTTCTTTCTGAAGAGATGCTCAGAGCTGATGGCAATGGCACCCTTTGAAGTACGTCTCTGTAGGTATTGAAACATCTTGCTTGCAGACTAGTAACTGTTCCTTCAGTAGGGCACGGAGCCAGCGCTCGGACCTACTAGCCAGGGGAGAATCATTTCAATGTGTGTTTTTAGGGAGTAGTTTAATTGCAAAGTTAACTCTTATTAAAAGAGAACAATGAGAAAACAGGTAGTTGTTTGCGGTCTTGCTGGCCCTCCTCCTAAAACAGCAATTATACTGCTGCTGATACCCTAAGCTAATCTGCATCTTTTAATTTGTGTTTTTGAAAAGTACACGTTTGGTTCCGGGACATTTGTCAGCGTGTTGCCCAACCATGGCTTGGCAGAAAGGGCCTGGCACTGCCGCTGTGCTAATTAATCAGCACTGTAGGAGGCAGGGGGACAGCAGCCTCCGCGTGGTGACATTCCCCCTGCCCCAGCCCTTTCAGGCACCTCCTGGCCTGACGTGCAAAGGTTGCTGACCAGCACAGCAGCAGAGGGATCAATGGGCCGGCAGTCCTCAAAAAAAAAAAAAAGAGTTCGTAACCTGGATGCTCTGCAGGAAATACATGTCTGGGAAGACGAGGAGAGAAGTGAAATAGGATGCACGCCTCTGTGGGGAGGTGACAGCTCACTCAGCCCATGGCTGTCGGCATCGAGGAAAGCAGGAGGGTCCTGGGCTGGCCTTTGAGGGCTGTGGGTGGCACAGGCAGCCTGCAGTGGGCCATGGAGATGGTTGCTGGCAGAAATCCTCCATGGAGCTACTCGCACTTGGTTGGCTTGTTGGGGATATCCCTGCTCTGTGCTGGAGGTGTGTTAGTAGAGGGTGCTAACCCTCTTTGCCTCAGGTGGCTTTTCTTATCAGAATTCATATAATTCATAATATATGAAAGTCTTCTGCACGATCACCCACAGGCTCAAGACCCTTTGCCAGCCTGCGAGACCAAGTAAATGACACTAAATGAGTATTTATTGCAGACTTCGAGGAAACTTCTGGTTACATCTGAGGTCAATAGTGATATCTGAGATGCATTCATAATACACGTAAAGGTGTATGTGCGTATTAGAACAAACTATAGTGTAGAGTTGAAATAGTACAGAAATCTTTTGAGAAATCAAGAAATTTCACATGAGAAGCTCCACTCTAAAAGTGAAGAGAGAAAAAGGGTTAACCCCAAACTTTCCCTAAAAGATGTGTAATCTTCCTTAAGACAAAACACTTCCATCATTTGGAATCCTTCTAATATGCAGATGTGTTTGGAATAAGTATTGGGCAAAAGCAAAGTAGTTTGATTAATGGAACATGTCCTTTATAGTTCCCTTGCAATGTGTAAGGCTCTGTGTTGTGTCTGTGTGCACGCTTCAGCGGTAGCACAAGCACGCTGGCAAAAGCCACTGCCAAGTCTCATTAATTGCAACTCCCGCAGACTTATTCAGCCATAGAACTCTTATTTGTGGTGTAGTTTTACATTAATTTGGGACTCGGGTTTCCTTTAGGTTTCAAACTGCATAGAGCAACGTGTATCCCGTTTAAAGATGGGAAAACTCAGGAAAAGGCTAGATCTGAGGAGCAGAGCGAGATGGTTTGCCCCTTAAATTCATTAGGATTACTAAATGGTCCCATTTTTGTTGACGAATACAGTCCAAACCCCCCAATAAGTGAGAAATTTCCTATCCAGCATACTGTTTCAGCCAAAGCTGTATAATTGCTCAATATCATAGGCATAAACGGCAGGAGGGCAAAGGAGTTCAGTCAAGACCCCCCAGTGTTTGTGTTTGGTATGAAACACTCCATACAAAAATAATGATTTTGGCTCCTTGAGCCTCCCCCCAGTAGTATTTTCAAAAACTTTGCCAGTTGCTGCTGTACTTTGTTCTCCAAGAGTACACTGTAGAAAATGCAGCTTCACTAAAGAGTGGCCAAAGGTTAGACATTTGTGAGGAAATCAAGGATTTTTTTAATACATATCAAAGATCTGTGTAAATAAATGAAGAATTTATTTTGGATAACAGTGCGTTTCCAACAAGGCTGAGCTGTCCAGCACTTCTAAAACTGTCATAATTGCTGTCTGGCTTTAATTTTTGTAACCGTTCTCCAAATAACAGCTACTTAAGACCTTTGAAAGTCACTAATGTTAATTTAACACGTGGAAAAAAAATCTCCTTGAGCACTTCTGCAGATTCTCACCATTAAGTCAATATTATGGACGCTTAACTGATGTTTTAATTAAGCTTTCCTATTAATTGGAAGATTTCTCAAATTAAAACCAGATCCTTAGTGGCCAGTATTTCCTTTTGCACTCTTAAATTAAAACTTGGAAATACTAACCAATGATGGACGAGTCATAAAGGCAGGCAAGAAAAAGCTTCACTTTTCATGCTGGTGTCACTTGGAGATGAGCTGTTCTGATGGAGAAAGTCCCCTAAGTGCACTGGGGGAAAGGAAACAAAAGGCTTATGTGGTAGGAAAAAAGCGTGTATTTATTGATCCTTCTGTCTGTCATATATGTATGCTGTATATCAAATCAGCAGTCTCCTAGGAATTTTCAGTATCCTGAGCCTGGACACTGAAGCGCCTTTAATTAAAATACTTCTCTGAATATATTCTGTTTCTGTGGTTTACTGTTTATCTTTAAACTGTTAAAAAATAGCAGAAGTGGAACCAATGAATATAAAAGTAGCTCAAAAGATCCATCATTTCTCAACTCGGAGACATAAATTCTTATTTTCTCTTATGTATGAGGAGAGTAAGACAAAGGTCTCTTTTAGTATCTTATCTACAGATTTGGGAACAGAACTGAGTCCCCTGAGCTAACCCCTAAAAATGCACACTTCCTAAGAAAACCAAAAGCAGAAAATTCAAACAAGTGGGGGAAAGAAAGGCGGACTGAAGCCGTGACGTGGCTTTGAACTTTCACGTCCCTCTAATTGCAGCTCAGACTGTTGTCAGCGTCACTGCACGAAAGCTACTTGAGAAGGTGTTGGGAAGGTTTGGGTTGGCAGCTTGTATTTATCAATTCTAAGGTCTCTATTTGAATTTTATGTATCTATATTGTGTATATTTTATATCATACGTAGATAGACTATATAAAATAATATAGGACATGAGGTAAACAAGAACTATCGTCTGGGGTCAGGCCTATGGCCTGTGTGGGCAGATGTCCTGTTTCAAACAGTGGCCACTATCTGATGATCCAGAAAGTGTTTACCCTACTTTAAGGAAAATGATGTAATTACAAGATGATGCAGGAAATTTTTCTAACCCCGTGGAGACTGCTGCTGGCCTACATCCTGATGCATGTGGATTGGTATCCTATGTGTATGTTTGCCTTGCTGAGAGTTACTTAGAGCTCTGAGAACACAAAAAAACCTCCAAAGATCTTAAGATGAATTCATCCCAGCTGTAGTTTGACTAGGGAAAATTTCTCCCAGAGCTTAATGTGACCTTATATATCGAAGAGGGATCTTGCACAGGCCTATGTTGTCTAACAGACCTCTGTGTGATTGCAACCAGAGTTTTTTCAGCTTTGGCATAGGAACCTTCATGTCACCTTGAGCACCACCAGGAGCCCTTTCTTGGGTAGGCTTCTCTGCCACTGCAGGTTTGGGGATAACAGCCTTGGGTGAGGAACCCCTAAGGTTAAAGCTCTGTCCTGACATATGGAATGGGTCACCAGTGAATTCGGACAGCCTGACTGCTCTCTGGTACAGGGGGCTGGGGCTTCCTGTCCAGAAGGCTTCGGCGTTTGTCTCTCCAGATGGAAAAGGTGTCACAGCCCCTTGGTTCAAGGGGCAGTGGGCTAGGCGTAGCTTCACTGAAGTCAGCAGGTCCGAACCTGTAAATTTCCATCTTTCTAGGTATATGTGGCTAAAAAGGGCTTATATATTACTTTTTTTAATGGGCTTAGTAACTTGGTAAAATAGGATCATTACCACACAAAAGATCAGGCTCTTTCGCCTTTTTGATCTTTTTTGATCTTCAAAAAAGTCAGAAGAGTAAAGGTCTTACTGGAGATAAAAGTTCGAGTTCTTTAGCAGCAGTTTTTAATGTTGCTGTCTGTTTTCCACCACCATGCAACTCAAGCATGGAGAAGGGTATCTTTGGGTGTTCTTTGTTTTGTTTTGGTTTTGTTTTTAATGTAGTCATATACTTGGGAGCAGACCTGCAAGTTAAATCTTTGTTTTCTGCTGGCTATGTATTTCTTCAGAGGTTCCAGCTCAAGTGAGTGTTATCTTTGAGGCTGCAAAACCCTAAGGGGGACCCCTGCATACACTCAAATACAATTGCAAAAAGCTCATTCCTTTATACAGCGGATTACTTTTAGATTTACTTCGATGTGATCTGTACAGATTCCCTTCATCTAAGGGGAGGTCTGATTCTCTTAGCTGACTTACGCAGCCACACACCAAGAGAGCCTTATTTTGTGGAAGCCAAATCTCATTAATGGCAATCTGCTGCCCATCTTTTAATTAGCCAAAGAATCAGTGACATTTCACAACCACAGCAGTGGCAATAAAGCAGCATTGTAATATAAAATAAGGTGAAGTGTCCACCAGAATTGAAAGCCTCCATTTATCAACATCAGGCTACTGACTGGATTCTCATTTTATATTGGGAATTGATGTATCTATTTTTATTATGCCTCGAACACACAAAAAGCTAATCTTTTCAACTTCTGAAATATCTTCGGAGTTAGCTAACACAGAGGTTTGAAAATTGGACAGATTTTGCAATATGAGACCTTATTCTACAGTCTGCGTTCCTCACATATGATGTAAATGCTAACTGGCCTTTTAATGAAGACATAAACCTTAAGCTTTATCAAAATATTCCCAATATTTAAAGTTTAAACTGCTCCTTTTTTTTTTTTGGCAGAATTGTCCAGGGTCACATGCTGTGGGCATGAACGACTTGCCTATTAAATTTATTATAAATTTTGTGGCATAGTCTTTCTACTTGTTGGTTGATTTTTATCAAGTGTGGGGAAAAAAAGTGTTATTTAGATTGTATACGGCTGGGCATAAGGGGTTCTCTCCCTTGTGTGTTACACAACGCTGCTCTACAGGGATTCATAAACAATTTGTGCTGTAATCATTTTCTACTTATTTTTCTTTGTTTTATAGAGTACATTTTATGCTGCAGTTTCAGCATATGTCTTCATGATTCAGTAAACTTACCTAGTCCAGAATCAATACTTACATTTTCCGTCCGTCTAATAGTAAAGGGCATATAAAATGCATGAGACAAAGTAAGCTCTTCCTAAAGATATGGATTAAAACTGAAACTGCACTTAGAAATGTGAAAAATTGAACGGAGAGTTTTGAGTTTGGGACATTTCCCTGTGATACAGAGGAAATATCAAAGACTGTCAAAAAGTATCAGAGCACTGTGGTAGCGGCATTAACCGATGCCATTGCCCTGCTTGTTGGCGATCAATTGCTGCTGAAGTCATTGTTTTCTGTGCCTGCCACTAGCTCTGGAAGTTTTGGCTGCCAGCAGCACGGAACAAAATTTGCAATAACCAAAGAAATCTAAGCCAGAGGTAAATGTTCTTCTGAGCTAGGAAACAAGAATGGTAGGAGGAACATTAGCCCATTTCACAGGTGGTTTCCATGAGCCATAAGCAATGAACAAACATGATTAATGGTGTACAGAGCTTTAAGGCTAGCGATAAACCCAGTGCTAACAGCATCTGAGCTGGGATGTTGGGAGAGTTGGGGTAACTCAGTGCTGCTGCGGTGGTCCACCTGTGTTTGCAGTGAGGGTACAACAGTTACTCTTCCTCAATTTTTGGCTCACCCTAAAAACCAATAATGAAGAGAGATCATTGTTTTTGGAAGACTATAAAGTCAGCCTGTGGGCTGAAGACTTGCCTTTCCTCTGAAAAGTTCGGAGGCAGTCTGTGTGATGAAACCTTCGAATCTTTCCCGATTAGCATCCGTTATCAGCATTCCCAAAAAGATGGGCATGGCCATGACAATCGGATGTTCTGGGATACAGCTCCGCAGTGGCAATCTTACATCTTTCGAACTCTTTGATTTTGAACTTTACGTCACTTTGTACCTAATCAAAAAATAAGAAGTTACATGACAAACCTAAATAAGATATCATGGGACAAAATGCTTGGCTAAAAACATTGTATTTTGAAGATGCGTATGAAACTAGACTGTCGGCCGTGATTCTTGGCTGCTCCTTGGCTGCTTCACTGCACTCCTCTTGTAAGGAAATCTTACTTTGTGCCTTTTACAGGAAATAAAAGGAAATTGGGGCTACTTAAGAACAGCTCTATGAAGAGTTTGGTCCCCTGAAGGCCAGCTAGGCCTGGTCATCCAAAGGCTGCTGACTGAAACCTCTGGGGAGACAGCACGCAGTTATGTACTGCTGCTTTAAAATGTAGTTTGGATATAGCTGCGTGTGGTTGGTTTTTATTTGTTGTTGTTGTTTTGTTTTGTTTTTAATGTGGGTGAGCAATAAAGGGCTGGCTTGTACATAAGAGAAACTTCTTGGAAAGGAAACTGGAATTCAGTTCAGGTGACTTTGGACATGACAAAGATCATTCCTGAGCTGAAGACATGCATGGTGCTATAATCTGGATTTCTTTCCAGCCCCCAGAGCGAGTGCTGTTCCATTAAAAATCGAAAATAAAATCCTAGATTGACAGTCATCATCTTTAATCAAATCCTGTAGTTTGTGACAACAAGGTAATCAAAGAAATAGCTTCTCAGAGTTATGACTATGATCAAAATTTCCTTTCTTTTTCATAACTTAAATACACACCCGGACAACTACTAATTTTGTATGTGTCAAGCCCTTACCAGTATGATTAAAGAAGCCAGCCGATAGCTGCAAGCAAAGACTAGTTATTCATGATAATTCCTTTAAACTATCATCTTAATGTATTCCTTTTTTGTAAAGTTCAGACCCAAACAGGCACGCTCTCATCAGATGTGTCAGGTGTGTGTTGAGCCGCAGAGTGATACAGTTCCCGATGAAAAGGGGTATTTCCCCAGCACTCACTTCTTTTGCACGTCCTGCGCGCTGCGGCGTGGTATCGTCTTCTAGAGAGTTACCTCTGATGGACAGGATTAGGGGAAATCCTTGTTTCTTTGGTGATTTTCAAACACTATCAAACAATGATGCCAAGTAAGAGTGAATTAATGAGATATTGGAGCCTGGCAAGTAGAAAGTGGCTTTAAATAACCCTGATTAGCCTTTTCTCAGTTCCTTAGAGCGCAGGCAAGGCTTGAACAACAACAAAGACCCCACACTCACACTTTTTATTAGTTTGGTGGAAAAAGAGTGTGCTTTTCAGAGGGTGTTAATTAAAAGATTTAGGCTCCATTCACACTGCCCGTATCCCTTGTTTCATCTTTCCCTCCTTTTTGTGTGGTTTGTTTGCAATGGGAGAGGTAGGACTGCTGTTATGACAGATAATGTTGACTTTTAAAGAGTTCGCTCAGATCTCATCTGTGAGAAAAATATAAGCCCTAATTGAGCATCTGAGTTTCACTTTTTACGCGATGGCTTCATTAGACTTTAACTTTTATTTTAAGTCATTTAAAATGTCTTTCACTCTTTTCGAAACAAGGTTTCACCTCTTCTCTGAATTTCTCAGGGGATATTTTCCCTACATCTTTGTAGTTGCTACATTTTGCCTTTTGAATGAATAAATAAAATAAAAATCTTCCATCCCTTTAATCATAAAGTTGCATTTTTATAAACCTTAAGCATATTAAAATCATTGCACTAGCCTCTTCTAGTTACGCAGAATTCATAATGTACAAATGATGGCACCAGCCAAGAAATTTTTTAGAATCTGAGAAATATATATAAATATTTTAAGTAGCTAAAAACTTGAGTGAATGATTTAATCACAAATTTATCTACTGTATTTCAGGACTATTTAAAATAATATTTACATGTATAATCACATAACCTTTTTCCCAAGCAGACAGATTGATATTTGTTTGTTTTAGCCAAAAAACAGCTTTCCAAAGATATTTTAAATAACAACGTGGAAAGAGGAGATAATAGAAAATTCAGATTGTTTGTGTTGATGGTCAAATTGTGAACCTCAGCAGTGGTCAATACACCACAGGATACATCTGAATGAAAAATAGATTCACCGTAATTTCTGGTTAACAAATTTATTCTATCAATAGTAGAATAAATATTTATTGTATGAATAGACTTCACCATAGTTTCTGGTTAACAAATTTATTTCTTTTTAAGGCTGTATTTTGTGTGCAGCATCTCTGGTTCACCTGTGAAACTCATCATATGTGTACAGAGCATGACTCGGCGCTGAGAAAAATCCTTTGTGCTTACCTTTAAAGTGATATTATACAAAATCAGACATAAAAAGCTAAGCGAGGGATTGTTCCTTCTTAGGAAGTGTATGTGCCGGGTGCATATTGCTCTGCTGCGGTGAAATGTGTAGTTCTTCTCTACCAGCTTTGAAATATTTTTCATAAAATTGTTTGATCTTGCCTCTCAGCGTGGGAAGGCGAAGGTACTGGTGGGGCATTCGGAAGGGAGAGGGGGAATCCTGGTTTTTGTTTAATAAAAATCTAATAGTTAATTATATTGCTGCATGCTTTCGCTGGCAAACATCTACGGTACGCTTTAGAAGAAATGGGGATTTGCTGCTTGTTAATGGACTCTGCTCTTCTACAGCGCTGTAGTCGAGCAGCCACCTACAGTTCATCCTTATGTTAATACTAACGCTACCAATTTTAACATTATATGCCTCTTTCCACCGGCCCCTGTTGGAACCAACAGCCTAGGGCAAGTGCTGTACTGCCTTTTACTTAATTGCTTCTTAAAGCTAACAGTGAATTACATTAAGTGTAATTTCATTGTCGTTGGATCTTGGCGAGTTTGAGGTGGCACGTTTGCCATGGGAGTTCTTTTTCTCTGGTTCAGTGGCTATATCCGGGTGGGATGCATTTCTCCTGGAGTAATCCAGGAGAATCTTTCCTTTGAAGAGGAACAGATGTAGATTTACATATCTGGAGGTCTCTGGCCTCTGATGAGATTAGTTGGTGTTTTTAAACCCTACTGGAAGGTGCATATTTAATAAATGCCTAAAGCAAGCCTGTGTGAAATGGCTGGGCCCTGGGAGGCTTTGAATGAGAGGAGAGGAGGAGATGTCAAGTTGCACATTGTGGTACCATCATAATCGCTGCTGAAAATAGGCCAACACTTGAAATAACAAATAGATTCAGATTCTGCAGTAAAAGAGGTAAAGAGAAAGCGGACAGAGGAAGTGCCTCAGGATCCATTAGGTTCAAAATGCAGCTGGCCGGTTTGCTTCTAATTTCCCAATAAGCAGGAAGAGAGAAAAGTGCAGAGGTTTTAAAGCAGGCAGCCCACCTGCACACCCCGCCAAATAGTCTGTGCTTTTCTGACATGCTTATTTGACATAGCTGCATGCCCTGTGATAGGAAATGATATTTCTGCTTTACTAAAAGACTGTGTTTTGGGATGAAGGGGAACAGCTTGTTGTAAAATTAGAGATTAAACAAACTTCCCTGCAAAAGACCAAGTTTTTGTGACAGCAGCCTTTTTTTCTAAACAGAAAATAAGCGTGAAACAGAAGTTAAAAATCGTACATCAAACCCTTCTTTTTGGGTGCTGTTCCTGTGGCTATGGCATACACGATATCATGGTAAGGCTGTAGTAACACCTTCCTGTCATCGCTATTTTGGATCCGGATCCTGCAGTGATTTTTGCATTGTACTCGCGGTGTTTGAAATAGTGCGGGGGCTTGTGAGTGCCTTATAATTGCATCTCCCTTCCTCTCCTCTCTCCTCCTTTCAGTCTGTCACAGGGTTTGTGTTTTTTCCTAGCAGCTCAGTGTTTGTGTCAGGCTTTGCTGCCTGCCTGTCCCAGCCCAAGTTGCACAGCAGGCTGCGTGCCACTGCTGCCTCCAACCTGTGCTGTCCTGGGGGAGCTGGTACCCAGCCACCTTCATCCCCCGCCGCACTCTGCCTCTCCTACCCCGCCACTGACACCAGCCCTCTTTCATGCTGGATCCAGCTGCACCCTGCCACCTGCAATGTCACCCGCTCCCTCCCGTCGCCGGCAGCATCAATCCTCTCCCACTGGCGCCTACAGCCTTGGGCTGCCGCCCTCACCTACAGTGCCCATTCCCCACACCTTTCCTCTTGCTGCTCTGCTGTCCTGCAGAGGTTCACGTGCAGCTATCGCATCCTTCTCTACTACCACAAAAACATCAACGCAGATTAAAATTTTGCAGGCTTGAGGTGTTTTATTATCTAAGGAGGCCTGCAAAGCCGAGATGCCCAGAGCCAGCTGCCTCAGCCTGCAGGTCTGCACCATGGCCTGTAAGTGACACTGCCGGTCCCTGCGGGAAAGGGCAGAAAGCTAAAGGAACCCAGGGCTCTGCTGAGATTAGCGGAGAAACAAACAGAGGCCAGCACAACAAAAGAAGGTGCTCGGATCTGCAGATAAGGAGCTTTCCAGGCCTCTGAGCAAGGGCCCTGTTTAACTCCCCACGGAGCTCCACGGGCCTGCAGAGCTCAGCGATGACCAGCAGGAGAGATGAAACACAGCAGCACTTGAGACAAGAAGCTTTTTCCCCAACCTACATTTTTTCCGACTTCTAGCTAAATTTTATTGCACAGTTAGAACTAGTTCCTGCCCTGGACCTAGTTTAATTTCATTTCGGAAACTCTGCCATCTCCTATGCAAACATACTATTATTACTTTCCAGCATCTAGTGATAATTGCCCAGATGGGTACAAACAATGTTTTACTGTTGCTTTTATTCGGTTAAAGTTAGGAGAGGGACTGCTTGCCATCAGGCACCGAGCAGGAAAGTGGTTTATAGTGTTTGTAAGCGATATCTTGGTCAGCGGTGAAGAAAGCAACAATAAAATTGCTTTCGGGGGAAAATTTCCCCTTGGGTTGAGGCTCAGCCCAAGCCCTATATATTACTCGTGTCCTTTTAAGCCTTATTTTTGAGGCTTAAGTGGGACTAATGGTGCACCAGTGTGGACTTTGAGCTGTGGAAAATGTTGCTGTGGGGGCTTGGTCCTTGGCTATTTTTCAGGCAAAACTCCCAATTGTTTTCAATGTGCAAATACCACAAAGGCCCTATTTTGAGTTCTCTCTCATTAGATTGCAAAACTGTTTCAATTATATCCTATGGATTTCACAGGCATGCAACTTCCTGAACACCCACATTGAGGAAAAAAAGGTTTCGTGTTTGGATCTCTGTTTTGGTAATGTACCAGCAAACAAAGCCCCCCAGGACCACAAAGGACAGCTACAGTATGAGTATTATTCTAAGAAATAGTCAACATTTGTCGGCCCTGACCACATGGTGACATCTGAATTTAGCACACTGTTCCGTGTCCTTGGGATAAAAAGATACCTAGGGAAAGCACAGTTAGGGAATGAGTGTTGCCTTTGCCTTCTATCTAAACTTCCTTAATGTGGGACAGCTTACCAGGCAGAAAAAAAATGGGATGAAAGTAAATATAAAATTAAAATAACAGAAAGAAGAAATTATAAAGCCTCTCATCAGCATGGTAACACTAGATGGCTAGATAGAACAACAGCGTAAATAAACACTGCCTGCTCAGACACCCATTTCCACCATCTCTGCTTGTATCCCTTGGCCAGCCCAATCCAGGCAATGAGCCACCCCCTTTTTCACTGATGACTCTTCACGCAACTACTCTCATCACTATTAACATTTTTCTTTTTTGCTGTCTTCTCTGATTTTAACCCTGCTTTAGTCACCTACTCATTCTCCTTTCTGACTGCTGTGGGACGAGGGCCGGCAGGCAGGGGGTACTTTCCACAACTTCTCTGCCTTTTTGTCAGCGCTGGGGCTTGTTACCTCATCAAACAAAATAAAACTTTCAGAACTCATCTAGGTGTGCCAAGGCTGGTTCTCTTTTGGTATGTAGTCCATTCTTTGGGGGGATTGTATTTGTCCGTTCAGGCTCTTCCATCTGTTTTCGAGAGTCTAACCTTCACAGAGACGTTTTTAGGTTCTTTGGGAGTGTTTTTGCCCCTGAAGGAGTTGGTTATAGATCATTCCCTGTCCAGTGCTGCTGAAAACAATTTGGTGGACAAGCCCTCTTCCTTTGCACTGTCAGAAGAGCGGTGGTATTTCCTCTCTCTGTTCCAGGACAGTACAGTTTTCCCAGATCTCATCACGGCCCCTTTATTCCTGCAGCTAGATTACTCTCTTTTGGTAACACTGAAAAGAGAAATAGATGTCTGACACCATTTTCTTCTGTAGCTTTATTTCTTAAGACAACACAGAATAGCATGTTAATACAACATTTAAGTCACAAGGCTTGCTGTTTGCAAACTTCTGAATTGCAACATTTAAATATCTCTGGCTAAGTCATCCTGGTCGTCCTTCTCTTCTGTAGTATTTCTTTCTCTGTAGTCTTTTTGTTCTGTGTAAGCAATACTGTTTTGCTCTTCATTAGTAACGTAGACTATGTATCTACAGAATGCTGTGGCTAATTTTAGCAGAGAAGCTTGTATTTTTGGTATTTCTCGTCTGTCCTTACATTTTTATTAGGCTGTGACTATTGCATTTGTTATTCTCATGTCCCATTATTCCAGAATGCTTCTCTGCCTGTGTGCTGTCCTGCTGGCATTGCTAGGGGATGCTCCTTAATCACGGTGACTTACAGCAGCTTAAGGCTTGGTTTTTCCCTGAACTTGTTCCATAAGTTTTAGAATTTTTACCTTAAGTTTTCAGAAGTTTTAGTCTTTAAAATTTATATATTTCTTCTGGCTTGTCCTTTTCTCCCTTTTAAATTCTTTATTCATTGTAATTAGGTTCTCTCCAGGTTTGCAGTATTCTCAAGTAAAAAAGCTGTGTTTGCTAGCACTGCACGTGGTACAGCGCTCAGTCCCTGTGATTTTATCAGGTGTTTTACTGGTGAAATCCCCGTGTGTTCCTCTAAATGAAGCCTTCTTATCAGTAGCCGCACCCCGAAGATCTGTATCTAAACGTGGCCAAAGCTCTTAATGTGGATTTATAGCCTTACGCTGTATCCCGTTTTTCTCTATCCTCTTTAAAACCCGTCTGCAAGCACAAACCAGCCTTTGGCGTTCCCGCCTGGTGCTGAGCTGCGAGGCTGCTGGGGTCGTCCCTTCCCCGCAGCTCAGCAGCCCTGCTCAGGACCCTGCTGCATGCTGCCAGGAGAGCCTAGCTCTGCCGGAGCTGGGGGTGCTTTCTCAGTGCTGCTCTGGAGAAAACGCAATCTGAATTTCTGTGGAGAAGCAGCACGGCCATGGATTTCTTCTTTCTCTCTGCTCAGCAGCATGCCTGCTTTCAGACTGGCTTGCTGTGTTGCACGGGACCCGGTTAGGTCTGGTTTCTGATGAGTCTGGGACAAAGTGTGCGATTTGTCATCATTCCACCTAACCTTTAACTCTGATCCGTTATTTTCTGGCTTGCAAAGTGGTGGTGAACTTGATGTGTATCAGTCCAGTAATGAATAATGTCTGTGTGTGTTACATGTACATACTGGCTTTCTTCTCCCTCAAAGGGGGGTTACAGACAACAAGGAAACTGGTGCCTGGTCTTGTACCTAGTTCTTGGAACAATACCTCTTGTAGATATATAGATAGGTATAATTCACTATTTAGTTTCTTGGTAAACAAAAGGAAAAAAATGTGAATTTCCATTAAAAAAAAAGAAACTTTTTCCTTCTTCCCCTAAAAAATAATACATTGAAAGATACGTTTTATGTCATTTCCAAAACATTTTGCACCATCCCTGAAACAGAATGTGGGAAATAGTATTTTGGCTAAGTTGTTTATCCCATTTTTACTGAAAAGCAACCTTTCTTCCTTGTGTCAGCTTACGGTGTCATCAGGCAGTAAGTGCTGCGAGACCAGTGAGTTATCTGATTATAAATGCTTTGTTCCTGGTTTTAACATCCTACAGAAATTACTATAAAAATTGAACATTGATGTATGAAAGTTCTTTTTAGCTGTCTCATTTTGTTCTGCTTGCATTCCTTTTTTTGCAGTCAGTCTCTTTCTGAAGGACCTATTACCCTATGTTGAGTTTGTTTGTTTTTTTTTTTTTAACATTTTGGTCTGAATGATATTATGGAAATTATCTGAGGTTTCTAATTAAAAATCTCCTTGGTTTATATTTACTGAAATTATATGCAAATAGTGACTAGTTCCCTGGTAGTCAGTGGCAAAAGTCTTGTCAGCCAGAGCTACACAGAGAATGTATAAAATAGCTGTCAAAAATACGTGCAGCTCCAGCTGGGGAATAGAAGAGAGGTACTGGTGCTTGGTGCTTCCTCTAAAATCAGTGGAGGTTTATTTTCTAATTATAGCATGGATGGGATTGGGCCTGCAGATCACAAAATGAGATCCTTATCTATGAAATCTGAAGTGACTCAAGCGGTGAAGATGCGTGAGTCCTTTTCTGTTCGTCCTGCTGAAGACCTGTGCTGCTCAGGTACCCACCACCAACAGCTTGCCCCAATTCCCACCCTGCATCTGTTACCTGCAGCCTCTCTACCCTCTTCTGCTGTTGTATCCAGCAGGCCTGCCTTGTATACTTCTGGAAATCCTGTTTTGGCATCGGGGATTTAGAGAACACCCTGAAAGCAGAATAGACAGGAGCAAAGTGGTGGCACGTTAAGAGAAGTGGCGTCAGTCCTGACGGACAGTGGCAGTGTTATGAGCGCCTGCCTGGTATGTGCAGGTCTCTGGGTACCTAAATTTTGGGAGATGCTTGACATTTTTCAAAGCTGGTGACTAAACCAATGCTTCAGGTGCAGGCGGTGCCTGACTCCACCCTCCTGTCGTACGTGTCTGGGGGCAGCGTGCCCATTTGCAGGCGCTGGTGCTGGGGTGCTGTTGCAAACACGGTCTCCGCAAGTGCCATTTCTTCTTGCAGAAATTGCTTCGTGGTGCTAGTTCAAAGGATGAGCTCTCTCTGCTGACTTGCTTTTAAAGCGTATCTATTAACAAGACGTGTTTAGCGAAAATGGTAAGGCAGAAGTGTTTGGATCCCTTAATAAGGTCACCGATACTTGAACAAAATTCACTGAAATGCAAAACCTTCATGAGAGCAATGAATCTTTTAAGTCTTCTAAATAGGTCTTGAGCTCCATTTGCATACATCTTTATGGAAAATGTGAAGTTCTGTGTAATTACAAGCCACATTAGGGAAACTGCCCAAATAAATGCTATCTGAAAAGTGGCACTAGTTGCCATCTTCCTGGCAAAGCGCCTGCACTATTAATCCAGTCCAGACATGTTAGATTCATGAAAGGTAATTTTGTATTCAATTATATTAGTAAATGCAACTAAACAGTATTTGCATTGAATTCATTCAAACACCCAGCAATCTTTGCTGCTTCAAAAGAAGAGCAGTGCTAACTATTTGCGGGCTTAGGAATCACTTTAACTCCGAGGTTAGAGACAGAGTTGGAGCTACCCTGGATAGCATATGGATAACCTCTCCTCGTGATTTCCATCTTGTTTTTCATATTTACAAACAATTTTCACTGCTGTGACCTCCAAGAATGAACTATAGGAACAAAATGCAAATTTTATGTAGGCTTTTCTTTTCCTTTGTTGAAATTCCCTCTACAAGTTTTAACCTGTATCTCCTTGCTATATTGTGTAGTAGATGTTGGCTCTGGTTGCAGCTTGGAAGCCCATCTGTGTATCTCTTCAGTTGTTTGCAAGATCATAGTGGGAAGATGTGCTAGGTAAGGAGTAAATTCTTGCCGAGTGCTTCATAGACTGTAACTTTTGAATTTGTTCTGCAACAGAATAACTAGTAGCACTGATGAATATATACCACGCTTAAATAAAAGGAAATAGTCTATAAAAATACAGAAGCAAGATATCTCATTCTCATAGCTTACATTTTGGCTTCATTGTTAGCTTCGTAAACAGTTCTAAATGCAATGGAAGCTCATAAAGAAATATAAATCTGAAGTAACCAGTGTCAATCTGTGCACAGGCCATATTTTCTAATTTTATGCTAAATAGTATGTATATAACTGAAACCTTAAGTGTCTTTATTACACCATCACTAAAAAGCTCTATTCAGTCATTTTTCTACTGTTTATACTTGTGTTATTTTGGTGTGGTGTGTCAGTGATTCCATCTGGGCTGTAATTGAGATAAAGAACATTACTTTAGTCACAAAACCCAGGTAATTTTCCTACCCCAGCCATCACCACGCTGCCTATGTGAGTTGTACTGTTTTTCCAGAAAACAAGTTGTTACATTCCGGGAATGAATGAGTTAAAGACAGTATTTGGATCAGTGTTGTGAAACTATATATTATCTATTGTATTTCCTTGGCCTTAAGTGGATTCTAGCATGGGATGAATTAGGTTGGCTAGATATTTTCTGCTGACTGTGATATCCCTGTTGAGCAGCTTTCCCAGTACGAATATATTTGGCCCTTCTTTTTTTTCCCCACAAGCTATATCCCTGTATAAAAACAGCTTTATCTCTAAAGAGCAAATAACACCCAGTGCTCATAACAGATGCCAAGAAATGTTTCTGTTTTGATTTTTGAAAATAAAAATTCAACTGTGTTCAATAAAATTCAGAAGCCGTTTTCCTCTGTGGAAATTAAAGGAATCCAAGGAAGTCTAGGAAGATAGCGACCTTCCTAATTAAAGCAGTAGCAACTGCAGGAATCCAGTTTTTACAACCACCTCTATCTCACTGTGCTGAGAACAAAGCAGTCCTCCATTAATATTTTATTTTCTCTTTTCTTCCACTATAACAATGCTCTATGTTCTGTGAGAGCCCTGGAAAGACATGCAGAGCTATGTTAATTATGGTTTAAATAATTGACACTCTGATTGTGTTGTACTTTCCGAATTGTATGTGGCGTCACTGGTTCTACATATAATTACATCTATTCACTGCCATCGTTTTCCCCCACTTATATCACTGTATACAGTAGGCTACATTGCAAAATTGTGCACACTAACTAATAATGTCTTCACCAAATGACCTTTGTTTTTAAACACACAGAGTACGTGTAGCCAGGGAGGTCTGATTGCCATCGGAGCTGATGCATGCATCCAGGAAGCTCTATTATGAAGCAGTTAATGTCAGGGGAGTTGGGAGCCTGCATCACAAGCACACACTGAGTCTAAAGAGTGGGTATTAGGAAATTTCCAGTGTGGTCTGATGGTAATTCCTTATTTAACACTGCATCCAGCTTGGCAGCTTCTGGGATCCCAGATATTTATTATTTGCTGTTTTATAGGTGTGTGCACTAACTACTGGGATTATTAAGTGCATCCAGCTATAGTAGATTCAGTACCATACAACAACATAAACAAGCTTTCAAGACTCATCTTCAGGTGTTGACTGAGTCATTCTGAAAGCCTGAGTTGTGTGTACATGCTCCGAGAGTGAGTACCCGGCTTCTTCTTGGAGCAGCTCGTTAGTCGGCATGGCTGCTGCACAGCCATTTCCACTTCAGTGTTTGTCCAGTAAGCAGCTAACTTGAAAATTAAATCCTCTCTCTTACGATGCTGCCTTAATGATCTAAAAAATGTGTATGGCTTCTTCTAAAACCTATGTCCTTAGATGTGATTGCAGTGTTTGCATTTACTTGGAAATACTATGAGTAACTCCTAGCTAAAATGTACACAGTTTGGAGTTGCTTGGGCAACATTTGTCTGCTTTGCGTGTTCATTCTGGTGCCTACAGGCAACCTTGTGCCCAACTGGAGTTGTTAAGGGAGAGGGATGGGTGTTTGGGAAGGCTACAAGCACAGGTCATCCTCAGGCAACCTGGGAGGTTTACACTGGTAGCTGCTCTGCACGAAGTGCCCATCTCCTTATGTCCCAGGACAAGTGAGGTGGCTCAGGGAATTTGCTTCTTGGTGACTGCTGGGTCACTGGGAAGTTACCACAGGGTAACTGGTGCGCTATAAATCCATGTGTTGGCTTACATTGTAGTCTATGGAGCCAAACCTGTAACGTTTTTATGATTCATGCCCTAGCTATGATTAAGTGAAAGTTTTAACGTAGAGGTGAGCAGTGGAAACTGATTTGGGCCCAGTGATATCTTTCAGATCTCTTTGCTAAGGTCAGCACATCCTTCAGTGACCTCTGAAATGTGGGTCTTCAGCAGGGACTGCTTGCTAGTGGATGACTGTGAGTGGATGAAAGAATGATGCTGTGTTAGTATTGGGTACGCCTTCAGAAAAATATCAAA
Organism: Anser cygnoides; assembly: GCF_040182565.1. Taxonomy (NCBI): domain Eukaryota; kingdom Metazoa; phylum Chordata; class Aves; order Anseriformes; family Anatidae; genus Anser; species Anser cygnoides. The sequence continues at coordinate 15,466,682 of NC_089884.1, forward strand.
CTGTTGGGTATTCCTTGCAAATATGTGTGTATGTGTTTAGCAACAACCATAACAAAATCAAAAACACTAAGGTTCATATCATACATAATGAACGTGATGGTAGAGCCCTGGAAGTACTGCAAGAAGGAAATATTTGTAGTAGAAGTAGCCATCTGAAGAGTTGTATTAAAGACAAATGCATAGCCCCAAATAGTGCTTCTCCCCCTTTGGCCTGTAATCTTGTTTAAAGTGTGGGACAATCGAAAGCTGTAGCCTTTCATGTGAGGCAATAACACACTGAACACCATGGGGATTAAAGTTGTTTTTGACAGAGAACACTGGGAGCAGCAATCTAAAAGTACTTGGGAAGGTGGATCTCACGTGATCTTAGGTTAGATCCATGATACGTCCCAGAAACCTGAAAACTTTACCAGATGAGAGAAGAAAAATGAAAACGCTCTCATGCTCGTTGGCCTGCCAAAGAGAGATGGAATAAGAAAGTTATTCCCTAGAAATGTCAGATGGGATTTTCAGAAGTATTTAGCAATTGTCTGTGTCTGGCCCAACTCGGAAAGCTGTCCCTGTTTAGGACATCGCTCAAACATGTGGTTCCATGCCGGGGATGCTGACGGAGCCCAAGTGTTACACGAAGTTGAGCATCCCGCATATGGATGGGCTTAGGTCCATGCGGAAGTGCTTTGTCTGAATTAAGGGCCCTATTTAGAGGCTCCTGCGCATTGGCAGAGGTTGAAAAGGGTCGTCTCAAAAATAAGGAATGCGTATGTTATAGAGTGTTCTTTTTTTAAAGTAATGCTAATCATATAAGCAATTGTTGAATATTAAAAAGAGCAGATACTCGAACTCCTCTCTTTATTTTTCTGTGCTGGGTTAGAGTTAGGCAACTTTTCTCTGCAGATGTCTGCTTTGTGTACGTATGTGTAGGTTTATGCTCCTGAAAACAATGAATGTTTTTAATCAGCACAGACACTTGTGTGGAGGCTCAAGAGGAACAATACTGGATTGAAAATACAAAGCAGTTTCTTGGATTTTGGAATTTTAGTGCACGTGGTTAAACGTTTTAGAATGATAGCTTATTGGGGCTTTCTCATGTCAGAATTCAATGTAAAATCGCACTGCAAATTTAAAAAAAAAATCGTCTTGTTTGCATATCAGGGTTAAGTTTAAGTCCTGCTTTCATCTTGTTTTCCCTCATCCCTTGGTGTCATTACCAAAACATGTATTTCAGTACATTAGAAAAAGTAATTTGAGTCAACTGATACCTGAATCAGTTCTGAAACGTATGTAATTTCCTGTGGTGTTGCACAGAGAGAATTGATTTCAAATGTATATTTTAGGATTAGGGTGAAGGGATCAAATAGAAACCAAACTCTTGCATCTGATGATAGAATTTGACCTGCCGCACTAGCAGACCAGAATCCTGTAGGATGGTACCTGTGACACACAAATCCCATGTCTGTGTATTAATTTAGTCCCATCAAGGAGAGCCGGGTGGAAAAGTGGTGAATCAGTAACAATCAATATTTATGATACACCTAAAGGCATATCGGAAATTTGTGAGGAACTGTTTCCTTGTATGCTCTTCCCATACTTTGTACTTAGGGATGGTAACTCTTAGTGATGCAAGTGGGGCACAGACCATGGCAGGAACTTGGTGCTCACTGCCTGTGCACTAAAAACTGCTGATAGGCTTCGTGTCCTGGGGAGCTGGCCTGGGATGGCAGGTCATTGCCGTGGGGCACGGTTCTCTGTCGTTGTCTGTGACTGATGCCTGCAAGTATTTGTTTGAAAAAGATGATCACAGATAGAATCTATGAAACAATCTATATAGCATAATTTTTGTTTTACTGAAGTAGTATTTTCTGGAGCAGAACCCGTGTTTGAGACCTAAGTCTAAGCCCATCTAAGTCATGGATTTTCTCCTTAAGATTGTGCGTTTGTGTCCAATGGACGTTGAAGGTAACTGCAAAATTTGCTTTCAGATTAATTCAGATCACAAATCTGTGTGGTTAGAACTTAAAAAATTCAAAGCTTGTGAATTTTCTTTTAAATCTTTTTTTTTTTTTTTTGAAAAAGTTGTATGTGGTAAGATGTCATTCTCATAGTTACTTATGTATTCAAGTTATATGTGAAAGTAGTTTGGAGCCTGTAGATGGTCTGGACATGTGAACGTGTTGATCTCTACCAGTAGTGTGCAACTGTATATTAACTTGCTTATTGTTTATATTATAATATTCGTGTATTTTGCATTTCATGTGGAATTACCTTACAAGCATGGTTTCTTATTAGCTGTGCATCTCAAGTCTGTAAGCGTATTAAAAGTATTATCCATCTGGATTCCATCATTTCAATATTGCCTTCAGAATTGCTTCTTTTAGAGAAAAAAAAATTCTTCCTCCTTTCCAATCTTCCTCCCAATCCTCCCCACCCTAGATAACTCCAGTCATGATTCAGAAAGTATATGAGCAGCAAAGTCCTCTCCAGAATTATCAGTTGATCACAAACATTCTTTGATATGTCTTTAATGCACAGGATTTTCTGAAGATACTAATGATATCTTGATGCCCCAGGCTGGATGCTTAATAGAAGCATGGTCTTTATTTAGTACATAACCTCCATTCTGTGAAAATCAGGCTGTATAGCAAAGTTAAGTCTATGAGTTTCTGAACACAAGTAGTTGCTTTAAAAAATAATAATAATTAAATGTCTATAATCTGTTAATTCTGCAATAATAATTTTATTCATGTTCTGGCATCCACTGTGGATGTATCCCTGATGTAAGGTGCATCAGTTAATACTTTAAATTACATTTTCCACACAGATCTTTCTGTGCTCTTATAATAAGAGGAACATTGAATTTCCTGAGCTGAGCTGTGTCCCATCCTTTTAAAGGACTGAGTTTCATTAAAGTTCAAATGAGTAATAGATGCACTCTCATTTGCTTGAGTGCTAAATGGAACGCCTTCCAGGCCAGCTCTGTATCTTTGCAAATCCTGAAAATTTCTTTTCTGTTCACTCAAATGTGTTTTTCAGCATTTATTATGACCATGCAAATGTTTTCTAGTTATATTGTTTTAATGGAGAAGCAGCCATAAGTGATGTAATTCTACATTGTCATTTTCCTTTTCTGTGCAGCTGCTGCAAAATTAAAAAGCTGTAAAGTTACAAATGGTTTTATATGAAGCAATACACAGCATGGAATTTCCTGCTGGTGGTTAAAATAATACAATTACTTTTAACAGATGAAAGCAGTTAAGAGTCCAAAGCAGGTCCCTATTTAAAAAAAGAAAATCATTTTCTTCTGCAAGTATCCTTTTAAAACATTTGTTTTTTTTCCTTCTTTTCAAGCAATCTCATCTTAGATTTTTTTTATTCTGTTGGATTTTTGGTGTGCAGTACAGATCAAAAAGAATACACACAGTGCCAGGTAAGAAAACAGTAGCAGAAAAGCTTTATCTGAGCATAGTTCACCAGCCATATATCTCGGTTTGTTCTCATATCCATCTGCAGAGTAAAACAGCCATATGCTCAGAGACATCCTTGTCTTTTCTCTTTTTCTCTCCCTTGCACCAAAAAAGAAAAGTCATTAGGTTTGACAAGAATGGTACATTTCGTAGTAATTACAAGGGAAGCACAAAACAAAGCTGGGCCAGCTTCACAATGTCCATGAACGTCCTAATGCACCCAAGGCTGTTTTTACATTCTCTTAGAGGGAAACGGATTAATTGGTTCTTTGTATCTCCAAATTGAAATTGCAGTGTAACCTGGTTGTGCTCAGTGCAGGAAGCCTTCGGGGATGCCAAAGTTTGGACAGGAGTCTGGGACATCGCGGAGTCCCTGAACTATTGTGTTCAGTGAGCTGTGAAAAGTCATTCAGAAGAGAAACACTCAGCATCCTTTATTTATTTGCATTGAAATATTTATCTGTGATGTGAGGCATTCATAATAGATTGTCAATCTCTTGTGCCTTGTGATGAATCTGGCCGTCTTGCATTGAATTCTAAGTATTTCCTTCTGTGAATAATTTCATAATTGTCACATTTCCAACTTATGAATGTTCCCTGACCTTTTGATCCAAATTATCTTTTTTTTTTTTCTTCCTTCTCTAGGAAGGGAAATATCAAACCTTTAATTTTCTGTTTAAAAAAAAAAGGGGGGGGGGGGGAAACAACTCACCTACCTAAATTATTAATTTTTGAACTTAGAGATTAAAACTCAATCAACCTGAAAATTCATGTCTTGCTACTCTTTCCTGATAATTGAAGGAAATTATTTATGTAGCATAGATTAATATTGTTTCATGTTCTACCTGACATTCCAGATTAAAGTATGACTTTGAAATAGAGATGGGTTGGGACTGAAATACCCAATACAGCCACTCTAGTACATGGAAAGCGATGTGTTAGGTTCTTAGTACCGGAGCTCACAAAGGAAGTCAATTTTCACTTCCATCTTGTTATGTGCTGGGGGGAATGGAAAGAGAAATGAGCTTGGGAGGGAAGGGGGGGCTGGGGGGGCGAAACTTAGAGAAGGAGAATGAGGGTGTGAAAACAATGAGCAGAGTGCATTCTCCATCCTTGGTGCTGGCTTGCAGGGGGAGGGATGCCCCAGACACCCTGCTTTCGGTAGGAAGACAGAAACTCTCCTTCCAAGCTGCATCTAATGATGTCATAGCCCCCTCTGAGCTATAAATGGCTATAGAGAAGGCTCTGTGCTTTTTTGCCGTTCTGGGACAGGCAAACTCCCAAGTAACATCTAGAGTAACACTTAGCATTTCTGGCACAGCCACGGGCCTTTTGCTGTAGTGGAAGAAGCCATCCTGGCCTACCAGCCCAGGAGGGTTTCTCTGTGTTTTTGAGCGAGCTCCTCTCAGCCTTTTCTCTTTTCCTTTCTCTTCTTTTTCTCTTTTCCTTTCTCTTCTTTTTCTCTTTTCCTTTCTCTTCCTTTCATCTCTGAAAAAGGAGCTTGGAAGCAGGGGAAAAGAAGGCAGTTTGAAGGAGGCTGAGCAGCACTAACCCAGAACACAAAGGGTGGAGGTGTATCTGCTCGCTGCTGGCATGCAGCCATCGTGGTTATCAGCTTAATAGCATAACTTAACAGGAAGAATTACACTCGTGACCTTCTGCTCCAACAGCACAAGCTTCTATCACTTGAGCTAAAGGAGAATCTCCATTAGTAGTTGCTCATTGTCACAGGGCACGTATCCCTCTCTTGGGCCAACCACTTATAATGACAAGATATCATAAACACTTGAACAGCTCTGATTTTGTCCAGTAGAGGGAAGTGGATAGACACAAACACTAACTCAATATGTTCAAGAGAGATATCATCAACATATTAACCGCATCATGCGTGATTGGCAAAAGGCGTAACAATTGCAGGAGAAACATGCATTTCTCTCTGCTGCCAAAAACTCCGTATTGACTAAGGATCATTTCCACTAGAATTGCTGCCTCTTGCCCTGTTGCTGTTCTCTGAATTACAGTGCTGCCAGCAAAGAGTAATCTGGATCATAGACCAATTTACCTTGTTGCTGAAAAATAACGCGTTGCTTTCAGCAGTGCTTATTAAGCGTATTTTTTTTAAATCGGGTTCTTGGAGGAAGAGAGCTATTGAGAATTACCTTTAAGTGAGACTGGCAATAAGTTGCATTTCAAAACTAGATTTTTTTTCCTTGGAACTAGCAGTGGAATGGGAACTTAGGTACTGCCACAATGCTCCTCCAAAGCATTTGGATGTTGGGTTTCTGAATAGTTCAGTATTGATTGTTACTTCTTGGGTAGTGTGACAAAAGCAAAGTATTTCAGATCTAGCTCTTTCTTAGACTTGTATTTACTCACGCTAGTCCACTATCTGTTCCCTGGGTGAAAAGAGAGTTACTGAAGTGAGAATTGACCCTTGTCAGCTGTAGTGGTGCAGGTACTACCTACACAATAGAGAATGGAGGAAGACTGTCTCTTTTGGGGTCATGTGTTTGGACTGAGGCCTTTTTCTAAGAGGCCCTTTAAGGCAAAGATGTACTTACTCAGTAGTGCTGATCCTGCTGCTGTACCATGGAAACGTGACCATCCTTATCAAATATTCCCAAGCATGCTGACAGGCAGTCATCAGCCCAAGCTTTCTTTGGAAGGCTTTCTCTGTCCCTTGAAGCAGGTCCTCTCTTTCTCTTTTAATGCTAAACAGTTCTCCACAAGGTCCACCAGCTCCTTCCTCTCCGTTGGGTTAGTTTGACTGTCCAAATTTTAAAGAACGCCAACTGGCTTGCGACCAGCCATTTATAGAGCAGCTCCTGTTCCAAAGCCATTTTTTCCCACCAACTTTGGCCGTTTCTCCTCTTCATCCTTTTCTGTGCAGAACTCCAAAGTCCCTGTAGAGGTTTCATAACATCCCGAAGCCTTCATCAAATGGTAAATTGGTATTCTGTTAGGCTGTCAAAAGGGATTAGAAGGAGGAATCTATTCTTCTTCTTACTCTCATTCTTTAATGACAAGTTACATTGCCAGCCTGTCCACTAAATCACATTAGGCAAGGACTAATTTACCTCTTCATACCAAAGTAGAGGGAAGCCAGAAGAATATTCTCCCACTCTAGGATATGCTTTGAGAATTCAGATAACTCCCATGCTACCGTAATTGTATTTTAAAAGATTTAGCATTTTATTAGCATGAAAATAAGAACCCCCCAAAATCTTTTCTTCTTCTGTTTTGGAAGTGTAAATACACTCATTTTAGGTAACTGTGAAGCTATAATACAATCCATATTTGAGAAATTCAATAAAATTGTGATCAGTTAAGGTTTTGACACGTGCATTTTCATGGAGAAATTTTCAGTGGGTTCTCTCAGAATCTTACGTTCTTTAACAGGCATCATCCATTTCATCCTCTCCAAAGGAGTTTGAGTTTAGCTGGAAACTGAAGATGCTCTATTTCCCAGCACTGTACGCACTTGTACCTGCAGGTAGATCTCGCATCCAGCATCACTGTTCGTGGATGCAGATATTAGGACTGATCTGTACATTGTCTAAGACACAGTCCTTACAAAAGGAAGAAATGTCCATTATAACATCAGGAACCTGTTTCTAAAACCAGTATTATCTAAAGACAGCCTACTTCGCTATGTGCAGGGCCATGCCTGGACTTTGAAGGAGGAAGGGGGAGATGCCTTGAAAAGAGGGAGAAAATCAATGTACCCGCTGCTGGCCGAATTCACCCCCAGAATTCAGCTGATGTGCCTCCTGCCTCCATGTTTGGAGTGCTGGCACAAAAGACGTGGTTAATGATGCTCTTTGCATTTTGCCGTTATGATGAGGTATGTAATGATGGGACATATTAGGTTAATTGTGAGAGTGCGATTGGCAAATTTAACCAAATAGCAGACAGTCATGATTGCACTACCCAAACACAGAGCTAGAAGAGTTCAAGGAGTGTTAATGCTGTGTTGCATCCTGCAAGACCAGGATGAATGCCATGTATTTCCAAGCACAAGAAATTCTGCATAAATAGGACATTCAATTATTTATGACTAGGCTCCAAGTCAGTGATTAATTAGCATTTTAAATATGGTTGATTAACACATTAACCCTGTTTTATGAAAACTATTTTAAAGATACATATTACATGTGCTTCCATTTGATTTTCACATTTCTGATGTCTTTCATCTGTTAGATTACTGTGTCCTATAAGACTTTCTAGAATGTTTAATTATTTACTTTACAAATGCAGGATGTTATAATGATATTTGTAAAGAAAAAGCTGGGATAATGAATATACAATACAGTATTAGCAGCTTCCCCAACTGTTGACAGGAGGTTAGGGGGGTATGGGTGGAGGAAGAAAGAAAATCAGAACAAGATAATAATGTTGCACTAGATGTATACAAGTGAATATGCAATAAGCTTTGGGAATAGCGTACAAAAGCAATAGCATAATTTACCATTCTGTATGAAAGAACTATCTGAGGTGCTTTTGTCTGCATTGAAGGCAATGTTTGGAAGCCTTCACTGGAAAGCAGAATATAACCTAGAAACTGTTTGCATTATCAGTTACTGAAGAAAACATTTACTTGTTTTAATAACTGGTTATTTATTTCTATTATTAATTATTCATCCATCTCTCAGCGATTACTAGCATACTAGCTGCTACTGTACCAAGGGCTGGGAGTTTACCTGCCAGATCTAGCAGTGAAGAGAAGTTTCTGATATGCGAACATATTTAGACTTCACAAGTAGAATGGGAAGGAGGGAGAGCCCCCCACAGCAGTGCTCAGTTCGTTTTAAGCTATTTTTCCTCCATGCAGATTGATCAAATTCCAATTCTTTTCTGTTATTACCATCCAAACACCACGTACACCTCTACCTTTGGCCAACAACCTACATATGGTCTCATCAAATAGAGTGAAATCGTGCTGGCAGTGAAGATGTCAGAATTGGCCCTTTTTGGAGGCCTCATCTTGAGACATCCTGCATGTCATCACTGTTCGGAGCACTCATAAGGGCCCATCAGCAAGCTCCTACCTGCTCCTGTGAGGTTAATACACAGTCAGTATGCCTATGTGAGGTCATATGTGTGAATACTGTGTATAAATGGATCTGTCCCCCTTTCTGCAAAAAGACAATAGCAATCGGTGGTGTAAGAGTTGGCTGTTCTCCCCCTGCATTGGAGGATAAAAAAAATAAAAAAAACCCTGCAAAGACCACTTCAACTTGTGCTTGACTTTCTCCAAAGCTTAAGCTCCGTGTAGAACAAAATGTGGTACCGAAAGGTGTGGTACCAAAAATCAGTCAACTAGCTGTTCAGCTGAAAAATAGCTTATTAGCAGGAAAATCATTAAGGTACAGCATAGATTTACTGTCACAGAAAGGTAATTGAAAAAGGATGCAATCGACAATTTTTACCTATCTTAATCAGGGAAATTATTTGTCTGCAGTATACTTCTTGTAACAAGTAAGCTGTTGATGTCATTGTGTGCTACTTAAGCGTAAGGGCCTGATTCTTCTCCAGAAATTTCTTCTTTTCAGTAATGTTATTTTGCAATCAAAGCTTTTCCCTAACCTTCATAGCATTGCCATTCCTGTCTGAAAAAAACAGGTACTTAAATTTTTAATCTGCTCACTTCTGCTTTATGCTTGGAAGTACAGCTAAACTGTTTCATTTCTTGACTAGAAGGCTCTTTCCATGGAAAGATGTCCATAAAAAGATGGGAATTGGACTATCTGGACAAGATACATGGGTTCCATGCGTTAGAGGACTATATGCAAGGGTGTGTGATTACCATATATCAGGAGACTGGAGTAAGTTCAGTGAAGTCATTATGATGATATCATTGCTGGTAGCCGTTACTTTACATTACTAGTGGCCATTACTGTAATCTAAATGGACATTGGGAGGAGATTATGGTGAAAGGTGCTAATGGCTCGCACATTAGAGGTCATTAACATATAGGCACCCAGGATGAAAGTCAATGTACAAAGAGTTAAATAAATTGTGCAGCAGCTTCCCCCAGGGAGTCGTTAAAGGTATTATGCAAGTTTAAGCACTCTTCTTTATCTGGGCCATTAGACCTTTCAAACTAGGAGGTCTAAAGGAAGAGCTTCTGAGTAGTGGTTTTCCCAGGTGTAAAATCAAGCCTGTGAGTTGGGGCTGGGAGGTGGTGGGTGAGACTGGAAGACAATGGAGAGTTTAAGCAGGTAAATGTGTCGGATTTGTCTGAATGCTGGAGAAAACACCTTCTAGGACAGAAGGTGCATCTTTGCTGTAGTTTGGAATACAATCAAACTACCCACCTCATCCTGAGCTGAAAGGTTTGCTGTATTATTGCAATATTTTGCTTCACTTTTTTTTTTTTTAATCTAATAGAGTAGCAATATGCAGAGTGCAAGTATTCTCGCAATGTAAGTATCTGCTATCATAAAGATTTTCCGATACTATTAATGTAAAACATTAGACATTGCCAAAATCCTACTGTTTTCGCTCCCAAGCTTGAATAAATAATAGAAGACAGGAATAAGTAGAAAAGGGAAATAAATTCTTCCTCTCAGCTGAGGCTGTCTTTGCAGATATGTATTTTCTTCCTCCAGCCTGCCTCCAGAGCTGATAGTAAAAGTAATTCAGAAACTTCAGCTAGCACCCAAGGCAGCATCCCAGCTCTGCTGGGGTAAAGATCCACCTTACCACAGTTGTGATGCTCCCTGTTTGTTATGACAGCTGTCTATAGGTTGGAATTTATTTTTGGGCCTTCCCGTTCATGGCCAACCAAGAGATGCATGCAACAACTGTAGTGTGTCTTACAGGGACTGATCAAACTAGAGTAAACCAAGAGTAAGGGATTTTGTACGAATTATCTGTATTAAGATATATGGCTGAGTCAAGACTGCCTCTCTGTAGAAAGTTTTCCAACCCTTAGTTTTGTAAAAAGTCTTGCTAGTAGAAGAAAGTAAGTCGTTACTAAATATAAGCCAATAAAACTAAACCAAAACCAGTAGAGCAGTAAAACAGAGCACTGTAGTTAGGGATAAGAAATAGTTTCCATTTTAGGTCATTCTATATGAATCTTGAGTCATGGTTAAAGTTACTTTCAAGTAACTACCACAGATGTCCTGGAATCCTGGTCCTGAACCCTCCGTGCAAGTCTCGGGGTATGTAGCCGGAGAATGACCAGGTCCAGCCTTGCACAAGGGACTGGGCTTTCCTCCCGGCATAGGGTGGGCCCAGGAGCTTGTTTACACCACATCTTATGCTGAAATGAAGTGAGGATGTTACTGAAGTGCACAAATTGGTCCAGAAAGGTTATCACCCAGTTCAGGTATAAATTTTTATATGGCTTAATACAAAGACATGATTAAGGCATAGACCGGAGAGGAAGAGGACAGGAGGATATTTCCCCAGATGTTTTACTGAGGGCTCATAGTAGCAAAAGAGAAGTAATTTGGGTTTTGTCCTACAGCAAATCCTATAATTAATTGTCAGGTAGAAAACAGCCTGTACAGAAGTTAATTCACTGGGGAGCACAATTGCTGTGCCTGTGCCCTTGGTGCCTGTTCCAGTCCTGATCCAAAGTCAGTTGAAACCAATTGATCAGGCCCTAATTGCACACTGATTAGTATCGCTGTGCTTGGCAGCATAGTAAATCTTTAAGAATTAGGAGGCACCGTATTTTTTGGAGTAGTTCTTTTCACCATTAGGTGTGACTGATAACTTGCAGGGGTATTTAAACACAAATATGGAATTATTGAGAGACAACACCATGTGTAATTGTTGCCAAGATAATAGATGAAATGGCTCAACTTCCATTGGAAAAGTTTCAAAGGTTGAAAAGTTTCAGACAGGCATTTTTGCAGGTGTAATGAAAGGATCAGCATGTATTTCCCCCAAAGGCTTTCATTTTTCAGTTTTATCCTTAAGAGAAGCCAGTGGCACTTCCTGGGTATTGTCATTGACTAAGGCACAAAGAAGGAGAAAAAAGAAACAATTGATAAAAAAAAAAATAGAAAGAAAAAGTGAATCAAAACATGACTTCTTGTTTTCAAGAAGAAGGGCCAACTTTTACTTTATAGTAACAGCTTTGAGATCAGCAGCTGTGGGATTACATGGCAGAGGTTTGTAAAAAAAAAAATCAATAACTGCTGCTGTTTGGAGAGAGGGAAAGAAAGGACAGCTAACTAGACCAGATTGTAACAGTTCTGCAAGCAGTCACAATGCTCACCTTACAACAGCGCAGCCCTGCAAATTATTAAATAATAAATCACAAAGTTGAACAGTCTTGGGTGGACAGAATGCGTTTGACTGTAAAGCAGACAGAGGCCTATGAATTATTCACATCTCAAGCAAAGATAAAACAAGCAGAGAAGAAATGAGAAGAATTCTTCCAAACAGGTTCTCCTGTACTGAAATATACCTTTTGATTACTGATACATATTTGGGGATTCAACTGGTCAAAGTCATGCCAGAACTAAGAAGAAGGAGACAACTGCAACCTAGGTTTAGTGCTATGGGAAAATCCTGCCATTAATAAGTAACTTCAGAAGTAATGTGCCTGTGAAATAACATTTTGCAACATTAGTATGTTAGCAATTAAGGGGAAAAATGGATCTTGGGGAATAATTGTCATAGAAGGATCAAGATCTCAAGTATTTATCTTTAATTTAGTGAGTTAAAACTTGGTAAGAGCTTATTTTAATCAGAACATGAAGCTGGAAGCTGAAAATCTGCTTATGGAAATGTGGGAATCTTATGTTTTGATAATTTTAAGCATCTGTCTTAGCAGAAACGGGAGGAAAAGAGTTAAAGGTTATCTCGATATAAAGACAAGGCAGAAAAACAGAATTCTCTGTTCTGGACTGTGAGTTTTTATTACTGGTTTATAGCATTTATGTTATTTGAACATAGCTAATGTCTATGACTTACAGAGGAAACAAAATCAATCAAAACACTCATTTCCCTTTGAAGTTGCCTTTTTTTTCTTTTTCTTTTTTTTTCCCTAGCAGAGTTTCAGGCTTGCTGCACTGATGCACAGATCTAGCAGGAGAAAATAGGTAGGGCCAAATCCTGCCAACAGCCTCCGAGGCCAGTGTCTAACACTCTTGTTGGGGCTGTAGGGCTGACGTGACTCCAGAATCTGATCCATTCCATATTCATGGAGAGATAAATGGCTCAGAACAGCCTTTTTCCCAGCAGACTTGCTCGGTTTCAATGACAATCTTTGTTTAACAGTCTCTCTTCAGAATGGTTTTATATGCATAGACAGTAGTGCCACCTTTGTGATGAACAATATGTTTTCCTAAAGGACAGAAGCATCATGCTTGATGAGTCCAATGCTGTCTGAAGCTACAGATAGCCACCTCTCCTTAATTCCTTGCTTCCTGAAGACCAAGCCTGTACACAAATCTAATCTTCTGGGAACTTTTCCCATGACTGATTTGTGTTACTACATTTAGTTGCAGTGCAGAGCTGGTGTACCTCATCTTTCCATCTGAATATTACTAACAGCTTGATTTTTGTAATGGGAAGTGCGAGGAAGAAGAAAAGGGAGGAGGGCGTAGCTCAAGGGAAGACATAAGTAATTCCACTGGATGTGTGCACTCGGGTCCCACCAACTGGGTGAAAACTTGCATGTTCCACTGAAGTGCAAGCAAGTGTTCCCAGTTTCCCTAGCAGCAGCTGCTCCAGCATCTGGGCCTGTAAGAGTTTCCCATAAACGTGTGGCCTGATAAGGACCAGAGGTGCTTTACTAGTGTAGCTGCCACGAGCTGCGAGTGCAGATGAGAAGCAGCCCACGCCAGCTCCCAAGGACGGGAAGTCTGGGTTGGGGCATGAAGGTGCAGCCTCCCTTCCCATGCCTCCTTTAGACTCAGTCCCCTAATGCATGCTTATTCCTGACCCACGACCAATCCTTTTGTCTGGAATACCTGGGATGGTTCAGGTCAGCCTTCCCAGCCTCCTGATTTCCCCCACTTCAGGAACATCAGTGCTTACACTGTGGCTAGGGCTGCTTCTGAGCCTCACTGCTGCCCTCCCAGCTCCGTACTGCCCCAACTTTTCCCAGCGGTCAGCTGGGAGCGGGGTGAGGAGGCTCATCTGAACCCAGTGTCCTCTGGTGTTAGCGGGTGCTTTTCCCCAAGACAGAGGGTGACAGAGGCAGCTGTGAGCTGATTGTTTTACACAGGAGGATGCGGTAAGAGTCATGAAATGTAATTCTAGAGAGGGTTGGCAGGGATGCAGGTAACCAGCAATAATACAGGGTAAAAGTGAAATGTAGCATAGCTTCAAAGTTGCAGACTAGAGGCTTCAACCTGGTAAAACCAATTTAGAACAGTAAATAAAAGCAAATAAAATGGCCAGCGTAGCCAGCTGAGAGAAGACTACTCCAGTGGTTTGCAGAAGAGGGGCAAGTTAACATGAGCAACTTCAGCAACTGAGATGAAGGGAGGCCTGAAGCAGCTGTAACTAAAGAGCTGGCAACCTCTCTGAGGTATTTTATCAATGCAGGACACAGCACATCTGTCTGAAGGGTTCTGGGGCATCCATGTAGCACCAGAAAATTTGTTTCTGGTGTGCCAGAGCTAAACAAGTATTTTGCTGGTATCCATTTGCCAGCAGCCAGGAAGTTACACGTCACGTAGGTACTTTATTAAGCATCTAATATGTAGGTTCAGGCTTTAGAAACGAGCTTTCAGTTTGTTTGTTTTTTTGAAACTTCGGTTCTCATAAGTATAGATTCCTAAACAGCAGGACAGTACAATGGAAAACATAAGATTAACCACAGGATATACTACTCCAGTGTCATCTAAATGTTTCAGGTAGACAGTGACATCTTTACTGGCAGCTGAAGTTGGTGAAGTTTCTGTACATGGGGCAGCATAAATATAAGCTGGATTTACCAGCCTTTCATTGAGCCTGCCATGGCAGCAGAAAGTTTCAACCTTGCTTTAATTTATTTGCTCAGGTTTGCCAAAGAAACAGAATCCATACAGAACGTGTAGATCAGGCTCACGCAAATCAGGCAAAAGAGTAATATGTGCTTATGTGCTTATGTTTTACCCTTTATGTTCAGTATTAAAGTATGTTAAAATACTGTCTTACAGATTATAGAATACGTAGTATAAAGATTTAGGCAGCAGAAGGATGTTTGCACTATTGCTTTTTTCAGTAAAAGGAAAGAACTTGACTGAAGTTATTTTGTATATTACTAAAAAAAAGGGGGGGGCTTGTTATAACATCGGGTCTCTGTAGTACACATATGCATCTTTAAGAGCATATTTGATGTTGTTTCTTCTGTGTCCTGGTTTAATTGGATGTTGCTAGTAGGTGTTTTGTGTCTTTGGGGCATCATACAGGGAAGGTGCCAGCAATGTAAGCCTTGGCTATGCTGAAGCAGAAACTACCTGGTTAAAAAAAAAAAAAAAGAAAAAAGGAAAAAAAAAAAGATGAAACTTGTTCTAAACTGTTTCATTTTATCCTTCAAAAAGAAGCAAGTACCTGCATAATGAACTCTGGTGAGTACTATCAATTAGAGTTGTGAAGTGGATATTAGGGAGATTATTTATAATACTGTTATATAATGGTTGAGATGGACTGCACTGGAGAAATTAACATGACAGAGGGATGGAAATCATATTAGAACTTGGACTTACTTGAAAGTTGATAAAATTATATAAAAAAAATACCATTCAGAATAAACACTAATGATATGCCTTTTTATTGATGTTTAATTCAGAAAAGAAGTTAATGCATGCCTTGAAAAGCAAAGAAGGACCCCTTTATGCTTAATAATTTGCTTTAACTGAATTTCATACAGAAAATTAATTTGCTCTTAACAACTAGATGACTTTCTAGAAGGGAAAGAAGTTTTATAGTATTAGAGCTCTTCAGTACGTTTGAAATACTAAGAACTGCTTGGATGAATACATTAAGAAACTTTTGGGTGAAGACTATGTTTTTTCCCCTTGGGTTTTGGAAATGCTGCTTGCTTTTGTCCATTCTGAGAAGGTCGGAGGCCACTTGAGCTGCGCCCATGGCCATCATATGGAAAAGGTCAGCAGAGATCTCACAGCCCTCACAGAGCCCAAAACACAGGATCTCTTCTAATCCCCCAAACCCAGCGTTCTCCACAGTATACTCCAAATTTGTTCAAGTTAATACATGCAAGGTTTTTAGGGTGCTAACTTAGCCAAAATCTGTGATTAGATTCCGTTGCTAAATCAAGTCAAGTATTCTGTGACTGTTTTATCCACAAAAATGTTGCTCATGGATCCTCGTAAAACTCTCCTGCACCATTGCTGCCTGCGTCACTGCAAAGAGCAGGGAATCAGATAATTACAATAAATTCTCCAGCTTAATCTGGTAGCTGTAAGTAAAGTTGAAAGATGAGAATTAAGATTTAGGAGGAGTGAAGAGGAAAATAATGTAATTCCCTGGCAGCCAAAGATGTCCCGTTTTTACTACTTTGGAAACGATATTTTCTTTTGGCAAACAAAGGTATCTGTATTCTGCCTGGGAAGCACAGGTACGCTGCTTTGCTAACACCTCTAACGCTGCTTCCTTCAAAGCGAAGCCGCCCTTGCCTCTGGAGCGAGCGGGCTGGCTTCCGCTGCTCTCCGTGGTCACAGAGGGATTCTTTTTAAAATTAAAAACGGGACTTGGGGTCAGGTCGAGCATTTTGGTTGCTTCAAAACAAAGCTTTTTGCTTCTTTTGGATGAGCTGCACAGCTCCGGTTGAATGTTTCCTTTTAATTTAGATCTATACTTAAATGAGAACAAGTTACCTTGGAGGTGTCAGATTTTCATTTCAAAGTGTCAGCTATTTTAACATTTGTTAAATATGCTTTCTTTCCTCATTTAACTGTGGGATCAAACCATTCATTAGTAATTTTGGTTTCTCCAAAACATGATTTTTTTTGACATATAATATTAAAGTAGTCCACTTTTGTAGGTAAGCTGTTAAAACTGAATTTCTGATATGAAAAGCAAAAGTGTCTAGCAACACCCAACCGTCTAAGTTTGAGTTTTTTAGATAGGAAATATTATACAGTAATGAACCTGAAAGAGTCCCATCAGTGGTGGGGGAAGGAGAAGGGTGGTTGCCAGATAATCTCTTGCAGCTGAGCCTAATGAAACAGTTCATCTTGTGATACAAGTTTATTACTGTTTGTTAAGGTCTGTAGTTAAGAAGTGTGGTCGGTTTTCCGAGCACTGACTCATTCTAGAGGTCTGAAGCATTTTCCGTTCAAATCATTTTCGTATATGGCTTTATCCAAAGCATGTCTTGTTGAAAGACACTTCCCCTTGACTCCTGGGCTTTGGACTAAACTCACAGAGTTGTGGTAAGTGCCAGTTCTGCTTTCAAACAGCGTGTGGAGGGATAGTCTTTTTGAATCCATTGTCTTTAATTGTCAATTTGTCTTTAATTAGCAAAATGAAGCAAAATAAAGATGCTTTCCATTTGTGGCTCCTATTTGAGAGAATTGCTAAATAATTTGACATAAAAGTGGTTATAGAAACTGGCTCACATTTATTTGAATCATCTGCCTTCAAGGAGCTATCAAACAAGTTCGTAGCTGTGTTACAACGAGCCCTAAGTTCTAATTAGTGAAAGTAACCTGACACATACGCTTCCTCTTACTGCCTTTTAAGCCATTTTCTTTTGAGTCTTTTGGAAGCACTAGGGAGCAGGCCTGCAAGACTTAATAATGTTATTGCAGTGTGTCATCCTGGAGTCATTTAAATGATGTGTGTGTTCCAACACTAACCTTTGGGGTTATTATTAAGTCCTGCCACAGCAGGAGCAAAAGTCAAGAAGCAATTATATGCATGATTAGTTTGTCAGTTTTCCAGAAGTTTTTTGGGCCACCATTCATCCTGCCTGGGTCGTTGTGATGAGGATTTAGCACTAAGTTTCAGGCTGATCGTACACGTTGCTGTTGGGCCGGGTTCCCCCCAGTCAGCAGTGCCAGGAGTAGCAAGATAACAAAGTCATGGTAAGCAAAATGTGCTCTGAGCCTCACTAGACAAATCCAAGAGGAGGCAAATGCATTATTTTGTGGAAGGTTACACCTGTGAGTTCTCATTCAGAAGAAGAACAAGGTCACAAAGCAAGAGTTACAGTCGTTTCTTTTCAGCCACGTGCAAGGTTTGGACAAATTTTAATCAGATGTAATTGGGCTACACTAACCTGGATCCTTTTGGCTTCTTACTTCTGCTCTCATACTCAAAACAGCTGCTTTGTGCCATTTTGAAACTATAAACATGCCTTGCAACAGCCTCAGTAAAGGTGTTAAATCAAGCCACCGACTTCTTGTGTTGTGTGATCTTTGCATAGTGGACAGCGAGGGAGATCCATTAAACTAGGAGACATAACGATGCTAACTCTTCCCCATCCCTGCGCACACAACACAGAGACTATGCAGGAGCACAGAGCCTTTCCTTTGTGGCACTGTGAATTTCCTGCATGCACGTTCTTTGCCATTTGATGGATTTATTTTCTTGTGCTGGTAGATGCCCCCATTAAAAACCAAATAATGAAATCAGATTTCTCTGGGCTCTACCTGCCCCAGTTTTTGCTTAGGTGACAAAGAAATGAATCGTCTGTTTGGCTCAGAAACAAGTTTCCCTCTCTTCTTTCTAGGAGGAAGGCAGGCCAAACTAATGAAGTGTTTTCCTTGGGCTTTGAGTTTTCCAACAAATGTAGACAAACTGGACCTTCCAATGGGTAAAAACATAAAATATCTTGTTTTAACACTGATATTCGAAATAAGTCTTTAGACATCGTCACTGTCATGTAGAACTGGAGCATTTGAACAAAAAGAAAAGCAGAGTAGTTAGGCGTATCTTTGTGGGGACCAGAGTGGAGAGGCTGAGCCAGCTGTCAGGTGCTTAGCACGGGGAGCTCATGACAGCATCGGCTGTCTCCTGGGTTTACGGGGCTTATTGACAATATTTATGGAACGGGAACTGTTCACTGCTGAAAAGGGAGAAGGCAGGTTAACAATGTGCAAGTAGAGCTGCCTTTATGAAAATGATAAATTATTGCTTGTAGGTTACAACGAAGATATTGTAATGTCCATCCTAATGGTTAGTGTAATGTTACTCACAAAGAAAATCAATACAAGTGTTTTAAAATCTTGAGACGTGCCTTTTTTGTTTTTATTTTTTTGGAGCAACTAAAACTGGCCAAACTTGCTGAGTTGAACCATACGTCAACAAACAAATGCTCCTGATCCCAACCGTTGTTTTTATTCTCTGAAAAATGGATGGTTTCATTACAGAATTTGTTGGGTCACCTTAACAAAAATTCCCGGTTGATCCATAACACAGCAACTGATGGATTTACAACAAAATCCATATCCGTTATTTTACGTACATTTTGTTGCTTAAAAAGAATATCTTAATATAACAGCTGATACTTTTTAAATCCACATTGAAACAACTGTTGGAATTTTATACTGTTGTAAAACTCTTTGTAGGGTATTCATAGAAAATGTTTTATTAATTGCCATATGTTTATTGATTTCTCTTTCATGTTGGTTCTTTTGTTCTTTCTTTGTAGTGGCAAAAGATCTTTCTGCATCATCATTTGCAAGTTATCTAAAATGTCAAAGGTGTTCTTTTGAAGTTTATTATAGATCACATGCTGTACAGGCCTTGACTTTGGCATATTTACAAAAAAAAATACATACTTTGAAAGCTCAGGAAGAGATTGGGGCTGCATTAGTTAAAAAATAATAATAATAATAAAATATTTTCCTGATTTTTTTTTTAATTTAAGAGGAATGTAAACAATTCTCTGCGTTACAAAAACTGATGTGTCAGATAATTGTTGTTTTCTTTTCCCTATCGCTCTGTATCTCACGTTAGTATCGTAAAACAGATTGTATGCAATCTAGGCTTAATCCTCCTGGCAGGCATGTTGCATTAACACTCCATCAGTAGACCAGAGAAACGAAGACGGGGAGAGGCAGCATTTACTGTGGTAGGACCATTCCCTTTTTCCAGTTGAGAATCTGAAAAATTTGGCATGGTGATCTAACTGAATGAACGAGAGCACGTGAAGTCATTTTGTACAGCAGCAATGTCTTAATGAGATTGCGTTTCTGAGACGTGTAGGGGTTTGCTGCGTTTCCTCTGTGCTGGCTGCTTACAAAGAGCTCCAAGTGTTTGGATGTGGGAGTGGAACAAGTGGCCCAATAAAAAATAAAAAATAAAAGTTAATAGTGCTATTCACTGAGTTTTAAGCTAGCTATTGATGTCTAAGTCAGCAGATCTTTTTCTTTTGAAACCAGAAAGTAAGGTTGTTTTTTTTTTTCTTTAAGCATAACCAGGAAAAACCTGTGCTTTGATCTAAAGGTGGTTCAAATGAGATCCACACAGAGTTAATGCCCAAGCATGTCAAACTTCTTTTTTTTTCCTTAGGAGAGAACCAAGCTCTGCTACTTCGGTTGTCGGAAAATCTCCCCATGAAAGGCTTCAAGTAAATGGGCTGTGTCAAAACATGGATCGGTGCTGCCTGTTACCCCTAGTGTGCGTCAAGCACTAAGAGAGGGTTTATTTTTTTTCCTGATAATTAATCTGTAGAATCCTAATAAATTGCAAGTGAAGACTATGTGCTCTGGGGTATATGCGGAGCTGTCAAAGCAGGGACCCAAGCAGGAGGTTGGTCAATATGGGATGCTGACGTACAGGGACATGGGCACAGTGGCAGCAGGATTCCTGCATCACTTGTAGTAATTCCACTGAGATCAGAGGAGTTAGTCCTGAGTTGGACTAACCTGAGATCAGTTAATCTGTACGTGAGAGATGCATTTTATATGGTAAAGGAGGAAGCGATGGCATCATGAGCTCCTTGCTGGCTCTTCTGAAGTCTTACGTTGTTGCTTTGTAGCTCAACCTGTGGAAAAGCCCAGCTGAGGCACTGTCATAGGTTTCAACAGCAGAGAATGCTCTGTTTCGAGCTGCTGCCCTCTCAGATGAGGGAATTCTTTAATAATTAAATAAAATATATCAGAGCCTTTCTTGATGGGTTTCGCTTGTTTAAAAATGCTAGTGCTGTTGAGGAGTATGCAGGAGCTACAGAGCTTGTTTCTAGGGGCAAATTTCTATGGGGCTTTTTACTTTGTATTTGCTTAAGCTTTTAACCCTGATTTTCACTTTGCATTTCTTTTGCTTTCTGAGCGTGCTGATAATTGTCAAGCAAACCTCCCAGACTCCCCAGTCCTGGTATTTCAGTGATGGGTCACATCTCTGTAAATGCTGTTTGTAAAATGATTGCATTGAAAGACGGTCTGTATACTCCTGAAAAGAAATCAGTGAAAATGGTGCTGGAAATCAAGGACAATTAATAGGATCATTAAGACTGATAGATTTTATGGCTGCCTATAAAAATGAAATATAGAATAAAATTACTAGCCTTTTGAATTTAAAATAGCTCTGGTAGGTGAAGATGAAGCAAAACTGAAACATCTGCTACTTGCAGGTAAGGTTAAAATAATCAACATTTCACTCTCTCCCTGAAACAAAAAATTACCTTCACCTGTTGTCATCCTGGCACTCCAAATCTGCCAGGGAAATCATTTTCTTACCATTTACTCTGAGGGTGGAAAGACAGACCCTTAAACAACAGGGAAAAAAGCAGATAATGCAACTGTACTTAGGGTGAATAAATGCTCTGTTGCACTGAGGAGCTATCTGCAGGCTTAGAAGGCAGAATTGTTTTCTGAAACAGAAGAAGGTGTTTCTGAAATCTGTGGGTGGAAGTTAGCTCTGGTGGCAGGATGAGGCCCGTGTGTGATGCGCATCCCTCGTGCCTCTGCCTGGGGATGCTGGGGTACCTGGGGTTTGTGCTTGTGTTTGAAGAAGGGGTGGATACTAGCTGCCCTTAACCACGCGCAGCTGCAATCTCTCCGTGCACAGTGCTGTGCTGAGGTGCTGGTACCTGAATCTCGGCAGAACAAGCTCACCTCCGGCTCTAAAATACGGAAACAGAAGGAAAGTTTGACCTATTTAAACAGGTTGAATGGAAATAAAAACAATTGCCATGTTGTATTAACTGTCGTTAGAGCATGGAATGAGGGAATTAAGGAGGCTGAGGGTTTTCCTTCTTCCCAGCGTTGATTTTTCCAGGCATTTTAGGGGGGTTCCCTAGGCAAAGACAGCATGACAGCGGCAGCACCGTTTCTGATGGGCACGTGCGCGGGGGGGACACTAGCGCGGCCTCGCGCTGTCCGCCTTGCAGGGCTGTCGTTTTGATCTGCCGGCCCGCCTCGTGCAGCGCTCATCATCTCCAGGCTTCGTGCCGCAGCCACACAGAAAACCCCATCTGCTCCACTTAATGATTTCTGTTTGATGAATTTTTCTGTATTCATAAAGGGAGATGCTGTCACCAGGGACAGCCTCCAGCACACCCACCCCTGCAATCTTTATCAAGCTCCCAGCCATAATCACTCAGGCTCGGCTCCTAATATAGCACAAGCCCTGCAGAATCGGGGCTTCACTCGCAGCCAGCTTCTGATTCCTTCATAAACTGTAATTCTGATGCTGCGGGTTTAATTAAGTACATGGCAGTTAATCAGCCACCGAAAACAGGGGCCTCTGCTGGGGGATCACCGGCGTGAGAGCAGGCCAGGCGCAGAGGGGCTCCCTTGAAACTCCAGCGCTCAGGCTTCTGTGGCAGAACCCAAAGAAAGTTATCAAATAAAATCTGTTTGCTCGTGGCTGTACTGTGACAGCTTTGTTAGTCCTAACAGATGACAAGGATTATTCAATCAATATAGATTTACCCTGAGAGTTTTGCTGTTTTCAGGCACCTCCAGGAAAATGACAGCCATTAAATATGTACAAAGGCCGGTCCGGGGCCTATGGCCCCTAGCTTTAAGCTGCTGCCTTTTCTGAGTTATGTCAGGATCAATTTTTTCTAATAGATATCACTTATCCTACATGATAATCAGCCTATCATAGCCCATTGATTACATGACAGCCTGATTTAGGTCTGGTCTAGAAGATAAGAAACCCAGGGAACTCTCCTGCCCGGATGCTCGGGGCATTAAAATCCTAGTTCAGAACTTTCCCCTCAAGTTTTACGTGCTTGGAAGCCACGGGAGGAGTTTTGCTCAGTTCCCCCCTCCAGTCCATCACCCTCAGTCCCACATCACACCCCAGACCAAGAGGGAGCCATGGCTGGAGGCTTGGCTGCACTGCGCTCCTGTGGCATGGCTTATGGCAGGGCAGGATGGGGCTGTCCTCGTGCCATGCTGTCCTCGTGTCACTCCAGTGAGGGCCAGCGCTGCGTGTCGCCAGTAAAGCTCCACTGGGCTCCATCATCTCATGTGTTTGAAGATCCAGAGTTTGGGATCTGAGTCAGGTGAGGTGTAGGCGTGATGAGAGACTTGCAGGACTGTAGGCACTGCTGCTGTTACAAGCCAAGCGTGAGATGGCACGGTAATTTTCTCTGACTCCAGGCATTGTTTTTATTTCTTTTAACTGTGGTTCCTTGAGATATCTGACCATTAGTACTGCCTTGCATGTCGTGTGCTGGGGAGGAGGGTCTCTTTTTCAAAAAAGGCCTAAGAAAGGCAGTTGTGTCTGAAATATCGAGAAAGCCATTCCAGAGCTCTTAGCAGAATGAGATCACAGGGTGCATGCTGGCGAAAGCTACGGAGGTACCCTCCTTAGCTTATTTGTGAGACTGCTGGAAGGAATCCTTTAAATTATCATCTATTTGTACATGTTTGTACTTCCCATCAGGGTTGGAATTAGTCTTGTATGTGTCCTTCTTATATAGAGCAGTCTCCTGTATTTGTGTTTGTGGATCACGCTGGAAGTCTTACAAAGACTTGGCAGAATTCTTCAGGTAGATACGGCTAAACATGTGATAGTGTTTTTCCTTGTTTCATTCTGCAAAATCACATATACACATCTGAAACTACAGCAAGCAGCGTTGCTTTTTTCAGTAAGTGATTGCTATGGTTGCCACATGGCAGCGATATGAGTCCCAAACGAGAGGCAAAGTGTCTGTGTATATAATGTCTTAAAAATGTGGTTTACTCTATGAAATTTGCTGAGAAAGATATAACATAATATGAAAAAGTTTCAGCTCGTGAATGTACATGGATTTGGAGGTTTTCTTGGTCAAATAGACTATTTCACCATCCAGTAATTCTTTGCTTCTAACTTACGTAAAGAGGAGTACTTAACGTAAACAGAAGTAGACACAAACTACGAATACAGCAAATTTAGGTGCTGCCTTTTCTGTTTCATTTGGGATGTGATATGCTACAGTTGTCCTTCAATGTGCTGTAAAAACTCGATTTTTCTGTGTAGGGCTTTGTACTCTTGATTTTTCAAAGTGAACCACAAAAGCAGTACCATGTGCATTTCAGATATTTCTGGCTACGAAGTCTCGAGACGTAGTGAGATAGCATAGCAATCTTCTACTTCCTGACCACGTTAAAAAAACAGAGAGAGACCCGTCTCCTTTGCTTATATTTCAGTATGCTTCTGTTAAGGTTTCTAACTCATTGTTCATTCAGATTCCAAACTGACAGTACAGTAATTTTCAGAGCAAAATAAAAAGTTTTATATCCAGATGTGTAGTTGAAATAGCTACCAGATCCATTTGTCATTATTGCTTTTTGTGTACAGTCTGGTCTTATATTCCTTCGTCTTTCAGTCAGTGCTTTTAACCCAGGGTGCAATAATTCTCATTCTTTACTGACAATTTTATTATGACTATAGATCAAATATATATGGGAATTTCTTTTTTTTTTTTAAGATTTTTTTTCACCACAAAACAATTTGTAAACATAGCAGAGCTCTGATTTCAAAAAAGAGGAGGGTGAGCAGATTGATTTTACTATGTTAAAGAGCATGCTGGTGTTCACTGGGGAACCTCTGGTTTCTGTTTCAAGGCCCAGTTAACTTTATTTTTCTGTAGATTTTACCACCTTTTGTTATGCGTTTATTTTGAAATTATATAAAAAGAAAGGGGGGGGGAAGATCCAGGTGTTGGCGATTGCATCAGTATATGGGAGTAGATACAATTGTACTGTGTTAAACTATCAATATATAAGTAGAAATACTAAAGGAAAAGGATGCTACTATATGTTCTAACTATCAAACAAATCAAATCTATGTTTCATGTGAGAAAATACAATGAAGTCCCAATATTATGGGGAAAAAAGGCATTTTTGTTTCACTAAGGTGTACATGTTAAATAATCAAAGGATTCAACATGACAATATGGTTATAGATAGTTATCTTAAGTGCCTTCTGTGGTGAGGAACCGAAATTAAGAACTCGAACAAAACATGATACATGAAAGTGCAGGTTCTACAAACACTGGGTTGCTTATTAAAACTACTTTGATCCCTCGTTTCTTTGATATCCTAGGTCTTATAAAGAATTCACTTTCAGGGGTAAATATAGGTAGTTCAGAGAGACTTTATGACATACTGTACATACTGCTCTTCCAGAGACACTTTTTAATTACTTAAGGAAAAAAAAATCCAGCAAGAGAAAAATGCTGATAGAGTCACTATCTACTGATGTTCATTTCTAACTGCTGATTATTTTGGTGTAACTTATTTGAATAATGCTCTTCTTGGAAGCAGGTCAGGCTTGCAAATCTGAACAGATCTCCTAATGTTCCAGATTAGCAGGATGAGACGTGGGTTCATGCAGCACATGGGGTGTATGGTCGTCCCTAAAGGGATCACGTATTTGCTTGCTTCTCTGAAAATTATCCAGGCACCAGCCGGAAAAGCTGGATTTTTGCTGCTGTTCACTACCTTGGTTCCCCGAGCAGGACTGCAGGGAATTCTCAGAGAAGAGAAGAATCAATATTAATAACATTTATTCTCTTTTTCAAATCACTTTGAGACCCTGCTTTCTAGTCACTGAAGCTTCCGTGAGACTGGAGATAGTTCCAAACAAAATATACAATGCTATTTTCAAATTCACTGCTCCACTTTTTACCTTTATTCTTTAAAACTACTGGCAGTAAATATCCAGAGCAATGTTATAAATCCTGCAGAGATTTTTGTGTTTTAGAAATATGGGTTCGGATCTTTGCTTTCCCGGGTAATGGGTAGATCCTGAGCCTGGTGCTGTGATGTGAGGCTGTGGGGGAAAAAGGGGTTTTGTGTGACTTTGAAATGTATTCTAAACACAACTAACGTGCACGTGGCCTGAAGCTGGTTGCTGAAAATATGCTGCTGTCAGACCAAGGCTCCGATGCAAAATGCACTCATATTTTGACTTGCATCTTTTCAGCTTTGAAATATGACTGGACGCTCACTGTTTTGGGCGGTTGAAAACCCCCAAATTTTTGCTACATCAAGGGTAACCCCCAAAATTAATCTCTGCTACATAAGAATTTTTCAAATAGAAAAAAAAAAGTACCAACCAAATGGAAATTTGAAATCTCTACAGCATACACAACTGAAATCTGAGCCATTTTTTTGGCTCAGTTTTGTTTATTTTATGGTTTCTCTTCTTTTTCAACGAGCCTCTTAGAACTAAAATCTTAAAACAACTTCAGATTCCAGGCGAAAGCATTTTTAATCGTAAAAATGGGCGCACTGTCAGGCAGCCTGTTACTATCAGAAAACTGTCATATTACCAGAGCTGGTTCATTCTGTAAATGGTACCATTTTATTCCTGAATGCTTTTTTCCTCTTCTTAACATAGGATCTTTATTGTTCTAATTGTCCTCTACCAGAATTAACAGTTGTGATAAATTAATATATTTAATTTAAATATATATATATATATATATATAAAGAAGCTATTAATGATCAAATACTGAGCACACTCTGGCAGCGGTTTCACGTTTCCAAGAATCAAATAGATCCCACAGTACATGTTCACCTGTGGTTTCTCTACAAGGCAGAACTCTGATTCCTTTCCTGTAAATGCCATTTAGCGTCAGGGAGCTGAAAGGGGGTCTCTGGTGGCAGCAGCACACCTATGCCACCCAATTAAGCTGCTCTAACTCAGTCCATCCCTGTGCACCAGTGACACACGGAGGGGTTCGGTGAGAGCACAAATCTCACAAACGCCTGGCGAGCCAGGTGTCTGCATGTCAGAGACCGGCTCGCAGCGACTGCAGTAGCTCTGTGAAATGCCCACACATGCCAATGTGTCCCTGTGGAAGATAATTAACTTTCACCTTAATCTGCACTTGAAAAATAAGGTAGAAATATTGCCTCTGTCCTGGGCCCCTCCATGTCCTATTCACTGGGTCCTGCTGCCTTTCATTAATGACTGACTTGTCCAGTAACTGCTGCGCTTTCCCTGGTTTATTCGTCTAAGGGATAACTATAACTCAGCTTAGCAATATTTTGAAATCTATGGTAAAATACTTATTTTTCAAAGTATCGTGAATCTGCAAATTACTTCTGTGATGAACCAATATTATCTAATGCAATTTCTGTAATAATTCAAGTTCATAATTTCCATATTCAAGGTCTTTAAAGCTAGTTAATGAAACTCTTTTGGGGATGATTTATGGATTTCCATTTAGATCTATGTAAATTTTTGTTATACTTCTTGCCATAATACTGTTAAGCAGGTGTCTGGTTACCTCCTTAAATCCTCCAATCTTTTGGTGGATAGCAGATGATAGACAGAAAAAAAGAGTTGTGAACCTAGAAAAGACTTTTTTTTTTTTAATTATAGACTCTCCTTTCTCCATCTTCAATATCTCATTGTGATC
The DNA here is from genome assembly GCF_040182565.1 of Anser cygnoides. Classification (NCBI taxonomy): domain Eukaryota; kingdom Metazoa; phylum Chordata; class Aves; order Anseriformes; family Anatidae; genus Anser; species Anser cygnoides. The sequence goes on from NC_089884.1 coordinate 15,493,877, forward strand.
AAGAATTTAAGATCTCCCTTTGAAAGACTTTTATATTAATAAACCATTTCAGACATGTTTAACCACCTCACATATAATAGAATTCCTTCAGACCCAGAAGACATAAAAGTAATGTAATTTTCCTGGAGTTGTTATATCATCGTTTGGGTATTAATTGATACTTGAAAACACACGTAATTTGTCATTTCCAGATAGAGGGGAATCCAAAAAAGCCCTCCTGTAAACGCAGTTCTGTTTGGGGTAGGTCTTTGGAGTGTGCTTCATTCTTTTTTTCCTCTTATATTTAAGTGACTTAGATCAAACATTCAAGCACCGTCTGTAACTAATATTGTTTCCTGGTCTAAACAGATAATTGCCCTTCTGGATGTATAAAAGATGTCTCACGGAGCAAAGTGAAATATCATTAATAAAGGAGAATGATTTACTCACGAATTCTTCAAGAAGTAAGATTAATAAGCCATCCCCTGGTGTTAGATATAATCTTCAGATCTCTCTTCACTGCATGACTTATTTTTGCAACAACTGCACTATTCAATCATTAATCATTACACTTGGCGAGCAGTTTATCTGTGCTAATGTGCATGCTATACACAAACAACAACTCTTTTACATTAGATGGAGAAGGAGGAGGAGGAGGAGGAAAAGGTAGGCTCTGCAGTGTGATGTGAATGAAGGAAAATGAGGCTGCCATATGATACACGTGTTTTCATTCCAGATACAGCAACTTCAGTTAGAGGCTTTCTCTTTCCTAATAAGAGCAAGACTGCATTTCAAGGGGGAGTAATGGTTGTAAGGGAGCAAGTGGCGTTGCTAAAAATACATCCACTGGCTTACCTATCCTCGAGTGAGTAGAGAAGGGGAGAGGCAGCTTTGGATTCTGCCCCCGTGCTGCTCAGGGGACCTGCATCACCCAGAGCAGTCAGGCTACGCTGCACGGAGCTGGGTGGGCTGATGGACCTTGAGAATAAAGCTGGTCTTCGCGTGATGCAGGCCTCAGCGCAGCCCACTCCAGAGAAGAACTGGAGAGGGGATGAGGGCTGTGGTTAGCAGCTGTTGGTGCTCGTGGAGCCTGCATGGACCCTGTGGGTGCTGGCAGTCTGTACAAGGTGGGGCGTATAGCAGGACCTCTCCTCATTTTTATTACCAGAAATGATGTGGCCATAAACTGAGCTTTTTACATGCCAGATGGTTTTGTCAGGAGAAACAGAGCTCAGCTCCATCAGGAGTGACAGCAGTGCGTGCCATCCCATCCACTTCGGCGTTTGTCTTCCAGCAGCAAATTCCTCTCGCTTCCGCTTTGTCTCCAAAAAGCTGACTTCCCAGACAACTGACAATCTAAAGCAGTGAAACTGTCATCAAAGAGGAGGAAACTCGTGAGTTCGGGCTGTAATACTTCTCTGAGACCCGGACCCATAACTTTAGTAAAAGGAAAAAGATCATTAGCTTCGTGCAATCTGATAGAAATGCAAAATTCATCTGTTAGTTAAAAACGCAAGTTTTCTTACGCAGGTATCCACCGCTACCCCCAGATACACAGGTCAATTGTTTTTCCTGTTTCTTCCAAATAGCAGAATAACATTTTGTTATTTTTCTTAGCGTGGATGCTGGCAGCCATCAGGCGGTTCCGTTACGGCCGTGTGCTTGCAAAGATCAATAAAATACTCATAAGGAGGAGCTGGTTACCTCCTTGCTGGCATTCTCTAACAGAAAAGTAAGCGAGGGAGGATGCAGCAGGGAAGGGCAAAGCTAGGCTCAAGCAAGCCATCTGTTACACGGGCAGTCCCTTGCTGGTGCGAGATGGTGGTGTTTGTTTGGTGACACTTCTCTGCCCCTGCAAAGCCATCTGGTGAGAGCTCAGGGCTCCTGTACTGGGCGAGGACGGTCTGATGGCCACCTTGAGAGTTGGAGGGAAAGTAGAAACACGTGGCGCTAAGTGCTTGTTAGCATTTTAGGGAGATAGCATGAAACAGGGAGGGGAAAAATTAAACATGCTCTTATATTTCCTCGTTACATTGTTTGAAGTAATTGAGGATGTTCCATTGATCTTATTTATTCCAGGGGAGAACTTGGTGTTCAAAACGTTTTTGTTCAAGCCAACATCCGTGTAGAGAGAATCTGTCCTAATGACTGGATATTATTTAGTGACTGAAAGGAAATTTTGTAATAATTGTTGCCTTAAAGTCCGGGCTGGTCTTTCAGGAAGAATCTCCGAGTGCTGTATAAATGTTAACTGATACGGTAGCATTCTCCTTGTGCAATTAAAGCAGGGCACAGTGTGTAAGTAAATCTCAGCTGGGTCTGGGGAAAACCCTCTTACACGCCGAGGTCCCACGCATGAGGAATTTTGAGCTATTTTTTATCTGCTGCTTCTTGGTGAGGACACGTGCAGCTCCCATTGCTTCGCGGGGCTGCTCGGTCACCCTGCGAGCCCTTCAGAGCCAGCTCCTTCCTGCATGCAACCAGTGCTTTGTGGTGGGCAGAGCCAGAAACCTCTGGGAAACTGCTGCTGTGTGATGGGCAGCTCAGGCCCCAGCACCTGCCCCCTCCCAGGTGAGGTACCCAGGTAGTTAAGTGGAAGATGGTCACAGCATCTGTGCATTCAGGGGTGGTGCTGGTCCTCCTCCCTGCCAGCAGATGCAGTCACCAGGTGTCTGTCGTGTCGTGATTGTCCTGCTCCTACCGACAGCCCTGCAACGAGTGTGAGAATGAAGCATGCGCTGCTGCTCGGGCATGACTTTGCAACTGCAGAGAAGTGTGCCCCAGTTTGGATCAAGAGCCGCATTCAGATCCATAAGGTTTACGTTGGGTTCCCACAGTAATGCCAAACCCCTGTTTGTGAACGAGAGAATCCGAGTTTGGTTCGTATTTACAAACCACACTGTCATTACCACTGATGCAGTATCAGCTATGATAATTATCACTGTGCCTTCAGCTTCAACAGAGCAGACATTTGTCTGATCCGCGTGGAGGGGTGCCAAGTTGGCTTGTGGTATACTTGCTGAAATTAGATGGCTTTTTTCAGCTTGGATCGCACCAACACCCACTCATGTTAACTGTGAAGGAATTAGTGTGGTTAAAGTGACATTTCTGATGTTGTCTTATGAAATTTGAGTTCTGAATTATGAATTACGGTAATACGACTTCTGTTCCATTTAGTGACTCGGTGGAATGTAACGTTAAGATATTTTGTCCTTTTTTGGCAATTGCAACTCGGGGAAGGTGGTAGCTGCAGATAAAATTAGAGGATACTCATGTTAACAAACTGAAAGTTGCAAAGTTTGGGTTTACTAAGTAAACTTTCCCTCTTCCAAGCTGCCTGCTGGTGGTCTACTTTGTGTTTCTGTTTTCTGCTTTTTTTCTTTCCCAATATGCTACCTAAAAATGCTTTCCCTTAATTTGCCTTGAGAAAACCCTCTGCATAAAGATTTTTTTTATTTTTTTTTGCTGGGGTTTAACTTTTATTCAGCTGGAGAAAAACAGAATCTATCTAATATTCAGAAGAGCAGTGTTCTCTAGTAAGATCAGTTCGTGCACATGTGTGTCAATATTAGGGGTTTTTATAATCTTTAGTGCTGTTCTCTTTTCTTCTAACTGCAGCTTCTTGGGTGTTTTGACCAGTGTTTTTAGCAGGAGGGAAATTAAGCCAATTCTCCCGGAAATCCCACCTGGGATATTTTTCCATGTAATAGCCAGGGACCGAGTACCACGGAGAAATCAAAGAGTCTGCTTTCACCGTGTAACTCAGAATACCTCTCCAGGGCCACAGTTAGGGTTTGGAGGAAAAAAAAGATCGTCCTGATTGCATGCAATCTAGTGAAATACGTTTGTTGGCCAATCGTTCTGGAAAGATAGCTGTGTTTTTCTCAGTTAAGTCAGAATACAGATGTGAGGCACTGCCTCTCCCAGCCTAATCACCGGAGTGGTGCTCGCAGCTCCCTGCTCTAACGCCGAGTCTCGGGGAGCGTGAGTGTATGCACTGCCGTGACCTCATGAGTTCCTTTTATAGTTCATTTCCATCACTGTCCTTTATGCTGGTCTCCGTGGGATTGCAGAGCAGACCCAGCCCGCGAAGCACAGGAAGGGCAGGATCTCCCTGGTGGGGCTGTTACGGCTGCATGTGAGCGAAGCCCCTTAATGATTCAGAGAGCTTCGCCTGGGCTCCCAGCTGGAGAAAAATTCACCCCGCAAATAAAGAGCGCTGAGCAGTACAGCCTGCGGGAATGCACCGCGCGACTTGGTTACGCTGAGCATGAGTTGGAGAGCTGCTTGCTGTGGGTGGCATGTGGCACTGCGGACGTGGCGGGTCGGAAAAGTGGGGTCTGGGTTTTGGTAGAGGGTAAACTTGCAGGTGACGGCAGGCATTGGTCTGGTTAACACGGAAAGCAAACACATCGGGTATCCCGTGGAAAACAGAGCCGTGTCCTAGAGCTGACATCGATCACTGGAACAGATTGATGTTTTTCAATAAGGAAATGAACGAAGATAGCGTTTCTTGCCAAAAAGATGTTTCTGCTGGAAATGGCGGTTACTGGCAAATTTTTTGTTTTCATTGAAAACCCCAAGACTGAAAATTCTTGATTTCCAGCCTGTCAGATAAAACAGAAACTTTTTATAGGAAAAACTTTTGTGAAAGGATTGTTCTCGTTAATTTCTTTTGGGAGAACGCACAGCATTTTCAGATCGACGCAGCAGTTTTTCAGGGAGGCATTTCTACCTGTATTCTGTGTCCAGGTAGAGTGTGGCCTTTTGTTATCGGGATAATCATGATCCGGGTGTCTCTTTTAGGACGTGCTGGCCAGGAGATGGGGTCTCAGATTGCCAACGTGAATGTTTTGGAAGTGCCGAGGCTCCGTTGTGTGAAACCTCAGCGAGTTAACTTCGCTGTTGTTTCTCCAGATTCATGAAGTGTAACGGGCCATGAATCGGTAATTCTCATTCACAAAAGGAGTTGTTGTATATATTTAGGTCTTCCTAGCACTACTGTAAGGAGCCATGCCTATTAAGCTTTCTAAACTAGTTAAACTAGGTCAGAGTGAGGGAAAACTGTACCAACATTATGATTAAAAGGCACCAGTATAACGATCCTAGATAGCATTGTCGGCTTTGTTCCCATGAGTCACTGTCTAACAATATGGTTATTTTAGCTGTGTGACTTCTTAAAAAAAAACCTTTGTCCTCATCTCTACAAAAAAATTGCGAGCCCTCTCTTCCCCCTTTCCTACTAGATTATATGCTATTGTAGGTTTGCTAGATAATAATTGTGCATGTTTTAATTTTGTTCTGCCTCTTTTTGCCCCTTATTTGAATTACTAATGTCCCTCCAATTTCCTCCGAAGGGTCTGCGTGCCCACTGGCAAGGACCTCAGCCTTCACCAAAAGCAAAAGGGCAGCTTCCCTGAAATGATGCCAGGAAAACGTTTGCCTGTTTTGTTTTCTTTTTTTTTTTTTTTATTGGGTCGATTTTTTTCCCCCTTTCTGATGGGGGAAGGGAGTGAAGGAAGCACCCAGGATTTTACAATTGGCCCTAATCAGCTTTCCTAACAATGAAAGAGGCCCTATTGCATGAATATTAAATTTTGATGAAGCTTTTTTTCTTTGGCAGCTGTAGATTTAAGACAGCTTGGTTACCAGAACTCCTCCACTCTGTGTCAGCTCTGTGAGATACCGAATATTATAATTTCTATATTTGCTACTCAGATGTCATTTAATATTAATATGCAAAATAGTTGCTCCCTTTAAAAATAATGTTCTTATTGTATGATTTATTTGAAGTGGAGCTTGGAGTTTTGTCTTTTCTCACGTAAAATAAAGCACCTTTCAGAGGGAGATGATCTGCTTCTGTACATGTGGCATACAATGTCAACATCCTTCCTGTCATTCTCAGACTCAGTGAGCAGTGAAGCAAACATCAGGCACTGCCTGCGTGGGGAGCAGTGGGAAACTATTGAGTTTTTGTTTTCAGAGATGTGCACCATGAACCTGAAACATGAGAGGATTTGCAGCTGCTGCAAAAAAATTCATCTTCGTTCTCCTGCGAATCCTGAATTCTTCTGCTTTGATCTGTAATTTTTGCCCCTCAAATTTGGATCGTGTGCCCTCAGTCCTTGTGTTTGAAAAAAAAATGCAGGGTCAAACTGCTGGTATCATGCCTGCCGTTGGCGTTTTGTTTTTCACACATTGGCTAGAGACAAGACTTGCTTTTTATATGCTTCAAATCTCTGGGTCTAATACTGTAAACACTTACACACCACGTTGCTTAATTGTAACCATCTCCATAATCCCATGACGGATTTGATGAAACTGCTCACACAAATAAACACTGGCGTGGATGTATAAATGCTAATGTTATCCCACTTCCACTAAAACTAGTGCAAAAATCTCATCCTCTTCACAGACAGCCAAGTTGTTGTCCTAAAAGATACACGCAATTGAAGTTTCACTGGGAATCGATTTAATTTAGAGCGCTGCTTTTCTTGCAGGGGCTCTCTGAAGCCCAGTGAAATCTGCCGAGGGCCGGGTGGGAGTGAATAGCTCCAGCCTGACTTTGAGTGTTTGGAAAAAGTGGGCTTTCTGGAGGAATTTGACTGACTAGATAATAACAAAACACAAGCACACTGCCAATTATAAGAATTTGAGTCTAGTGAAACGATCTGAATTTCTGCATTGCTAGAGGGGGCACTGAGGCTCACGGCAAGGTTAAGCAGCCGACTGTTCCTGAGGTCATCGGCTTCCCAAACCTGGGGATTATGTGGACAGTCTCCAAGCCTTTGAAATCCAGAACTTGTTATCTGCTATTGATAGTATTAAGCATATACCTTACTATTTATGTACATTTTCGAGGGCTTCCACATTCTTATTGAAGCTTGGAAAACAAAATTAGACAGTTTTTCCTAATAATTTGTTTGTGTTATGCATAGATGAATTATTTCAAAAGTACTTTTTTCGTCCTTTCTTGATTCCTCTTGTTGGATATGAAACAAATGCCATTCAAGGAAAACTTGAGGTATTTGACTTTTAACTTTTAATACTGTTATTTGTAAAACACACTTAAACATTTATGGATTAGTTACCTGAAATTGCTGCTATTTTGCCTAATGTTGATGAATCAGATTCTCACTTTAAAAAAGGAAAAAAAAAAAAAAAAAGAAAAAAGAGGAACAGGGTAAAGGCCTCAGGATAGAATTTGAAGGTTTTAAATATCCTTGTGGACTATTATGAAGCTTGAGATTCACATCGACAGTTTTCATTGACATTTACAAGTGCTGTGTGTGTTTATTTCAAGCCAAAGTATGATTTCTTGTAATATAGCAGCCAATGGCTTTTTTTTTCCTTACTTGGATACATTTTCCAATTGTTTCCTTTTCATATATCATTATGCCAGGAAATTCGAAACTCTTATTTGTTAACAGAGAATACAAACCCTAAATGTGTTCTTGATGTTTTAGGTTTTTATTATTATTATTTGGAAACCATACAGAAATTATGTCCAGCACTGTTATAATCCAAGGGAACACATTGGATTTAACAACGCAAATTACACATTTGGGGAAGGATTCATCGTTATTCCCTACAGGAAGTGTTCAGAATTATGGGACTGTCGCTATGCAACTCCATGGGCAAGGGGAATAAAGAAGGCAAATTTATGCTAAAGTAATGCTGGTTTTGTTGGTTCATTTGCTAGTAATCTGCTTCCAAAGTGAGTTCAGGGCTTAATCGGTGGTGTGAGGGAACAGCTATCTGGATAATTGTCTAAGGTCTACTACGTTGCATCAAGTTTTTGCAAAGCCTCAGCCAGCTGTGACATACCCTATTTGTAAGGCTTTACATGAAGGCTGTGAGCCAGTGAAGTTCCAGTCTGAAAGAGAAGACAGAAGATAGAAGCAAGAGAAATAAGATCTGTAAGCAAAGCAAGCAATGCCCTGTGGCTGTCATGGGAAGCCCGTTTCTTGCAGAGGCAGAGAGTTTGATTTTGGAGGTAAGGAGAGAGAAATGGAAGGAAATAGAAAGGAACTGAACTAAGAGGGACAAAAGGGGAAAAGAGAAGAAGGAAAGCAGGCATGGCATGAAGGCTGGGTGAGGAGTTCTTGTACACTTGGCACTGTTGTCCACAAGTCGTAGTTGACTGAATCCACCACAGCAGCAGTTATTTAAACCAGCAAGGTGTTGTAGTCAGGTGGGTCCAGCTGAAGGACCAGGCTTATTCTAGAACAGACTTACTGGAAGACAAACAAGGTTTTAGCCCCTTCTTCCTCTCCCGTTGCCAGTTCTTGGTGTGGCATGTGTTCCCACTGCGTGTGGTCAGGGTGCGTACCTGTGTAGCCACCTACTCCTCCTACATTTGGAACAGCTTTGTGTCCACTCCTGCTAGCTCGTAATAACTGTCAGCCTCTTTCTAGACCTAAAAAAGGCTCAGAAAAGGCCACTCTCTCCACCCATTGGGTGCTGTACCAGCATTTTCCCAGGAACTACTCTCCCTGACCCTGGTGAGCTGTAGGAAGGGAGAAGCTTGGTGGAGGCAGTGCAAAGCAAGGGAAGCCCACATAACCTGTGGAAAACCATTGCCTGAATGTCCTTGCTGTGGTTGACAGGCTTTTTTTTTTTTTTTTTTTAACCCATACTGTGAAAAAGTTGTCTGTTAATTGCTTTTGATTTCAAATGCAAAGGGAAGTGAAAGGGAACATGATTATCTGTACTTGTGGTTGGTGAGCAGAGCTACAGGAAAACTAACATCCAGGCTCTCAGAGGAAATTTGTGGCCAGTCCAAGAACCGAACACAAGTCCCAATTCCCCGGTTGCTGCTTTAACCACAAGAATGCTGTCATTCTACAGATACTCTCTAAATATACTGTCATAGGATGTTTATTTTAAATTCCAAAGTATCCCTCTTTGAAAGACCTCATTGTCCTTTGCAAATATTTAGGGATCCTAAATACTCCTTAGGAATTTCTAGTGTGAGGGAGACTCAGTCAGTTCTATAAATTCAGTGCCGTAATCATGTATTCCTACTTTTTTTTTTAATTTTTTTTTGCACATGAGAAAACTTACAAACGCATGACTGTGTGAAGCCTTTTAGATGTGTGTGTCTGATCCTGGTAGCTGACTGCACTAGTTAGCCATGCATGACTGCACTCCAAAAGTGCATACAACATCATCTCCACTTTTCTCCAACCCTACAGGAAAAGTTACTAATTTTTTAACATTCTTCAGTTTGCTCCAAGTGCAGTTGGTGAGATAAGGATCTGTAAATGTGTACAGTGCTTCCCACCCTACACAGTATCATAAGTTAAAGTCATTAAAAAAACATGTTTGCTTGCATTTATTGAACTTGACAAGCAAACTATAGTGAGAGAACAAAAAATGCCAATTGGTATTTGGATCTGAGCTTGCCCGCACGAATGATATAAATCTGCTCTTACTAGCTGCCAGTTCACAGGGTGGAAAGACTCCTCCAAAGCACGTTCTGTGAAGAGCTGCATAAAGGGCAGTTACTTGTCTTATTCCCAAAAGATGCAACCATGTTCTGTTTGTGTTCAGACTGAAGCAAACATTACCTCTCTCTGTGAGCTGGTGGGGCTGCACCCAGGGTAGTGAGCCCAGTCATCTCCCCGTCCCCGTTCAGGAGGGATGTGGAGTGGAGGAACTGTAAAGGACTACCATGATGGACCAGGGCATGGAGTATGTGACCTGCAGGAAGTGGCCAAAATCTCCTCATCAGGGTTGAAAACATAGCAAAAGGTCAGCAGTTAAAAATGACGTGAATTGGGAGGTTCTGGTTGGATGTTAGGAGACTTATTTCTCTCTTATTTCTCAACGGTGAGACAAAGCCATGGCTGACCTAACGTAGTGCTGGCGATAGCTGGGCTTTGGGTGGGAAATTGGACCTGAGACCTCCAGAGGTCTCTTCCACCCAGTGTTTCTTTGATTCTGTTACAGAGCATGAATATTCATTTCATTGACTGTTTTTCCTAATTTATGTTCTGAGTTTTTAGTGCAGTTTTGCTCAGGGCCAGATTCTACTGCTGCTATGTTAAGAAATAATTTTAATCCCCTGTAATCAATACAACTGGTTTTGGCACACAGGTCTGGACTGCAAAGCAGCAGATATCTGGATTGCAAATCCTAAATGGGTTTGACTTTTATTTACTTATTTATTTTGTGAAACACCTGACATGCTTAGTTAATGAGCTAATAAGAAAATTACTACAGGTAAAGGAGTTTGATGAAAATTGATTACGTCATCTTTTAAAATTCATATACTACTTTCCTTTCTTCAAACACATAGTAAGAAAGTGATAGTTGTGCATGTGATTTATCGCCTCTTAACTGCTTCTTGTGACCTTTTATTTAAGTAACGTGATTGAAATCTCACTTTGTTAACTTTAATTGATACTGAAAGAAAATTTATTTTTCCAAAAGCCAGGCAGATCGATGTGAATTTGCACTCTGCTAAGTTTAGTTTCTGGCATTGTCTTGAAACCTGTACAAAAGCTCTGTATGTGGTGGAAAGCACCGAGTCTCTGTTTTTATTCTATATTTGCTGTGCTTAAATGTGTTACTAAAAACTGTTCAAAATAAACTGAAAAATGATAGTATGGCCATTAGGGATGAAAGGCCCTTTGAAATACTCCTTTTGGTAATGAAGCACATTGGTAATGTGCTGCTTCTTTTGTGCTTGATTCAGAATTAAAAGGGATAATCAACTTTGGGTAGTGATTATTATTCCAAACATTTTAAACTATCCAATAAAACTGTTTCTTGTATCAAACTAGAGAGTAAATTAGAGCTTTCAAGTACCAAGATTCAACAATATATAAGGTGGTATTAAGTGCACCATCAAAAGCAGAACTAAGTTAATAGCAAATCTAAAAGGATAAGTTTTATCATGGTTTAATTAGACAGTAGAAATTATGGCTAGAAAGAACACCATGTCTTTAAAAGCAGGAAAGCCCTTTTTTTTTCCTTTTCTTTTCTTTCTTTTTTTTTTTTTTCCCTGAAACGGATAGCATTTGGTTAAATAGTGTTGCCTGACACTAGGTTTCATTAGGTGTAAATGACATTGCAGAGCCTCAGGCTTTGGAGTGGCTTGAGGAGGTACAGGAAGGGTATTTTTCTTTCACCTGTCACCACTTATTTTCCTGAGCTACTGGCCAGTAGCCTGGCATTTTTAGCTAATGGGAATTAAATAATACAGCTGTAATACAAATGTTGCTTCTTGTTGCTTGATCCTATGTGGTAGTCATTAAAGTTTAAATAAAATCTGGAAAGAGAGCCATATTTAAAATGGTTAAGGACCCTCAGCTAACTTTGGATTTTTATGGCCTTCTCATTATAGCTATTATACACTAACACAACCACTAATGAAAGGCTTGGAAACTTTGAGTGGGATGAGGCTCATTTCAGGCAGGAGGAGGAAGTGACCGTCTGCTCGGAAATAGCCGCCCGTGCCAGCCCAGCACAGACCCGCCTGTGCGTCTGCTTACTTTGCTAAATTAATTTACGGCTCAGCTCACCTCGGCTCCGCGCTGGGTCGCTCCCTTGTCGCCGGCGGGAGCCCCGTTCAGCCTGCCCGCTGGGGTTTGCTGCGGGGTTTGCTTACGGGTCCCAGCCCTCCAGGACACCGCCTGTCCCGCGGGGACCGAGCCAGGCGGCTGTAGGGTCACTGGCTGAACCCTTCCTCGCCGAGTTCCTCCTTTATGGTGATGCACTCTCAATGATGCTATTCATACTGCCTTTCCATTAGGTTTTGGTATTCTTTCCCTGCAAAAAATGCCACTCACTAGAACACCTTTTGATTCTCAGATGTATTTATTTGTTCACTTTAGGAAAGTTGCACACCCAGCAATAACAATCGTTGCTGTTCTGAGTGAGAAATTTTCTTTTGCTCCCCAGGAGGCAGCAATCAGCTCTCGCGAGGCATTGTGCAACTTGTTTCCAAGTGCAAAACAACCCTGCCTGCGTTCTCGGGCTTTTAGCATCATCTCTTTCTGGGCACCTGTATTTATATTTCTGCACCTCAGCGCACCCTCAGAGGCTCGTGCTGCTGCCTTCTGCTGGGCTGAGAGGAGCCGCGCCGCTGCACTGGGCCTCCATCTCCCATCTGTCCGAGGCATCGCCATGCCTGCCTCCCCCGTTAAGCACTTTGAAGATTATTGATGTTGCAGCAAAGCTTTTATATGAGCATTTGATTCTAATATTTCTTCCTTCCTCTGTATGTTTTATTCAGGCCGAACTCCTACCGGCTTTCCTTACAGCCAGTGGAGTGGAGGTTTCTTCGTCGTGACTGTTCCCTATCGTGATTTGAGAGGTCTGTTGTGATAGCTCAAGAAACTTTTATTTTCAGTAATTACACCATTACAGGTTTCATCAGCCATTTTGACTACTAATTGAGCTGCAGTATGGATTATTGCCTTCTTAGTAACACGAGCAGTTCTCAAAAACACACAGCCTGAGGCAGAGCCTCGTTATGGAAGACTTCAGACTAGTTTGTCTAAAAGCTATAAGGAACTGGAAATAAGACCTTATACTGGGAAATATAGAATGACCTCGTGTGTAGGCATAAAGTCCTGCTTCCTTTAGGAATGCGCCCTATCTGTAGGTATTTTGTTGCTCATACACCACCGGTTATATGTCAGGAAAGAATCCACTATTCGATGTTCCACCAGTGCGAGGCAGCCTTGTGGTCAGCCAGCATGTTTAGGAAAAAGGTGTATGAGGTATCGCCCCTAAAACATTCCTTCTGAGGAAAGGCACTTGCCTCAAGAGGAAAGAGAAAAGTGGTCAGTGACATGATTAGAATGCAAAATTAAAGACTACTGCTGAACATTAAAATATTTCTTCTGGTTCCTCTGGGATTTTGCGCTGAATTCACTGTGCTCAGCGTGAATGGCAGAGGGACTATATTTATACTTGGTAAATTGGCTGGATAGTCTCCTGGGATTTGAATTGTTTAACACAGAAAGCTCTTGATTTGGGGATATTTTGTAGCATCCAGTGGTGAGATCCACCCACAGCCCCTCAAGGGATGTATGTATTCAAAAGAATATGTCTAATTTTGCATCCTGAGTAGCTGGAGAAGAATATAAGCCAGGCATTCGAGCTGCATGATTTAAAGAGCAATAGAAATTATGAGATATGAATAAAAAAAGTATCAGAGAGACAGTCTTATCTTTAAAGAATGCACAATTGGATTAATTTTGATTGGTACTGACCCCTACCCTAAATAATTCTGCTTGGGTTGACTGAACGGTTTCTCGAATTACATTGATTTTGGTAAACATTTTCAGAGAGAAGAGAAACTGAACACCGTTCCCTCCCTTCCCAAATTAAATATTTTGACTTCTCCAAAAGGCATAATTCAATGGCATATTTTCCTAGCGATCATAGCTAACTAAAATATTGTAAATGACACTTCTGTTTTTACAAATAGAAGTATAAATTTATTGTGTAATACAAATAATTAAGAGGGGATATTCAATATTTTGTTCTGTCCAAAGCATGTTTGCATATTTGCTGTAAATGCTTCATTTTTAATCTAATAAAAGTAGGAAGCTTTGATTTGTCTTTGCCTAATGAACTGGGATAGCTGCTACAGCTCTGACCCTGATCATTTGTGGGTTAGTTTGCTTCCCCAGGTTTGGTAGCCTTCAAATTGCTCCCATTAGCACCATGGCATAGTTATATTTCTGACTTCTTGGCACTGGGAGGAAGCGCCTGTACCTTTAAATAACTTACTCTGGATTTAGCCAGAAGTAACTCTTATTTTTTGTATATTTATTTGAGCACCTGGGCAGGACTTTTTTTTCCATGAAAACGTTGCCTGTAATGAAGGCACAAACAAACAGTGAGGCACTTTGTTGTTTGTCTGCTTTTAATGAAAACGTTGTGTTGGTACAGATTCACACTTGAAGTATTCTTTATCTTGTGAAAATGTTTCCAACCAGAAATACTTCAAAAGCACGTTTTCCTTCTACTAAAGAAAACGTGTTCACAAAATGAAGTACTTTTAAATGCCTGTGGTAGCAGGTAAAGAAACAACCATATTAAAAGAACTAATGTACCATGAGAAAACCGCCAGGAATGGGCTCCTTCTATTAGACAAAGCATTTGCTGGGAGCACAGGATGAGATTTGAATGGCAGAAGATGAAGCAGCAACAGGTTGTGGGCTGGGGAGGTAACTGATTTGGTGGGGTCAGCTTCAGGGGCTGTGCTGGAGACAAGGTTGGGGCAGCTATCCTGAAAGGCGAACCCCTTCCAGGCTGTATCACCAGCTGAGGGATAAAAACTAGGTCCGACCTAAGGCTCCTTGGAGCAAGGACCAAGAGGAATAGAAAGGGGAAACATAAGAAAAAAAATGGTAGGAAAGAGATGGCATGCTTTTACAGTCAGCTCTTTTTGTGCTCTGATAAAGGTTTACTTTAGGTTTTGTTGTTTATTTTGCTTCTCCACCTTCATCCCTATCAGTATTCATTTTCTGGCTCATAGTTTTGTGGCCGTGTTCTGTTTTCTGCTTTCTGTAAGAGCTGCGAGACTGTGCCCAGGGTAGCATCTTGTTTTCAGCCGTGTCCAGCAGTCACCTGCAGGGAGCTGCTTCGACACGGGACAGGCGGCAGTGCAGCACCGGCCTCTTCTGCGGGTTTCAGGTAATAGTGGTTAGTTGTCCTCCAATGGACCGTTATCCCGCGTGGATTTGTCTAATCCTGCTTTGAACCTGTTAATACTCCTGGTCTCTACAGTATCTTCGGGCAACAAGTCTCGCATGCTAATTGTGGATCCGTAGCATTTGAGCCGTGCAGAGGTATGTGCTTGGAGCTTAAAGTAGGCCCAGCCTGTCTTTGGAAGAATGATGGCGTGATTCATCCTCGTAACCAGAGGACCTCAGCCTAATAAAAGAAACGGAGTGTATTTTAAATTGCAACCCCGAGCAAATATTAAGTTGCCAAAGTAAGAAATCCTGGCCTGCTTGCATAAAAATATTTGGAAGCTCAGAGGACTTGCATGGTTATAATGCTGAGTTTTTATGAATGGTGAAAGGTCAATCCTCAAAGCCAGTCTAAAAACTGTAGCAAACTGCTGGTCGTCAGAGGGGCAGCTCTGCAGTGCCAACGAGGAAACTTCTTTGCATCTCTTTGCCATCTTGTGCTAGCATCAAACAGTAAATGTCGTGGGGTTCCTGGCTGTTCTTGCAGGAAGATGGTTAGGAAAATACAGCCGTCTTTAACTGCTCCAGCTCTCTTTTTGAATTCACTATTTTATGTGTTATTTGTCAGCGTCTTAAATTATTCCAGGGAACCAGGAACGAGATGCCTTGTCTCATTCTGTATCAGACTAGGGCTGTGGATATTCCTGTCCCTTTTTGCTCTGTATGACTGTCAGCCAAGGCAGGGAGATCTCTGTTGTAGTTTCAGTTGCTACTTCGTAAGAAAGTGAAAACAAAGGCCAGTAGCATGCAACTATGTTATCCGGGGAATCTTGTTTCTTACTTGATTACAGGAGAGGTTCAGCTGCCTGTATATAGGTTCTTCATTTAATGTCTGTTCCTATGGATGTGCCTGTAACAGGGCTCATAAATGCTGCATCTGAGCACCTGTTGACCCTGAGCAGGGAGGACAAATCAGTGCTACCCCCTAGAAAAACTTGCAATTAGGAGCTGAGCGCGAGTACTGAGCAGAGGCTCTCATCTGTGCCAGTAGGTGCTGCACACTTCTTGAGGAAAGGGACGATCTGGATTTCCCAAACAAAGGGAAATCCAGTTCAGAGGGACCTACATCCCACCCAGGAGGGATTTGTCCTCACTGTTCCTTAAGTCCCTGCCTATGGCCAGGGATGTGGTGGGCTGTGTGCCACTGGCTCACCTTACCCAGCACCTGCAGAGCATCGCAGGGACAGCAGTGCCAGCTCTGCGTCGGGCACTGCGGTGACCAGAAGGAACGTGTTCACACCAACAGCTGAGCCATGCAGCCGTATCCTGAGACAGTAGTGCCTCTGCCCTGTCGTGTTTACAGTAAGCTGCTTTTAGTAAGGCTGAGCAGGAAGACGATGTTTTTTTGGCCTCTAGCAGAGCGTAAAATGAGAGCTACTTTTGTCCCTTGGTCACTTCAGCTGCAGAGAACCTAATTTTAGCACAGCGGAGTTTATATATACATATGCATATGTATACACACAGATGTATATATACACATTCAAACTAGAATTTTAAATCGCTGAAAAACCACGAAGTCTGGAATTAGAGAGAGGTCAGGGAGAAGTTCATGACCCCAAGCTAGCACTGCAGGGCCCGCGGCAGCGACTCGCCTCTTGCCAGCCCTGCCAACACGCCGGGACCAGCACTGCAGCCACGATGGCAGCCTTGTGCTAACGGAGCTGGATCTCGTGCGTGGCCTTGCTGTGACGCCTAGGATGTTTGTTTCACCTGATGTCTGCATCATCGGCCCCTAAGTACTCGTGCTTTGCTTTTATTGTAACAAAGCCTCTGAAAACCAGATGACTGCTTGAAATTAATTTCACTGACTGATGGCAAGGCGATTAATTCACAGTTCAGGTTTCAGTGGAATGACTCAAGAGCAATTAGATTACTTTTATCTCAGGAATTTAAACAGACCGCGATCTTTTTATTTTATTTTTCTTTATTCTCCTGGAATCTAGGAGAATAAATGTGTGTTCAAATAAACACACAAATAAAATTCCTATGGCAACTAGCTGTTATACAGAGGTCACAAAGCATCTCTTTATGAAGGCCTTTATGAAGACCATTATCACAAGCATCATACTAGGTGTATAGAAACTGAGGCCCATAAAGGTGAGCTGGCTTTCCTAGCTGCACAGTGAGCCGCTGAAAAGGTTGGGTTAGAAGTAAATCCCCGATAGACTTAGGGTTGTGCAAGGAGCTGTGTTCTTTCCTCCTCCAGCTGACTGTTGCTACTGTGTTTGCCCTTGGATGCCTGCTGTTCAAGTGTCTTTCAAGATGCTCGGGTGGCAGGACAGTAACAGAAGCGGGGCAGAGCCAGGGGACAGGCTGAGAAGGGAGGGCATGCAAGAGATATGTGGGTAATCTTGGTCAAGCGTGAGAACAGAAGAGACGAGATTAATTTGCCATTTCAAATCCCCCATTAAATGGCTGCATTTGTTGCCAACATGTACGTTGTAAATGCTGTAAATTCTTTCTTCTGGAGACTTGCAGAACTGCTCTAACCTGGCCGTGGTAAGATTAACATGGTATCCTTTCAATTACCTTAAACAAAACATGCCAATTTTCTATTGCCTATTTTTAGGCTTCCAGCTGGGCTTAAGAATTGAAAAGTTATTAAAGAAAGCCAAGATCTGAGAAAATGTGCCTGTTATAAATTGTAATATAAACCACTTATATGTATAGTTTTTATCATCCTAGAGTTATTTCTTAATTTAAATGTTTCATGTGCATATCTTGGAGATTGGGACGTATTTGGGTGAGGAACGTGATTATGAAAGCTATTTCTTTGTATGCCAGATTGTGATTATTCCAGATTGTAAAAATAAAAGTATTACACATCTGTGAAATACCTGACAAACTTATTTGACAAACCAGATGTTAGACCGTCTAATACTTATTTTAAAGATAGGCACACAAATAAAAAAATACATGCAATCTTATTCTGTTCCGATGATACCGTTATTGCTGTAACATTAATTTGTTTTGCTTTTCATGTCTCCTGCAGCATGGGCAGGGTGAGCATCTGAGTCTGGTTCCCATTTGTTTTGCTTGGAATGTGTTGGGCCGTCTTGAATGTCTTCCATCGATGTATGAATGGTACATGTGCAATAGCTCTCTCGCTGTATGGCATGGAGACATACTGTAGGTATATGGTGTAATTAACTATGCAGCTATTCGGGAGCAGCTGTTCCCTATTGTTGTTGCTTAATGTTGTGCAGCACAACAAAGCCTTAAGGCAGCACTTGTTAGTATTTATGGAAAGCCATTAGCCAATCTGTGAATAAGCCTGCAAAAGAAGAGGAAATTCTGATAATAATGAACACGGGTTCTTGTTAAAGCTGGAGAGCTCCAGCCGTCCCTATCACTCAGTGCTTGTAAAGGCTCCTGTACCTTTGATTTTTATTTCAGAGCAGATCCGAACTCTTTCTCTGAATCAGCAATTGCAAACCCAAATGAGTGAACTCCTTTCCAAGGCAGTGCTTTGCTCTTCCCAGCCCACTGCATTTTTTAAAGGAAATCAGAAACTCTTCCTGCTGCAATCTCATTTCGGTGCCAGGTTGTCCATAGGAAATACTATTTCCTGCCTGTGCTGGCAAGTTCAGTTATTAAACCACTTCCTCCAAGAGCCAAACTTTGAAGAAGAAATAAAGTTCAAAGCCTTTTTAAGAGACCATTTGTTCTTCTTATGTGCCTATCCTGAATGTTACACTGTATGCCATATAAAAAAAAAAAAAAAAGAAAAGCTTAATCTCTTGAAGATGGATTGGCCGTTGTTCTAGGGCCCCGTGTTGGGAGCAGCAGGAGCAGGTTACAAGGCGGGCGTTTTTGGGAAGCTGCTTTCTGAAGCTGCGGGCTCTGTTGTGTTGTTGCTAGAGGTGTGAGTGCCACTGAGGGGCCGCCAAGCAGTGGCTCTGGGCTGCTGTGGAGGAAGAGGAGGCTTTGGGCTGCCAGGCGGGTGTGTTTGGATATCGAGTAGCTCTGAGTCCGAATGGATGGAGCAAGCATTAGGAAGGCAGCTACCTCAAAGCGCTTTCTTCTTTTTGTCAAAGTCATTGCACTCCTCTTGGCCTCTAGATTTGGGTTTTGACTGCCAATCCATACTGCGTAATGAATGATGGTAGGTACCGATCCTGTTACGGAGCAAAAGTGATGCCAAGTGACTGATGCCTGGTCAAAACCAGTGAGAGAAACCCGGGCAGTAATCATCAAATGAGCTGCATGGCCAGAACTCTTCAGGAGCTAATTTTTTTCCAGATATCGTTTGTTGTTACCGCTTGTGCTCCAGCTTTGCCTTAAACAGTATAGAGACAATTAGTTGGAAAAAAAAGCTTCTGGTAAAAAGTTCCCTGCTCTAAATCTGCTAAAAGTAATAAGAGAGGTTTGTGAAGTGTTGCAGGCATTTTCTAACCTTGGAGCGTGTTAGCAGCGAGGTACATTTGTGAAGAACAACAGCAGTGAAATGTTTATTATTGTGTGCCTCCATCCTTTTTGTGAGTATTATTCTGTGAGGATGGGGCCGCTTTTCATCTGATCTGCGCTGCCAAGGCGGATAAGAGAGGTTTATGTGATGTCAGATCTGAAACCAAGAAACCTGTAGACAGGTTCTGAGCAGTGATGCCTCTGGCAACTGGTTTCAAGGCAGAGCTTATGTAGAGTGCCTGAGGTTTTAATAAGCGTATAGATGTCTGAACAGCACATAAAGAGCATGGGAGGTGACAGGCTGACCCAGTCACTTTCATTAATTGGGATCAAGTTACCTTTCTGCATCTGGTCAGAACGCCGTGCGGGAGATTTAGGAAGCAAACAGCGCGTTGCCGTTGTCTGTGTGTGCCGCGTCCTCCCCAGCTGGTAGACGGGGACACGAAAAGTAGGTTCAGACACAGGGGATGTTCGTGGCCGAGAGAGCACCAGACTGCACAAGTCAACGGGAGATCTTTGCAAGGTGTGCTTCTCAAAGGCTACTGTTCGTTCCCGAGCCCTACACACTGCAATTCAAATATTGCACCGTGATTTTTGATGGTGTTTGTCTTACGCTGGTCAAAGTTTAGGGCTAAATCTGCAGGTGGCTCTGCCAAATACGTCAGTGAGTGATTGAGAAGTATGCAGGTGTCTACAGAATGATCAACGCAGTTGTAAGGATGTGGCGTTCACTTTAGGATTCTTTAAAAAGATGATGGAATATCAGAAAATACATGTCCTGGCTGCTTGATATCTGAAAAAGAAAAAAAAAAGAGAGAGAAAAAAAGACTGTTTTTATGTAATGTAGAATTGTGACTATTTACCTTATTTCACTCCCAGATCAGGTATCTTATGCATTTCTGTCAGTGCAATGAGTATCCTACAGGAAGGGTGGCAGATGCTGAAGTAGTTCACCAGAATAGGTTTTTAACACTTTTTTATTTTTTTCTAATTTAAACTGCCTGAAACCTCAGCCTCACGGTAAATAGAAAACACAAAACTGCAGGCGAGGGAAAAGGCCCTGCAGAAGGCCTCTGGACAGTGACTTGAAATTCCAGATTTGTTTGCAGAAATACATTGTTGATATTTGAATCTAATTTTTGGCAATTATGCTCCCAAGTGAACCTTAAAGTAACCCAAATGTGTAAAAATCATAATTTAGGACCTAGCACCAAAGAGCTGGGAAGACTGACTAAGCGTGTGTATAAAAACATGCATCCATCTTCAACGTGGAAACTCCTCCTGTAGCACTCTGACAAAACATTTCTTGAATCAAGGATGGACTGGCTGATACAAGAACAGAAAAACAGGCTCTCTGAAAAGTTTTCATTTTGAAACATAATGTTATTTCACTGCGGTACCAAATCAAATTGCAGGTCCTTACAGCGATATTTCCAGAAGTGTTATTTTCTGGATAGCTTTCCATAACATTCTCAGTTAAGTTTTATGAAGGTGAAAATGATTTGAAACCACTTTTTGGCTTTTTTTGATTCTTTAGTATACATTTGGCCATTTTTCAGGCTATTGCATAAGCGTAAAGCTAGAAGCCTGCATGAAAGCTGAGTTTCTTCTCTAGCCTTAAACACGTAAGGAGTAGGGGGTTAAATGAAGGCATTCAGTACTGTAAGATTTGAAACAAAATTTGGGCAATTGGCAACACTGAAGGTCTAATAAGAGGCTTCCTTCTTAGTTAATTTTAATGCTGTCCCATTCAGGCACTGGCAAACAGGACCGTGTGTGTTAGCGTGAGCTCAGGGATGCAAAGCTTAATTCAGGCAGCTAAACAGACAGAAGGCCAGGTGTGCTTGGAGTCTGTTTGGGATGATTGCAGTGCCTGGCAGAGGGATCTGTGGAGTTGGGTCAGTTAAACCTAAAGCATATTGGCATCATGTCTCCAAAATATATACTGGGTTCTCATTAATGAACATATATATATATATATCAGATAGGTGTGTGTATTCTTCCACGCATAACTTGTGGGTCAGGCAGTGAACAGGCACATGTCAGTGTTCCTTCCTTCTATTTATTCTCTGTGCTTTCTCCCTGCCAGCAGTCACTTATGCCTGTGCTGCCCTCCTGGACGTTTTCAGGGTGTGAATACCCTGACCCTTAAGCAGTAAAAAGCGCCAGCTGCTGACACTCTGCACAGCATCTATCAGTCTGTGTACTGCAGCTTTACCTAGAAATACTGGCTTCAGCTGACTGGAAAAGCCCTGGCTCTGGGAATTTGAACCTTCCCAGGTTGGTGGGTGCTGGCGGGTGACAGCTGGCTGGCAGTCAAACCCGACCTTGCTCAGAGTTCCTGGGTTTAAGGATATTTCTGCTGTGCTCTCTTGGTCCCAGATAGCAATGTCTCTGACCTCCACATCAGATGCAACCGGCATCTTCATATGAAGCTGTTTTGAAATGATAAATCATCTAAAAAACTTGAGTTTTACATGCAAGGATTTGGGGGAGGTTTTTTTAGATAGCTTTCCTGTATTCTTCAGGCTTTTCATTCTGAAATGGTCATATCTGCTCACTTTATTCAAGTGAAGCCAATCTGGGTTAAAACTAATGAAATGCAGACTGTATTAAATTCCAGGTATGTATTTTAAAAGTTCAATATAAGTATATTTGTTTTTTGTTACTATTTAGTATTTTTTATGACAGCAGAACCCAGAGGCTCTGCTTAGCAGTGGGAGCCCACTGTGCAAGCTGTGATGACCAGAAGCAGTGAAAGCCCTTGTGAGTTTCTAAAATTTTGCACATCCCAGCATCCGATGACAGGTCTAAGTCTGTCCCATCTCTCAGTGCTATACTACATTAAAAAAAAAAAATTACCAACCTATACTCTTTGGGAATTTCATAGCTGATCCAAAATGAAAATGTCTCTGTTCTCTCTGCTATTCTGGATTGTTTTTTTTCAATTATTCTTCTTATTTTTAAGAAAAGGAATTTTAGGTAAGAGAAGGAAGTTCCCATGAAAGGTGGTTTCTTTTATCACTATTTTTACCACAGCTCAAACAAAAACATTTAATGGCTAACTGCATCTGCTATTTGCAGAAACACATTGGACCAGTCATCATTTTGCTGAAATCAGTGGAAGGAATCCAAGTGGGTATAACAAGCCCCCTACTTTTAGGGTACAATACAGGGAAAGGCTGCTGGATGTAGATTTGATTGCTGATTCTAGTGCCACTTCATGGAAGTAAAATAGCCTGTGTTTTCAGGTGTCATTAACTGCTCTAATTTCATTAGTCTCTTTCCTGGACTACACTTTCACTGCACTAGTCACAGAAGAAATGACTCAGACTCTGTATGAGATCTGTATTTACACAATGATAGCTGCCATGGGAAACTGCCATCCACTTATTTTAGCAGCTCTTAGAATAAAGATTTCTTGAAATCATGGTTCAGGGGGTTTATGGTTTTTTTGGTTGTTGTGGTTTGGTTGTTGTTTTTTGTTTGGTTTGCTTTGTTTTGTTTGTTTTTCTATTTTGTTGTTGTTGTTTTATCTAGATTGCATTAGCTTTTTTGTCTGAAAGCATATGACACTAATCTGTCTGACCGATGTATTATGTAGTCCCAAGAAGACAAAATTTAAGAGCAGATTAAATCCAGTACTGGGTATCTTGTCTATTATCTGTTGTCAACTTGTAGTTCCCTTGCCCAGTGTACTAAATTTGTTCTGACTGCTTTTGTTCGTATATACATAACAAAAGGTGTCTCACAGTACTGAGTCTTGCTATAATGAGAAAAACTGTTAAGAACAAAACTCCATGTTGAACATTAAAGTGACATTCCTATTCAAACTACTGGGGTGGGTGATTCGCACCGTCTGTGCCACGTTCTGTAGCACAGGGAAGCTAAGAGAACCAGACAAGTGCTAGTGCTTAAAATTACATGAGCAAAAAAAATGCTAATGGAAATCAACAGACTGCTGCTTCTTCATTTAATTTGCAGAGCCTAAAATATATTAGTTACCATCAAGGGAAAAAAAAAAAAAACACAAAAAACAAAACACACACAACAAACCTCACAAAGTTTTAAACAGAGCTGTTTGCTGGAACGGTGCATACCTTCCTTTGGCAGTCATTGATCTATTTTTCCCATATAAGCTATAGAGTGTATTAGCTGTATATATTAGCTAAGAGAGTATGAGTTCTCGAAGGAACAGATGGTTATTCCCAGCCTGGACAGCACTTTTTAAGCATTAAGAAATCTATACAGCTGTTCAAGTGAATTACCTGGGTTTTGCTACTGCAATTTTAAAGTATGGTTTAGACTTAAAGAGTTCCTACCACTGACATCCGAAAAAAAAAGAAAAAAAAATTAGAAGTTTCCTTTCTTACGCCCTCTTCATTTGCCATGCACTTTAAAAGTGACAGTTGTCGTCCCTATGAAGATTAGAAGATCCATGTTGGGTATGTCACATGCTTTGATGGTAGTATTGCCCCAGGCATTTGTCATCCAACCTACAGGGATAACAATGTGTAATGGTAGTGCTTTTTTCAGAACGCTGTAAGTATACAGATATTATTAAATTTTACAATTACCACAGGGAATGAATCAAAGCCTCCAATAAGTAAATGAACTATATATTATTGCCCTGCCTTTGTAATTTTTGTTCAGTACTATCTGATTGCATTCCTGTTATCACTTAGTTGTTTCTCTGCATGTAGTTTTATCTAATTTCTCTTTATTTCAGTCACTTGCAGAGGAGATAAATGGATTATTTCAGACTAATTGCTACTTATTTAAAAAACCATCAACCTCCTGTAAGAGTTTCAAATCAGTGGTTTAAACTAGCTTTTACTATCTGCGATATTTATCTTGAAGGATTTCATAACTGTAGAGTCAGTTAATGAAACATTTTCCTAAAGCTGCTTTCAATCTGCCCTTACCTGTTCTGCCAAAATTTTTAACACAAACAGATGATCATTGTTAAGTAGTTAATATTTGCTGCTTTTAGTGTCTATATAGATTGAAAATTCTACTGATAGACCTTCCAGCTGTGTGTGTTTTGATGTAAAGTGTCCGACTAAGAAAAGCAGAATAAAAATAAATATTACATTATCTTGTTTTCTCCATCCTCATGATGGAGGAAGCAGCTGCATTATTTATCTAATTGAAGGAACGTTATGAGTATGCTTAATTAAATGTAAGACTACTTAGTAATACTGTAAAAATAAACAAAGGATAAATGACAAAATGAGCTCAAGTGATCTAAGATGGTTTAATTCCCAAGTGTTGTAGCCTTTCATATAATTATTGTAGTGTATGTCTGTACATCAGAATCAATGTATCCGATCTATATTCAACAGCATATCAATTTCTCAGCCCCCTTAACAAGCTTCCTTCTTTTCCCAATGCAATTGGATGGAGAGTTCTTGGAGCCTAATTCGCTCTCATCCATTTGCACGCCTTTTATTTTCAGTGGGATTCATCTATTCTTCCACCGGTGAGAGAGCAAAATCCAGGTTCCTAGTGCTGATACACGAAATGTTTGAAGTCGTTTTTGTTTTAAAACACTTTAATCCCAACGCATTGAGTTAGGCTTGAGTAGGGAATAGGATTAACCTGAAATTAAGCTTCAGCAACATGAACCAAATAGCATGTTTTTCTCAGTCATTCTATCTGATGCTCCAGCAATAGATGCAGCATGGCAGCCTCAGATGAACATGATCCTGATTATTGTTGGTATCAGAGGAAAAAGCACAGCGCAGGAGTTAAAATATTTACAAGTCTTAGGCTCTCTGAGGGAGTAGTTGACACTTCACAGTTAAAATAGAGTTTTCTAGGGGATGTAAACCTTTATTTGTTGGCTGGAGGCTTCCACGTGAACGGGCAGGAAGTAGGGATCCTGTAGGATCTGGGATGTGGGTTGTGGTGAAAAACAAGTTCCTTGTGAAAAGTCCTTCTCTTTACAACCAGCTCTACCTCAACATTCAGTGAAAGCCATAAGACATAATTAGATCATGGAGTTTGATCCCTGCCAAATTTATAATTTAAGTCAGTGCCTAAGTCACATCTCTAACAACAACAACATAAAGGAACTGCCATTAGTGCATGGAACTGATGCTTTCATGTGCTAATCCAGTGATCATTCCAATTTTCTGTTAAAATTGGGACTTGAGAAGTCCTTACTCAATCCTCAGTCTCTTTGAGTTATCTCAGAGCTTGCTTATTCCTAATTATTTTGATTTATTAAAGAAAAAAATCCATTGATATGTATTTTTAAGTCTATTAAATGCCTGTTGGGAAAATAAAGTTTAGCAAAAAAAAAAAAAAAAAAAGAAATGCTTTGCCAAAGGTTAAGCAACTCTTTGTTCAGGACTTACTTCAACAGATCAAGCTTTCCAGCACATCCATTCTTCCTAGGCACTCCTCAGCTTTCACAAATATAGCAAAATAAACATGAAGGAATATCATCAAGAAGAAGATATGCTGCTTGTGTAAGTAATTATGTCCCTTGTTAGTTCACTATAAAGTAATTTTCTTTTTTTTCCTCTCACTCTTTACATTTCTTAGTGTGCCCTGGAAGGTATTTTTACTTAATTTTGTTTAGAAATTTGAAAAGCAAGAGAAAGTGAGGGATGATTACAGACTTTATTTAAGGGTTTGATTTTGGTTTCTCTCTGTTCTTATATCAAAGATAAAATGGAAGTGGTGGTGTCATGTTCAGGTAATGAGATTTTATATTAAAAAGAATAAATTAAGCTCATAAAGCCAATGGCAGGAGGGACATGAGGAACCATTTCTAGCTCACAAAAAGGACTTTATACATTAATGCAGTGAGCATCAAGAGTTATTAGGAGTCGAAATTCAAAGCTCAAAGGATGTCAAGTGCTTCAAAAGCAAAGGCTTATTTTGTATTGTTTATATTTAGAAGTGATATGGAGCTCCCTTGAAATATTTTACCCATGATGTCAAAAATCAAAAGCATTACGGAGGGAAAAAAGAACTCAGGACATTTCCCTTGCAAACAAGAGCTCTGTCCGTGACACACCAGAGGATTCCTCTGAGGTACACATTTGTACACAGCACTACTTACCAAAAAAACACAAGCATCCTCTCTGCTTAGCTGCGCGTTGTTGCTTGCCTTGAAAATCCATAGGACACAGAAAGGTTTTACAGCACATTCACTACTTTTTTTTTCTTTTTTTTTTTTTTTTTTAAGAAAAAAACAAATCCTGGAATATCAGTATGTGGTCATTTTTTAAATAGATATTTTTTTGAAAAGCTGTGTGACATTTTTCTTTAATGGCTGATTTTTTTTTAATGTCAGCTACATTTTTAAAGCATGAGGCCTGGTTGTAACTAGCCTCGGCACTGCTACTGTACATCAGACTGTACTATTTGATCATTAATTTATCACAGTTCTAGCAGTTTGTTTGACAGGTGATAGTGCTTTCATCTAATGGCTACACAGCAAGTGTGTGGTGCACTAAAGAGTGGATGCCACTCACTAGAGTTAGAAATCAGCAGACAACAGCCACTTTGCAGAGCTTTATCGATTTACCAGAATCATTTAAAGATACGAAACAACTAGAATAATGAATGCCAATTCAGCTCGCTGTGGGTTTTTTTTTTCCTTACAGTTATTTAGTATGGAGTAGATTAGTAGACTTTTGTTGCTGGTGTTATCGCAACTATTTGCCATGGTAGATGAGGTGGAAAAATCAAGGTGAGAGTCTGAAAATGTGTACTAGAAATACAGTGTCTGTGTTCAGTGCAGTTTAGGAAATTGATTCCTGGCAGAAATATGAGGTGTTTTGAAACATTATAAATATTTAGCCTTCAAATTCAGCCTTTTTTAAAGTTATCAGATAAAAATGTTCTCTGAATTGGGTATATAAACATGAATCTACCTGGAAAGTCTGAATCCTCAGATCCTACCCCAGAAAGCAGTTATGCCAGGATGACTTGTGCATAAAATAGTCTGGATTGTTGCATTTATCTTTCTTGGTCAAAGACCCTCAAAGACAAAAACCCTTACGGCTGTATTTGGGTTTTGTGGGTTTGCAGGGATGTTGTGCTACCATGAACCCTGGTTTGCTGCAGCGGAACCTGGGACCTGTTCCAGCAAGCTGCTGAAGAAAGAGTCTAGCTGTATACCTGTTAGCAGCCCCATAAACTTCAGAGGCTTTCCAATCCTGAAGCACTCGGCTACAGCAGGTCTTAGTTGAAATTATATCAGGAGGTAGAAGAGGCTCTTTGAATCTTGTAGTCAGTGCCAATAAACTTGTGCTCCTGATGTTGGACAAGTCAACTTAGGCCAAAGCTGAGGTGACTCATGGAAGTTAATTAGTATTCTGAGGTGCTGATTGCTCAGACTTCCCACTGAAATGAATAGGGAAACTCCCACGTGTTGCAGCGGGAGCTGGAAGCTGGTAGTGCAGTGTTGTGGGGCATCCAGAAGAAGCTTTGTTGTCTTTTGTAGTGGAGGCAGTGGGAGTTGCTTACAAACACAAAGGAAACCAAACCGATGCCAAAAGAAATGTTATTTTCCACCTTCTTATTGGTTGTTAATAAAATTACAAGTAAATAGTAAACACAGAAGTCAAACATTTTCAGTATTTGTTTTAAACATATCTGGATGCATGCACAAGTATTGCCTGTTCTCCTTCTAATTGCAAGTCACAGGAACGTCTGTGCCTGAGGGGTTGCTGTGTGCCTATCTCCAAGGGAAATGGTATTTATTAATCTAAAATTATTACTAGACCACTCTCTAGGTTTGTAGTAACGCATCAGTGTCGAGTTTGCATAAGCCTTGCTCCAGGAAGGATCCCCTTCCCTGGTTTCCCATGGCAGCAAGTCATCTCCGCCATAGCTGAGCATGGGCAATGCTATTTTGTGCAGGAAGAATGCGTGGGATTGCCAGGTCTGTGTTACATGGGCTGCAGACAGAATGGTTTACCAGAAGCTAAAAGGCCAGATAGCTGAGACTACAAATATTTATAATGGTCAAAAATGTACACTGGTTTCTCAGTGTATAGGTAATTTGCATGCATTAATAGATCTCGTACAGGGTAGATCATGAGCCTTTTTTTGGTGTAAGTTTTTAAGTTCCTGTGCTGTAATCTGTCACGTTTCTAACGTATTAAGTCTTGTTTGATTTGTTTGGAAGAAAGTTCTGTAGTTACATCTAAGTAAAAACCTGGTTAAATTTAATTGGTATTAAAGTGAATGTGATATTGTCTGCTCCGGTGAGGCATTAAAGTGGAACTGTTTTAAGGTGATAGTTTTAAAAAAATAAGAGGGAGAAGAAGAAAGAAAGAAAAAAAAGAAAGGAGAGCTGTGCTCTCCTCCTGTCTTCTCTCCTTTGACTGTACAGTCCCAATTAGGAACAGTTCAAAATCCTATGTAAGCTGCAAATCATAATCTGCCTTTCCATTTGCCCTCCTGCCTACAGAACCACAGGCTGAAAGCACCCTGGAAGAGCAATTCCCTTCATCTCGCTTTGACTTGCCAGTTCTCTGTCCAGCTCCTCCTCCTTCCACCATTTCAGCGCCAGCTTGACAAGCTGTCTTTACAGGTTTGGTTATCACATTTCCAGGAGGTAGGACGGCTTTCCCCACAGCCAGCCTGGTTATAAATAGCTATTTGCCTGAACAAAGAGCTTGACTCCCTGGCAGGTAGTCTGAATGAGCAACTGCCATATGATGGAGCCACGTATTGTCTTGTTTTCTGAAAGTACGGCCTCTGGTTCCAAGAGAGCTTTCCTGGAAGAAAATCTTGCTCATATGATTTTAGTGTTAACTCCAGATGCATTTCCACAATGATGGCAGTGGAAGGGCTATCTGAATTTTGACTCTGCAGCAGGATAAGGAGGTTGGGCTCAGGCAAACAGATTCTCTTCTCTGTTGCTGCTGAAAACCAAGAAAAAATCAGCTAGAATGAGTGAGGTTCTCCCATTGATAGCCTTGTACCACAGAGATCAAAGTCTGCCCTTCCCTCATATTTTAACCTACACTCCAGCCAATATGCAAACTACATTTTTGCCTTCCTTTGCCTGTTCCCTGTTCCCACAGTTGAAGTCCTGGCTTGAGCCATAATTACTATCCCCACTCCTTCCAACAAGAAGATTCCTTACCCTTCCCACCTGAAAATCCCAGCCACAATTTGTATTTTCAATGTGATTAATAAGTACATCTACGACCCGAATCCCAATTCTATCTCCCTGGGGCTGCCCATTCCCACTTGCCACCACGCTCGCTTTCCTCCTCACGGCGGTTCGGTAGGCAGAGGGGTGCCCTACGTGGATGCAAATGTGCAGAGGTGGGCAAGCTTGGCTGGGGTTGGCTTATTTGTTTGTTGCTCTAGTTTTTGCTGGCCTTGCTCATCAGAGCCTAAATCTCAGGAAAACATCTAGTGTGATTCACGTAAACACCGAAGGCAAGTGGGATCAGACTGGCTGAGGGGAGGAATAAAAACTGGAGGGAGGAAAACGCTTGGCGTGGATCGGCTGCCCTAAGACTCAGCTTGAGAGGTATGCCAAAAAGCTCTTTGTCTCACATGCACATTAGGATAAGTAACATTGCTCCTTGCCATCTGTCTCTCTCTATGAACCTCTGCCTCGTTCCCATGTAATAAGAAAACTCATAGAAGTACCAGCTGTGACCTTACAGGGAAGCCTGAGAAACTTTGTCTCTTTAACCAGCAATGGGAGAGTCAGATTTGGCACCGTTGAGCACAGTTGTGTGTGTGTAATTTTATTTTTTTTCTGTTCTCTGCCACCATCTCTTCCCCCAGCAGTGGCACAGTGTTCGTAGAGAGATGAAAGGCGCTGTAGCAGTTCAGGAGAGACTGTCTGCTGCCAGAGATGAGTTTTGAAGGGCTATTTTTTCCTTTGTTTCTTCCTGTTCCAGTAAGGCTGAAAAACATGAGGTGAAGAGACCATCAGATGTGGCAGTTTCTTACTCCATGATTTCTGATATAGGCCAAAAGGACCAAAATAGTGGTGTCCAAGATGAAACAAAATGCATCGATATTTGTTTTATTAGCCTGGCACAGAGCATATAAAAAGTCTGCCAGCTTTGGAGTTTCCCTACAGCATGGTGATGTCTTCCTATATGGATTAAATGTAAATTGTGTCCCTCATGCCTCATCTGCAGGACATCTAGTAACTGAGGATGTTGGCAGCTTTAACCCTATATGCATAATCGTGTCTATGATTATATTGCAGATGCCTTTGCAGCTACGATGCAAGTAAATTTACAGTGAGCTTTTCCACAGAGCAGGATTTGAGTCCTTCTGTTTGATATATTCATGGTAGGGCAGACTCAAAACTCCCCTGGCCCATAAATTTGTGGTGAGACCTGTGAGTACGTCTCCTTTTTACTTCAGAGTCATTCTGAAAAATGTTTCAAAACAACAAAAAAATTTGGTTCTTTGGCTAATAAAAATCTAAAGAAGAAATTCAATTTGGATTTAGCTAATCTATGTAATTCAAACCCAAATTAAACACATGATCTTCAAACATGATTTTAGTACACAGAAAATAAGTTTCAAATTGAAATATTTCATTTTGTAATATCAAGAAGAAGCATTTGTACTTGTTCATTAAAAATAATTACCTGAAAATGTTACCATTGTGACTTTCATAGCATATTGCAGCGGACCTGCATCTACGTTTTTGTTGTTGAAAAAAGTATAAAATTAAAAAGTTTCCATATTATAACTGCAGGACAGGTATTTTTCTGATAAAATAATTGCTAAGTTTTTTGAACTAAACAGATTAGACTAAATGTTCTCTCTTGAGCATCTGTATTTCTTGGAAAACTCATTGTAATTGTATAAAACCCGTTCCTCCACACTCACGCTCATTGGCACTAAGGTATTTCAAACTTCATTTATCCTTAAAATTTAGAAATAAGAACAAAAGTTTATTGTGTCCCCCTCCTTCACAACTGTCATGCGGGGGAAGCTTGGCTTTTCGCTGGGACTTTAGGAGCGTATGTTACTGAGACACTTGAAAATTGCACCCAATATCACCAAGAGCAGCAGATGGATCTGTCAGCTGTTTTACTGAAAATGGTGAATATCTTCCCTGGAACATTCATAAGTTGCCTGAGGCAAAATTTCACAGTGGAAACAGTGAGATTTCTCTTTACATAACATTCCTAGTACTCACGAAAGTCTAGGTCCCCCCCACCCGCTGGATTAAAATACCCATGAAGCAGAAGATGATGAATAGGCACAGCTGGGCTGCCAGAGGAGCATTTTCAGAAGTCCTCGGCCATAGCCGGACCGCAGCCCACCAAAGCTGCGGTGAATGCATGGCGTCTCTCAGACATGCTGTTGTCACTTGTTTTCGCACATGGATGGAGACTGAAAGAGGCTCTGGGTGAGGACTTTGCACTTCTCTTCTTCCACACGGTCTTCCTTGTGTGGTTTCCTGAGGGGCTACACAGGAGGACTCTGGCTGTGGGGCTGGAGGTGTCCCACTTGGTGGCACATGCACCTCAGAGGGGAGCAAATGGCGGCCGGCATCGAGGGGAGAAAATGGCAGCTGGCGGTGAGGGGAGAAGCCCGCTGTTCCCATGAGCACCTGCAAGCCCCGAGCAGAGCAGTGCCTGGGCTGCAGGGAAGGAGGCCAGCCTGAAGGGATCGTTCTCCAGCAGAGCTTGGCAATTCTATCCACGAGTACTTTGGAGAGCTTAAATTGGCTTTCTGCAAATATTGGTGGGCCTGATCCAGAGCCCTTCTTGTTTGCAGGCCCAGAGAGTGCAGGCCCTGAGCAGCCCCAGTGCGACCAAGTGTTGTTTGTGCTTTAATTTCGTATTAAGGTAGGGTGTGAAATTAAAACCCAGTAGCTGTGTCTCAATAACTGTTGCTTGGGAATAAGAATAGTTTTGTTCAAAAGGCTTGTTAAGTGGACAGATGTCAGTTAAGATTTGCACAGGTAAAGTCTACCGGTGATGAGGGCCTTAGGCACTCTCTTAATTATAATACCTTTCTAAAGTTTATTCTTGTTGCTACTCATTTTTTAATACATTACAATGTCTGTAGCCAAAAATAATGTTTAAATCTCTCTTAACTTCCGTTAAATTAAATACAGCAAAAAGGAAATCAGAGGTGTTTCTGAGAGTGAGGTTTGTTGTGGGCCTTGTGAGTATTCAAAGCTGGCTGGCAAATTTGTGTAAAAGCAATGCAGGAGCCCAGTTACTTGTGTGGGTCTTACTCAGTCTCAGTCATCAGTTTTATGGTGGCCTGAGAAATTATTGTTAATGAATTTACATATTGCTACTGTAGGCTAATAAGAGGTGAAAGTACCATGTGTGTGCTTGTACCAAGGGGGATT
Source organism: Anser cygnoides (assembly GCF_040182565.1). NCBI lineage: Eukaryota > Metazoa > Chordata > Aves > Anseriformes > Anatidae > Anser > Anser cygnoides. Next base: position 15,526,310 of record NC_089884.1, read on the forward strand.
TCCACACAATTTCCAAAATTCTGCTCCAGCTTTTGTCAACTCTCTACCTTGGAAACCTGAAATATTCAGTGGCTTTGTGTGAAGAAACATTCATATGCTGGATTTTAGCCATTTCTGTCAACTGATTGAAAGTTACTTTAAACAAAATCCTGGACCCAAAGTGGAAGTTTTAAGGTATTTGACATCAGCTGTACACAGGTACAGAATTTGGATTGAGTTTTGATCTTTTACTTCATTCGTATGGCAAAGGCTTGTGTGATTAGTTTTAATGGGACCAGAGTCTTAATGGGAGAGCTTGTGAACAAGTGCTTGCATGTATAAGGATTTCTGTCTGGTTGCTGGTAAATCAGTCCTGTCTTTTGAATAGAAAGAATGAAAGCTCTTGTCTCCGGCAGCCTTGAATTGCGTTTCGTTTGAAATCTGACTAGAAAGTTTGTTACGTGACTCGATGTGAGCAATAAAACCAAACAAGGCAGTCATTTCTGGTGAAATTCCTCCTAATAGGACTGCCTGCTTGTACAGTATCCCATTTTCTGTGGGAAGGGGCTTTCTTAGGTGAGAGGGCCTGGTGGGTGAGAACACCTACCAGAAAGGCCTGTGAACAACGGCTCAGCCTGGGCAAAATAATGCAAGTATGGGCATCCACAGAAGTATAAAAAGCTTTAAGGCTTTCCTCTAGTGTCTTGTTTTCTCAAGGAAACTGTATGGCAAGCTGTGCAACCAAAATGGAGAATATTTTATGTTCAAAGCAGTCATCTAATTGCATCTCCCAGTCACTGGGCTATGGCATATTTACTAACGCTGCCTTCTGTTATCCAGCATGAATTACACTCACCAGCACGTGTCTGAAGCCCAGTGGTGTAACCACCACATCTTTCCAGTCCAGCATGTTTGCAGCAGGGACTATGAATACTCACGATAAATTTATTGTAGCTTGGACATAAAGCAGAGGGGAAAACTCTAAATAAAACATTTGGAGCCTGATTTTGGCTCCTGTTGCACTAACTCAACTATGAGTCAAGGATAATATTTGTTCTTTTGGGAACTTGGCCTTGTTGCCTGTACACCAAATGCAGAACCAAAGAGGCTGGTGGATGAAGGAAAATGAGACCAAAGGTCCTTGTGTAAAGCTGTCAGGCTTCCTCATTTGGGGGGCTGGGGAAGGTGGAAATTAAAAATAAAACAGTTTATCCTAATTCACATAGTTAATGCCAGAGCACAATAGTGCAAAGTGGTGATAGGAATGTGTGCTCCTGTGACTGGACATTTAGGGGATGGATTAAGACAGTAACTGATGATATAACTGCAAATTTGATCCAATTTGATGCTTTTTTGTTGCTTTGCTATATAGTTATGGATAGTCCTCATTTTCATAGGTGACTGAGGACCACCAGAGGATTATTTTTTTTCCTATTGTTTTAAAAACTGCCTTTTGGGAGTTTCAAAGGGGTTGTATTTCAGGCATCCTTCATACCATTTTTTCTGCAATTAGGATGTGTGGCACAGTGAAAAGCTGTGAATGGTCCTACTGACATCAAAAGCAGCAGCAATAATGTCCTGGTGACTATGGGCAGAACAGGTTTCTTGCTTAATTTTCATACCTTTCTATACCTTATTCAAAAGTCCATACTTGGAGGTTTGTTATTCCCCATTGAAAATGTGAGCTGTGCAGTTTATTTAGGTTGGAGAGTTAAGTCACGGGCTGAGTGTGGTATATGTAGCATTCACTCTCTGTGGTTGCCTGTTTCTTGCCAGCAGTCCTGCTCGATGGGCAAGAAAGCACCCAAACTCATGCAACTGGAGAGCAATAGAAAAACGAAGCTATGTTTTAGGGATTGGTAATTGTTTTGGCAGAGATGTGTTCGTAATCTTGCCATGAAAAATAGGTAAATACTGTGGCATTGAGCATTTTATGCAAGAGGGTGTTAAAATGGGAATCCAAGCTCCAAATGGGGATGTTTGTTGTCATGGTTGTCCAGCAGAGCGTCCAGACCTTACACAGAATCTGAGAAGAAATTCAGTAGCAGATGGGAGCGAGATAAAAAGTATGTTGGACAAGGGAGAAATATCTGATCAAAATGAAGTTCTGAAAAAAGCAGCGCATGGAAATTAAATGCGTCCAAGACAGTTAAAGGAGACATCAAGGCAGTTATTAGGCAGAATGATATGGGGAAAAGTGCAAAAAACATGAAAGATATGGCTTTTAGTTTTTTACTTTGGAGAGGTTACAACTTCAAAAGAAACCGACTACAACAACATAAAATGTTTCTCCCTCATGCTGAAGTGATTTGGCCATAGGTGCCCGTGTTCTTTTTATAAATTTGTCCTCTGGAGGGTTCGAGTCCTCCTAAAGCTCACTCCAGGCAGCCAGTCAAGCACGTTCACCTCAATGATTAGCGAGAGGCCTGCGGTGTGCTGAAATATTATAAGGAGCCTATAGAGGAACTCATCATGAGCCAAACAGGTTACTGCCTTGGCAGGATTCCTCTTACTGGTTTGTGAAGATAAAAGGAGGACAGGTAAAGGTTAGTATTTCAAAGTAAGTGTCTTGGATCTTAAAATATTTGGTGAAATTATTCAAGAATAGTTCATCCAAGTGAAAATAGTTTCTGTGTATTGCTGTCAAGGTCAATGAAAGCTAAAGTCAGATGCTGGCCAAGCAAGCAAAAACTGCCTGTGGGCTCCCATCACTTACACACCTCGTAACTCTGAGCTTGACATAAAGAGCGTGGGGAGCAGGACTGGGAACTCACAGGCTTTTTTGGGTCAGCTTTGCTACTTTTGTTTGAGCTAAAAACCCCAGTGTCATAAGGACTACACAGCACGTACTTCAGGAGAGCTGATGTGACCCTCTGAGATCCCACCCTCTCCAGGTTTGGGCTCCCCAGCTGCCCACCCTGTGCCAGAGGTTGGCATCCCACCCAGCCCAGACCTGTGGGCCACCAAGGTAGATACCAGATGATGGCCTGACTGTCCACCAGTCAGCTGCTTCAGCTCACATCCTGGTGTGTTATTTACAGTTCCTATCATGATATATGGGACAATTGGCTCCTCTTTCAGTATGAATTTAATCCTTAAACATCCAAGTTTTCAAACAGCTGAGATGTTAGGTGGTTTTGAGATGTAGGGGACCTTCTACCTGTCATCTGTGGTGCAGTCACACCAAGACAGAGATTTTGACAGAAGCTGCTGCTGTGAATACAACTGGTGCACGGGTTCTGACTGCTCATCTGGAGCTGCTAACACAAAGCTGTTTACAGGGGCTGAAAGCTTTTGGAAACCAGCTCCTACTTAGGAGCCTGTGTCATAGCTAACAGCCCTTTGCCTGAGCAGACTATGAGTGCCAGCACCTATTGACCGTGTCTTCTGAAGCCCGTAGCTCAAAACATGGATGTCTCTGCTGAGCACCTATATGAGGAATAAACACAAACATCTGTGGAGGTTTAGCAGGTCCTGTTCCTGATCTTCTGGCCCTTTAAGACCTGTCTGCTAAGTTGTCAGGTGTAAGTGCTCAGGCTTCAGGAGCTTACTGAAGAGAAGATGATAAGGAATGGTTGTTAAGAAAAGTACGTTCCTCAGGCAAAGGAGGAAAAGGTACAGGAGCTGGACATTCAGTAGGGTTGTTCACTAGGACTGGCAAGAGCAGGCAAGATGAGATTTATTTATCATTTCCTACACCATAGTAAATGTTTTGGATTTAAATTTTAGAGATGGTTATTTGCAAGCTGAAAATATCTGTTAGGCCCTTACTGAAGGGATGTGCCAGGATCTGAGTACAAAACGATCCTCCCATGATGTATGTATCTCCCGTTTCAGAAGTGAATGAAGAAGGTGAATAATGTACTGGGCATAATAGTGATATGGACACCTTAATGCGTGCAGTTCATTAGGAATAAGAAATGTGTTTCTTTTGGGCAATTTGGCAATTCGGTATGTGATCAAATTATTATGGCATTTCTTAGTTTTCTGAGGAAATTGGGTATGGACATCTGCTATCCAGTAAAGGAACAGGAAAGGATATCTATTTGTAACGGGTGTTACTAATCTCTGGCTAGAGGTATTTATTAAAGTCCATTTGGCATGTAATTCTCAAGAAGTCACATGCATCGTGTTTTCCTAGGCCTCTGTGGTGCTGGGTGATGCGCAGAGTTGGTGCATCACTCAACATGAGAAAGCAGATGCAAAAGCACGATTCCAGGCACCATTCCACTTGCTGTGAAGCAAAGGGAGCTCTTCTTTGGTGGACTGGAAAAAAAAATTGGGCTACATCTTCAGTGTCAGTTTGAATCTCGTCTTTGTTTTCTGCCATTTTGATGTTTGAATTTTGTAGCATGCTGTGTGATTTATTGGGCTTGTAAAATGAACATACTCCAACTTAAAAATCTACATGTTCCCATCTGTACCCTGAGGATATCTCAAAAGGGGGGATTCAGAAACTGGGGGACGAAAGGTTTCATGAATTCTGCAAACTTTTTCCTTTGAGTGCTTTTTTATATACTTGAGTGGCGCTTACGAATTACTTACACTATCCGTTATAATTTAATGCATTACACAATAAAGAGTATCTGCTGTTCTTTGTGTATTTCAATACCAATGCTTTCCTTATCTGTTTTCCCCAGCTTGCCACTCCGTGCAGTAGAGGTTCTGTCATGTGATATTACTCCACACAGAGGGAAGTTGGAGCAGCCCTGCACGCTGCTTTACACCACTGGTAAGCAGTCAGAGGATTTGCTTTGGTCACAAATGTAGTCTCACATTGTGCATCTCTCCTCTCTCTCACATTGAACATAGCATTTCAACAACTGCAAATTCAGCGGTTGTCAGCTGAATCAGGATTTGAGTTAATAGCTTGTGTCTTTCTTTGGAATAGTGTTTTCAGCCCTAATATTAGTTTGTAGATGTTCCATACTGTGCTCACTTGTAAATGTGTGCGTGCAGCTTCTGTTAACACAGATAACTATCATTTCTCATGCTGAGTGAATGGTAGACTTGTATTAGTTGTCCTCTAGATTTTACTGTCTTCCTTCAAGCTCAGCGTAGGATTTTCCACACACTTGAAGACCTTTGCAAAATCAGGAACTGTTGCTTTCTAAATAGTTGTATTTCAGGTTGCTGGATATATATTGTCAAAACACCCAAACCATTGTATCACAGATGAGACCTGCATATATCGGTTTCCTAATTCCTATACCTGTGACTCCAAAACTCTTTACTAAATTCTTCTGAAATATTTTGTAGGAAGAAAGGAAAATAGGAAGTACCTCAAGATGGACTCTTATGCTGCAGAGTGGAACCATCTCACTTTATTTTAGGAGATATATTTTAATTTGTCCATTGGGTTTGCCTTCATTGGACAGTTGATTCCATCATTAAATAGTTGACTAAAATGGCTATCTTTCTGTATATGGAAAAGGAGTCTAGACACCCAATTTTTAAATGGCTTAAGTTATGTAAGAATAATTTATTTTCTATGTCTTTGCAATACTCGTGGACAGTTAACAGTTTTCCTTGTCCCCTACCCTGCTCTGTATTTTTCCAATGCCTTTCATTTTATATACAGTTTTGGACCCTGTATCAGGAGCTGTACTTCTCTATAATGGGTGTGATTTGTCTCATATGGGAATTCTGAATAAAATTAGCAATAACGTACTTACATTTGATTAAATCTGTTTCAACTTTCACAGAACTCCGCCACTCAGTAGGGAAATCCTCTCTGCCATGTTTAAGGAATGGTAATCGATACACGCTCACTGGTAACATGTCTGCAAATTTCAAAACACTGTAAGGAGTTAGGTGATGTAGATGACTCTTTCTTAGTAAATTTCAGCCTGACAGCTTTGCTTAGCCATAACCAGTTCCCATCCTTGTTGTTCAAAGTCAAATTCTGTCAAGCGGTTCAGTTGTTTCTGACTCAGAGTGTCAGAAATTGTCAAATGCCCCATTCTTGGGAGAGGAGCAATCTGGATACCATCAGAAGATGAGCAGGACACGTTGTCTCAGGTTACATTGAGAAAAAAACATCACACTCTGGGGGTGAACTGAATGGGTACTTACCTCTTAAAACATTGTACGCTCGCACAGGCAGGATAACATTACAAAAACAAACAACTTGGCTTATCCACTGAAGGAAAGTTTCAGATTTGTGCATGCATATCAGGAAGATATGAAAGGCAACCTGTGATTCTGTCAAATTGTTCTGTGCAGGAAAACATTGAGCTTTGGCGGTGGGAAGCTCGGAGTCAGGAGCTGCGCGGGTACAGGGGAGTCCCATCACCTCAGCTTCACCCATGTCCCTGCTTCTGCAGCAGGTAAGCAGGCGGCGGCGGGAGAATGGGGAAAGTCTTTCAGCTGCGTGCACTCACCAGCCAGCGTGCTGAGGACAGCGTGAGACTAGTAGGTGACTCAGAGAGATGATAGCAGAATCTGTCTGCAGGTCCTTAACCAGGCTGGCCCGTTAATGCTGCATGTAGTCACTTGTTTTGGCCAGCTGAGAGGTAAAAGGTGAAGCTTTCTTGTGCTTTTCCTTTACACATGGAGGTTGAGCTGGACTTGTATTTGGACACGGGATATGTTAGAGCTCAAACGTGGGCTTAGGCCAACCTGTGAAATGCTGGATAGACAAAGCCCTGTCTCTGTCATATGGGTAACTCGATTAATGCCTACTTCTTTCTTAATAAACCAGTCTCCTGCCTCCCAGTGAGCAGGTAAGGAGTGAAAATAAAGTTGCCTTTATGGTTGTAACAAGCCGGGAATAAAATGACTAGGATGACAAATGTGGGTCAGGATCTGTCAGAGCTCACAAAAGACCCAGAACCAATCAACATGATTTCCTCAGCTGTGAATACTCAAGTCAGACAAATGTATAATGCATCCAATTCTCTCGAACGTGTATGTGCAGCCTCCATGCTGGGACTACACTCCAGGCTTTTGAAGTTTAGCCAGTAGCCACTGTATTTCTGGCTGTTTAGCACTTGCTAAAGAAGAACTGAATAGTATCAGGCTGAATTATAATTTTTGCCCTGGGAAAGAAAGAGAGAAAACAAAAACCTAGCCAGACCAGTAGAAAGCCTTTTGGAATAAGAATTATTTTATACAGGAAAGATCTAAAAAGATCTTTCTAATTTGTTCACAAATTGAAGTGGAAGTGACCTGTGTAACAGTACAGTTGGTGAAGGTTTGTTAAGGTAGGAGGGGTGTGTGAGAATGGCTTGGAGGGAAACAGTGGATGGGAAATGAAGCACATGAAGAAATCAGAAATGGGAAAAATGAGCACAGAAGTTTAAGCACCCTGTGTGAAGTATAGTGCTATTGTAGAATGAAGCATGTAGAATGAAGCAGACTTTGTGGATATCTGTGATGTTTTATAATACTTCTTAAATATAAAATCTCTAAGAATATTTATCATTTCTCCTACTTTCTTCCCTTCACTCCACTATTGTCTTGCCCTGTAACTAGAGGAGGTGCTTTTGTGTCTTTTCTTTTTGCCTTTTTTTTTTTTCCTGCATAGTTTTAGACACATTAATTGTGGGTTATGCAGTTTGCTTCACTTGCCATTTCAGTAGGCCGCATCAGCCATCCCATCAGGTAGCATTGTTTACAAGCAGTTCTGCAACCTTTTCATCCTGCTCCCTTATTTTTGTTACACTTGGTGTAGCGATGCCATAGGACATTTTAAGTATGAATTGGTTATTCCTTGTGGTATGTCCTCGGGTCTGTTATGCTTAGGGTATTTGCGTTACCTGTTTAGACACCCACACGCGGTGTGGTTATTTTTGTTTGTGACTGAATGCAGGCTGTACAGCGGATGTCGCAGGAATACGTTTAGAACTTCCATTGATCTCTTTAGCTACAAATAATCATTACCGTGGCAAAGCAAACAGAGGTTCAAAAATGCAGGAATGTAGCCCAAAGGATGCTGCTCACTTTTCCTTCTGAAATACATGACACGCAGGTTTGAGGTGTAGAATAGCAACTACTGAAAGGTATTAAACAAGAAAACAACATAGGATATCAAAAAATTAAATACCCGTCTTTGGTTCTTTAAAAAAGGAGAATGAGATAAAGGTACAGGCAGCGATGGGAAGCTGGTTGTCTTGTTCAGTTCCTCAGCACTAGCATAGCACTTGGTAAGTCCCCTGCTGTAGTTTTGACTAAGCACAGGTTTTTGCTTTGCCATGCTGCTGCTGTGCAACAGTTGCACAGTTTGCCTGTGCCACCCTGGAGATGGCTGCGTTTTGCCCTGTCAGTGGGGATGCTGTGTATATAGTTTGAGGAGTTTATAGACATGTCCTGTGTTCTGTGGGATAACACATAAAACTGTTTATCTTCTTGTTTAGTTTTATATAGTAGCTATTTGTCTGGAGAAACCTGAGTTTAGGAGAAGAATTGCTTGAAAGTTTAAATTCAAACTACATTAGATTGCAACATCCTAACTCCTGGGTCCCAGGGCTTAAGAGAAAGTAAACGTTCTGAGATCTGGTCCAACGTGAGTGTCGTTTTTATGGAAGAGGTGACCCAGTGCCTCCCTTGAAATTCTGTTTCAGCTCTTTTGCCCGGGTGTAAACCTGTGCAAGTCACAGGGGCAGTTCTGTGTGCACAGCAGGGATGGAGCTGGCTCCAGCGCTGTTCCTCACCATCCCATTTCCTTCCAACAAGCCGTGCTGAGAGTCTGAGTTCAAAAATAGCCCAGTGTGGGCGCAGACAGCCCAGTGTCCGTGAGCATGTGCTGTCAGAACCGCATGTCACTGCACCGTGCGAAGGACGAGCTTAGGTCAATACTAGCTCAGGGAGGTCAGCACTTGCGCTGCTTCAGCCTCTTCCTTCATATCTCTCTGCTTTGGTCCTCCCTCAGTCCAAAGATTCATTTCCTTTCTTCCATGAGCTCTTCCACAGATAAAGCATTGACAGGTATGATGCCAGTAGCCACTGCAGTACAGGAGGATTGTTTGTATGTCTAAGAGATTCAGATGCAGATTATTGCTAGTTGAAACTTGTCCTTCTACAGAGCCAAGAATGCTTTTAGGTCCTCCTTAGCAATACTTCTGGTCCTCATTAGAAACTGGTGGTTTGCATATTTTAAATAAGTGTTCACAATAACTCCTGTCCAGAAGAAAAACCTCAGAAATATGTAGAGCATAAAGCAGCGTGATATAACAGCAGTGTGCAGGGTGCCATATTGGCTTTGGCTCTGTCAGCTCTGTGCAGCTGGCCAAGCACTTTCTGCAATATGGTGTGCCTGTTAATGATGAATGTTGGTAGCACTGCTCAGTCTTTGAAAAGTGGGGGAAAATGTGTCAGGAGTTCATGCCATCGTAGCACAATTGTTTGGGGATAATTATTGAATGCACACAAGAGCAGCAGTTTTTTTCCCTGTACATGAACTGTAGTTGATGTTGCGCTATTTTGGTTTTGTTTTCTGCTTAACATTCCTCTGTAAGTGCAGCTCCTCTGAGGCTTGAAATGAGACACACAAAACTGAACCAAAGTGACTTTGTTTTCTGTGTGTTGGGGATGGACGCTGAGTGATAATGACATATTTTGCGTGTGAGCAGCAGGTGCGAGACCAAGTGTCTACTGCAGATTAAAGTAAATATGTTTTTTTCTATATTTAACTGATATGTGACAAAGAAACAATGTTTAAATGTCACTTTCCATGGTTTTTTTGTGTGTCTATAATTATACATTCTAATGTGCCAAGTAGCTACTCACTGAAGTTCAAATTTACATAGTAAAGTTGTGCATAACAAGACAAACAAGATACAGTCTAGCATTCATCTCCATGCATCTGGGCTGCCTCCACCCAGCAGTTACACTACCAACAAATGAATGTTTTCTGCTTTCTTGAGTTCACATAAATAGCTGTAAATTCCTATAATTAACTATGATAAGTCACTCCCCGCTATTAAAACAAAGACGTGTTTGTTTATCGGTCATACTTGCATCCACCACTCTTAACATTACGGTGTCAACTGATGTTTTTTCACTGTGTTAAACAAAGCAGAAATATTCCTGTTGGGCAATGCCGGAGTCCCAGGAGCGGCCTCAAAAGCAGAAGCACCAGGCTGTCGCCCGCTGAATGCTCCGCTTCTCTGCTGGCGGCCGTTCCTTCCCCTCGCCCCATACCGCACCGCCTCCACAAGACCACGGTGTTTAGGTGGGCAGTTACAGCACTGGGGAGCAAAGCACAGCCCGGAAGGGGAGAAGTAAATAAACTGAGATATCAAGATGAGTTAGTTCTTGTAGGTCCTACAAATAAAGCACTTCTTATGAACAACATCTGATTTTCCATGTGTCAGGCCTAAATTTAGTCAGAGGCGATTTGTGGCAAAGCTGGTCCAAAGATTTCTATGTTGGTTTTTTTTTTTTTTAATGACGTTAAACTTATATTGGTAGTGATATAAATATGTATATATATATTTTACTTTTTTCCTGCTGAAATTTGCATATTTTCCTTTTGTTGTGGAGGCTAGGGGCACCAAATTTTGCCCCCAGGCCTCCTTTTTCTTCTCCATTATATTTTTATTTTATATGTCTATTCTCAGTGCTTAGTGGAAACTTCTTTCACTTATTTCTTGTGTCCATTGTCTTCTGCAGGCTGAGGCTGTGCTCAGGTTGTGCCTGCTGTGGCAGAACATGTTTTTCACAGCTTTTAGTGTCTCAGAAGTAATACATCCTAAGAGATACAGCCATAGAACTAAATTAGGCACCCAAATTACAACTCCCATAAAATACTGAAAAGGGAGGGGGAAGGGAGAGGAACTATAACAGTGACAGTTTTGTTTTGCCTAAATTTTCCATGAAGAAGTATTTCATAAGTTATGTCAAATGAGAAAGCTGGTTATGTATCTTTCTCTGCATGGGTACAAGATCTTCTGTGACATACAGATTGCTAGAGTGGGGGTGTGCACTAGTGCCACGATGCTGATAGCAAGCAATGGGGTTTGTTCTGTGCTTTGCCATCTCTATACCATCTTCTTCCCAGCATATGTTCATATTAGTCATGTTAGGAGTTTAGTCAAAGATTCGCCCTTTAGAGAAAATAGTGGTAACGGAGAACTTTGTATCTCTGTCTGGAAGAGATTAATCGCTGACGATCCTAAATATCAGGGATGCTCAGAAAAATGCATTATGAAACGCAGGGCTGCTGATGACTGCCCGTTTGGTGGTCATCAAAGAAGTATGAAGCGATTTTCTTTCAAGGTGGTTTCTTTGGATAGCAGAAATGAAAGCCTTTCCCTTCCGATTTCAAAAGCAGGCTGTATGTAGTTGCTTCATTCCTTATGGATTTTGTTAGACATAATTACCATGCATGAACAGCACAGTGCATGGATTATACAGCAAATTCTGTTTTAGCCATGCAAACTCCCAGTGACACTGCGGGCTCTAACAGCTGTGAAGATGTGATTACAGTCTTTCATGTTAATATTGGGTGCCTTAAAGACCGCTGAAGCTGCTCCCAGGTCAGCAGAACTAGAACAGACTAGCTAAGACTTCGCTAAAACAGAGATGGAGTAGAGGATTTTCTGTGAAAAACAGAGAAAATTAAAAACAAAGTTTATTATAGTGCTGAAAGAGTTAATTCTTAAATTTCTACCCCAGAACAAGGTGCAAGTCACAGATAGGTTGCCAGACTTGGCCTCTTATGCTAAGTTATTAGTACTGTACCACGTGGATAAATTTACAGAGGAAAACTAATTCTGGCCTCGTTGCATTAGGTGCTGTGTTATAATACGTGTCAGGAGACGTGATATGTAGTAGCGTGTCGAATAAAGAAAAAATGTAGAAGACAAAGCCATCATTCCTCCTTGTACACAGAGAAACTGAGGCACAGGGAAATGCAGTGCCTTGCTCCAGGCTGCTCCAAAAGGCTCCGTGTGCCCGGGAGAGCTGCCGGGGCTGCCAGAGGGGCAGCTGGCACCTAGTGCCTGGGCGAGCTTCCTTGTCCCGCAGCAGGCATGGGCAGCCCAAGGAGCTGAGCCTGGAGCTGGATAGGTTGCTTTTAAATAGAGCTAATCTGCCTGAAATACGTGGAGCCTCCTCTTCTGCTCCTCTCTAAGAGGCATATCGGTGGATCAATAGAATTTAGCAGCTGTAAGTTCTACCTTTGGATAAAAACAGTCCAAGGGGTTGTTTCTAATTGCTGCCTTTTATTTTAAGTCCTGGTTTTCATATTCTTTCCAGGAGGAAGAATAGAGAGTGAAAGTTTGGGAACATGACCTTTTTTTCTCCTCCTAGCTCTAGGCTTGCCCTGGGACCAACCTATTTTACGCCAACTCAGTACAACTGTGAAAGGAAAAACTAAGAAAAAGGCAACAAACAATAGAGCATAGCAAAAACCCACTTAAAATATTACAGCTCAATATACCGCAGAGCCTCATTTCTCTGTAATCCTCTTCTATTTAATGGAACCCCTTGTGTCCAATTCACCTTATATTTTTATTAATCTTTGTGATTTTCCCTAATGATCCTGTTATAAAAACATCACAGCACATGGCACAAGGACAGTGCACATAAAAAGTTAAGAACGCATTTAACTACCAGCCATTGATTAGGGTTCTTGATGAGTTTAAATACTACCTGGGAAAGGCTTTCTATCAAATTCAATTGGCTGCAAATGCATTAAGCTTAATGAAATTCAAGATTTGGGTATATATGAATATTTTTTTCTTAGAGGAGGTGCCCTTGCCACGAGAATGTGCACTTGCTATTCAGCCTCCTGCCTCAGGAGGAAGGGGTGGCAAAAGGCGATACGTGTGACCTCCCCAGAGCCTGACCCGGGTCCCATTCCACTTAGTTTGCTATAAATCAGGAGAAATAGCAGCAGCATCAGTGAAATTGCACTGGGCTTGGTAGTTCTTGTGATCTAGGGATGGAGAGGAGATGAAAGATGCTGGCAGTTTGTAAGATCCTGGATAATGTCAGTCTGTGAGATCCAGCAGTGGATTTTGTGGAAGGAGCAGAGAGCAGCACTGCTGGGTTGGTGCTGGGCCCTAGTGCTGGGGCTGCAGTGCCGTGGTCCTGCCAGGTGACAGCAGAACTGCATCCATTTCCTAGGGATGCCAAGCGGTAGCAAAGCAGGACAACACCAAGGTGAGCTTCCATGAGAAACTTAGTCATGCTCGTTCCAGAGAGGGAGAAGAGGCACAGGGAATATTAGTGGTTATCTCCAGGTTGCAGAATTCACTGGCAGAATGAGGAGCTGAGGCCAAGTCACAGCGCGAGGCTCCACCAGACTTTCCCAGGATCTCAGGTGGGACGTGTGTAGTGTGCCCCATGCTCCATGTAATCACACAGGAGCCCTGTTTAATAACCAAGAAGGATTTTCTCCTTCCTGTGCCCATCCTGCTGTTACAGTCAGCTAAGCTACATCACGCTGACCAGGAGCATATATGAAAAGTTACTGCAGAGTAGCAACATGCTATAAATCCGTGTTTTGGTCTGCCGTGAGGTACCTAGTTTGTGCAGCCAACCCCTCTGCTCACAGTTCAACCACAAGAGCATCATTTCTCAGTGTTGTTTTGCTCTTTCATGGAATTTCTCAGACAGACACAAAGCTATTCTTTCAAACAGAAATACGATATTTTATTTTTCCAAAGATGCAGTTCGCCTTCTAGAAAGCCTATTTGCTCCCTATGTCTGTGCAAGAATTTCACAGGAACTCTAAAGGTTGCAGTAAAAATTAGTAGTTTTTGCATGGTTCTAGGCAGTGCATGCATCCGCTGTTACCTTTACCTTTTCCTGGGCTGTAGTGCAGTCTTTAGCTTCCAAACATGTTCTTTTCTGCTCTCCAGACTTATTTAATTTAGAGTAGTTTGTATATTGGTTACTACATGTATTTTGTTTGGCACATTTTTTTCCAAAACCTTTCCATAAAACTAAAAATATAACACATGGAACAAACCACTCCATTACGCAGAGAGAAAAACGTATTGCTGAAACACAGGAAAGTATGTTGCAAGGTATTCATTTTAACTTCAGCTTCTGTCATAAAATTCTGAAAAACAAAAAAATCTGGAACATGCAATTAAAATAATTGTAGGTGTGTGAATGCCTGCCTCCGAGCAAGGAATTTAATAATACATTAAAACTTTTATTTTTGATTCTAGCAAAATATACAATTATCCATACAAGCTGCCATTGCATCACGTCTTGAGTTCATGGAGGAAACTTCACCTACTGCTATTTCTACAGCATGGCGTGGTATTATTACAGTTCTTACTTAATTTCACAGAGCAATGTGCTCTCCAGTACACTGAACTGAAAATGACACACACTTTCTTAGTAAGATTGTATTTACTGTTGATTTATCTTGCCCTAGAGAGTTCTGGTTAACATTCCAGTGATAATTGACCCTGCCTTATTTAACTCTTCCAGAAGTGTATTCTCACTCCCAGCAGTGCCTTGATGCGCAGACACTGAAACAACAGTCCAAGCAATACATTTGTAATTGCAGGAGGGTGAGTCACGCCACATGGCTGATTTCAAAGATTTATAAGAAAAACAGCAGTCTCAGGATAATATATGATTAATTAGCTTGTTAAAGTAATGGAGAGTTTTCAAATCTAGAGGAGGGAGGAAGTGTTGTCTAGCTTCTTAAGTATAACCTTTGTTATATTGCAAGCTTACAATCAGTGTCACTTTAGCAGGCATCTTTAAAACTAATAGTTATTGCTGCCTATGCTGGAAGAGGTATAACTTCATCATATCGCATCAGGTGCAGTGGAGATGAACAGCCTTGTGCTGTTCTTGAGGGAAGGCTCTGCTGCTGCTTCACCAAGATCCCCATTATGCCCCCAAGATTTTCAGGCTGTTACAGTCCAGGTAATGAAAGATAGTGCCTCTGCCTACAAACTGTGCTTTGCCAGGATGACTCAGATATTTTAAGATATACTTTGAAATGCTTCCATTCGGTGTGTCTGGTCTTTATCGAGCTATCACTAGTAATGTACAATTACTGCAGAGCTGGACCACGTGCATCCCTGCTGTTACTTAAAATACATTAGGAAAATGAAATAGAAAATACAGCATTTACTTGTGATGTTAAAAACGTTATTGTCGAACGGTTTGGGGGAGCATTAGTTCTTGGCACTGTTCTTTCTCTTATCTTTTGTTTTTCAAGAACTGTTTGGGGAATAGCCATTTCTGACACCCTGAGTGTCTCAGAGATGTCACAAACAAGGTTGCACCCTCAGGCCCTCGGCTGTGAGCTTTGGCACTGCTGGAGGTTGTATGTGGGGCTCAGGGCTGGCCTGCATCCACTTCTGTAGGGTTGGTCTGGAGAGAAGGAGCACATACAGGCTTTGATCTGGAAGCATGCATGTGAACACAATTGGTTGCACAGATTGTCTCACAAGCTTCATCTTCAGTCGCGTGCGTAGGGGTTAGTACCTCAGAAAGCCCCTTCCCATGGGCTTAGCACCCAGGAGTGCAGCAGGAGACCAGCACGGATACCTGTGCAAAGTGAGCAGACAGCGTACCAGTAGATGGCATCCAAGGATGCCCGTCCCTGGGTGGGGCTGTGCCCATCCGGGCTCTGGAGATGGCTGGAGCTCTCTGGGGCTACGGCTGCTGTCCGCAGCCAAAACTGCCCTCCCCTCCTACCCTAATAACACCTTGGTGTCTCCTGCTTCTGTCTTGTAACACTTTCCACATCAGTCTTGATTCCCAGCAGAAGGATTAGAAGTATGACTTCTTTCGTATGTAACATATTTATTTATAGGTCCAAAGTTTTACACAGACATAGGATCATCCCTTTATCACATCATATCATATCATAGAATGGCTCAAGTTGGAAGGGACCTTAAAATTCCCTGATTCCAAACCCCCTGCCATGGGTAGGGATGCCACCCACTAGATCAGGTTGCCCCGGGCTTCACCCAGCCTGGCCCTGAACAGCTCCAGGGATGGGGCACCAACAGCTTCTCTGGGCAGCCTGTGCCAGGGCCTCAGCACCCTCTGAGTGAAAAGAGGTCTGAGTTTTCTTTGGAGACTGTGAAGCATTTGGTTCTGCTTGAGTGAAATCTAAAAATTGCATGGCCTAGCCACAATACTCACCGCTCAGTGCAGTTGACACCCAAAACTGCAAGGTATTGCTTTGCCAGAGAGGCAGAGGAGGTGGATGACACCTGAAAGACACTCGGGATTATCCCGTGGCTCCACCATCGCCCCAAGGAGCGTGATTTCAGTTCCGGTGGCGATGCCCTAGTTCATCACACAGCACTTACTTGGCTAATCCACGAAGTGGCAGTCATAAATACTGATAATTAACACTGACAGTTAGTACTTATGATGTGAAAAATTATTCCTGCTGCCTCCCTCTTGAAGCTATCCCATAATTATCATTATCCTTATTTTACGTAATCGCAGTGTTTGCCACTCATTCACTCTCCTCTCCAGCCGTAAGCTGCAGCAGTGGTAAAGCCCGCTGGGTTGCGTACGTGCCCAGATCAGCCAGCTGTCAACATGCCAAGCAGGAGATGTGTGTGGCAGGATTGAGATACTGTTATTTAAAACACCAAACCGTGATCTCAGAGGTGGGACGGAGAAAGGGCAGAGCCTCCATGCGGTCATGCTGCTGTCCTGTGAATGCAGCAACATAACTCGCTCCTGGGCCAAGAAACTGCTGCCAGGTGTCTCTACCCTGTCCTGCTGTTCCCTACCCTTTGTTCCCACCCCATTCCATGGTGCATTGAGCCCAAACGATGCCCCCTCAGAAATCATCCTTGTTTGTGTGGGGTGAGCGTCACGGAGGGAGCAGGAGCGACTGACACCAGCTTTGCCACCAGAGCTGATGCGTCACACAGCTACACCCAAAGTTTCTGCCTCTCATTTCTTCTCCTTGCCTTAAAGTTCAGCGAGATGTGGGTCAGGTAGTGGGGAAGGGTTAACTTGGGGAAGCAGCGAGCAGCACTGCTCCCAGGAGTGGACCAGAGGTGGCAGAACTCTCTGTGGCTCCTTCAGGTAGTGGCGAGATGGGCTTCTTCAGTGGACTTCAATGGGCTTCTTCAATGCAGATTATGTAATGTGTTTGGGGACTATTGAAAATAAACGTTATTGACAGCCATTACATCTTACAGTATTAATAAGTATTTAGGGATTTTTTTTAAATGTGGAGTATTGACAGAAAAGGCTGTAACAGCTACTTCTGGGCCATTACAATTTATCTTCTAAATCAGCATGGGTTTATGGTTCACTGACATGTTTCACCCTATTACCTGCTAAAGGGTGGTTAATGACAATGTGTTTGCTGCGCATGATACTGCAGCGTGCAACACAGCACATCTACCATGCAAAGGCCTCGCAGAGAAGTGCTCCTCTGAGGAAAACTGTTCGCAGCAGATCTTTGCAGGGCTGGGTCTTACAGCTATACAGTAAAATAAAAACAAACATAGAATTCAGCCTCTCAGAACGATGTCTGAACTTGCAAATGGATCCAGTTCTGGTAAACCTTGGGTGAAGTACAAACCCTGGCACCACCAACGTCCATATAATGAATAGGGGACAAGAGCCACAGTTGATATAAGTGTCCTGGCTCCGCTGACTGTAATGGAGGAGCACAAGTTGGTACTCGCTGTTTCTGGGCAATGTGGAGCTTTCTCCTCTAAAGTACCACTTTCAATTCAGCCCTAGATTAGTCATGAATTGAGGTCATTATAGGGTTATTTGAGAGTGTGGGTAAAACCAGCAAGTTACGAATAGCTAAAGACACAAATAGTATTCACCTCTACAGTGATCCTTCACGCACACACAGCCTTGTTGGAAATGTTTTCGGAAGTAAGAGAAAATAAGGACACAGTGCTGTCCATAAATAGCCCTGGTCTGTAAATAATCTAAGCTTGGTGTCTTGGTCTGCTGGTCATATCCCGTCACCCATACTAATCTGAGGTTTTGCTCCTCTTGCATTTTTTTGTCACTGAAATAAGAAGCAATTAATATCCACCTGGATTGATCTGTCTCCTGCCAAAAGGTAGTTTCTTCTTGTGAATCTAGAAAATTGTCTAGAGTTGTGATTTCCTGTCCATCTGTTCCCCCCTCCCCATGCTAAACCACTTGAGTATCAAAACAGATGTGGATTCACTCGTCCATAGTCAAAGCTCACCTTTCCAAAGTGAATCTCCTAGACCTTCATACACATGTAATGACCCAGATTTACATGACAGTGTGGGGGGCTTTTCCACGAAAACAACATTTCACTCCCGAGGCAGTGATGACACAGATGTGCATCACCACTTCTTTTAACTTGTGATCCGACTCCACCAACTCCGTGCTGGAAGTAGTCGGCAGAGAAGCTGAGCTAGTCTACGCCCATCTCTACTTCTTTCAGCACAGAGCTTGTTGCATGGCTGTCTTTAAAATGCTGAATATCTCCCATTAATCCTGATCTTGCCCTCCATTTCAGTAACATGACTGAGTTGTTCAGTAATAAAGGCTGCTCCATTTCCACCGAAAGCCAGCCTGCTGCCGGGATGCAGGGCTGCTCTGGGTAATGAGACTGTCTTCTGCTCTTTGTTTTGTTTGCACTAGATTTTCCAAACCCCCCAGCGAGTGCCGTTCAGTCCCTCGGTTAACATTTACACTGCAATCAGCATCCTGTGCCCTGTTCTATTTTCTGCAGACATGTAAATCGAACCCTTCTGTAAACTTCGTTTAATGATAGTGCCGTATTATGGGTTGTCTAAAACAGTGTCTAGGGATCCTGTTTCCTTTTAACTTCACCGTTTGGCTAAGGTGTAATCTACAGAACGTCAACACAACACATCTCTCTATTGAGTGTAGAGGTGAGATACAAAGCTTTCAAAGCAGGCAGATTCTTTTGCTGTTTCTTGGTTTCCTCAAGCACTTTGTACATGAAAGATTGTTTCCTTATCTCTTGGAAAAGCTTTTGGATGAAATTAACCCTAGTGTAGAGGGTCAGCCTAACGGCCTCTGCACTACTTAAGTCCTACTTAGAGCCTATTCTGAGAGGTTAAATTGGATTTGTATGGTGCACAAGGTGCATATTCCTCTGAATAGGTTAAAAATGAAAGATATAATTTATACTTACTAATGATTTCGGTTCCTGAATGGTTCTACTTTATATGGCTAGATTTGGGGGAATTCTTAAGTGGCAAGTCAGTATCTGCACGTGGCTTTCTGAAGCTCTCCAGCAAACATAGAGAAACTGGGCCTGCCTACATGTGCTGCTGCTGGCCTGTGACATGGAAACGCAGGCATTATTGTAGGTGCTAATAAGCAGGACAGGTACCAGCAGGAGCAGGGCTTGTCACCAAAGGCCCAGATCCCACGTAGCTGGTCCAGGGCAGCACAAGCTGGAACCCCAGCCGTAGCTCCTCACTGAGATACCTTAAGGGTGATGCACACCCTGGGGCAGATGGTAGCGAGAAACCTCAATTTTCAGCAGAATTCAGGGAAGCAACTGCAGCTGCTCTCCGAACACTTTTGAAAGAGAAATGTGATGGCTTTTCACATCGTGTTTCCCCTTTTAGCCCATGCACAGCAATACACAGCTCTATTTCCAATTAAAAGAAATCTAGTGGAAGTTGCTGATTAAACTCTCTCAATCTGCAATAAGCATGTTTGATACTGAAGAAGTAGTCCCTCTTTTTGTTTTCCTTCTTGACCATTCTGAGTAGGGTTCTTCATTGTTTGATATCAGGGCAAAACAAATCCTAAATGCCACCCTGATGTGAGTCTGTGGACATAGCTGGTAGGTACAGGTATAAATGAGAGAATGAGGGCTCAGATAAACACTGAAGGGACCTGATGATGCATTTCCCCATCTTGGTTCTCTCCAGCCAGCTTTGTGGTCAGCTGTGGCAGATAGCCTGACAGCTGCCCGTGCTGTACCTATGTTTCAGCTAAGAATATGGTCCTGCTGTTTCCAATTAGGTCAGCCTGGCACTCGTCAAGTCCTAAATTCAGGTTGTCATTTTGGACGTTTATAAATGGAAACAAAGCCATATTTCTC
The DNA here is from genome assembly GCF_040182565.1 of Anser cygnoides. Taxonomy (NCBI): domain Eukaryota; kingdom Metazoa; phylum Chordata; class Aves; order Anseriformes; family Anatidae; genus Anser; species Anser cygnoides. Next base: position 15,546,276 of record NC_089884.1, read on the forward strand.
CATCGCGCCTCTAAATAAGTTCAAAAACAATGCTAAGTCCATTTTAAGCATCGGGTCCACCCAGCAATCTTATTTCCCTTTTTGGTCAATCGATCTTTCTGTTATAATGTGTAGCCTCAGAAGTTTCAGTGATACAGAATCGCTTCCTTCTCCCACCTTGGGATCTGTGAAGCTAATCTTGCTTGACCGTCTAGTTCAGGAAGTTCATTTGAATGTATTCTTATAGTAGAGGTTGGATAAGTGCCAGTTGCTTTGAAGGCGGTGTGAGTTATTTCTTAATATATGTGAGGTTTCGTTCAAATGTGAGCTGTGGAATTAGGAGCCTCATCTTTGAGGGGCTGCATGCTGCAGTGTCCTTCTCAAGTCTTTTCTGTCTCAGTGTGGTGAGGAATTTGTAAGACCAAATCCAAGTACTACTAGATGGGACTGGCACACCCTTTTCTGAGAATTCAGGGTCTGAGACTGAGTACCTTGAAGACCCCTAATGCGTTAGAGAGAAGGACAGTTAGTACATTTAGGGGGTTACTCAGCTCCTTGAAGGATCAGGTCCCTGGAGTGTGCTTCTGATTTTATCTACAGCCTTTGGACTTTTGTGCATTCAGGGTAACACTACACAAAAGCTCAGCTTGTATGAGCAAGCAGGAAGGGTTTCCAGAAGCAGCATCTGACACTGGTGAAATACAGAGCGTGTTTAGCGAATGTCAGTTTCTTTGTGTAATTCAGGTACTTGGGTGTTATTTCTGTCTCATCCCCTGAGCTTATGAATGACACATGAGGGGTCTCTTTCCAGTAAATCACAGCAGTGGTTGCAGTATGTACGAGCTTGCTCAGATACCAGTGGGAACCAAGCCATGGGGGAGTGGAGCTCCACATTGACTAATTTGCTGGGAGTGAGCCCCACCCTCAGCTGGAATCCCTGTTAATGTAATAATCATCCAGAACTGGGAGTGTTAATGGCAAAAAAAAACCCTGGGAGAACAAGCGCTACAGGAGGAGGTGAAAGATGTGGGCAGATTAAAAAATAGAGCACCAAATTCTTGGCTAGAGTAAATAAATACAACTCTTTTGAAGCTACTGGCGAGACACCAGGTAACCTGACCCAAAATTTGTACAGGTGGGTGAGCCCTTGCAGGACAAAGCTCCATATGTTTGTCATTACTTTAAGATATCCCACTGCTGCTCAAGCCCTGTGCTTCCGCAACCTTCCGCTTCCGCTGTTGTGCAGAAAACAGAGCAACAAGCAAAGGCTTCCCTGAGACAGTCGTGTCACAGTACAGCAGCTTCAGACCAGGCAGGTCCCATCTCCTTTTCCTTGCAAGTTTTTCTGACCTGCTGCTGATCACTGGCATGCAGCCCCACGGCCAGTGGCGCTGGCACAGCTGAGGGTCAGAGGAGCCGTGGTGCAGGCAGCAGGGCCGCAGGACTCTGCACCCTGCCCCGTGCAGCTGTGGTGCCTGGAAGTTGGCCTGACTTGCAGAGAAATGCCTTTCAGTCTGTCCATCCACCTTGCAGCGTTTCTCAAAGCTAGTAAAACGACAGTCCTTCAGTAATAATAAGAAAAAAAAAATAAACCACAAATCAATGTAATATTTGACTTGGCTTCGGGAGCCATTTTTCTGAAAACGTTTAAGGCTATTTTGAGTAACGTGGTGTTTAGCTTTCTGCTAATATAACAGCTGAAGAAAAATGCATTTTGCTCTGGACTTGCTTATTAGTCAATGGAAACTGTAACCACAAACAGTACAACTCCATTCAACCACTGTATTAAATATTAAACCTGAAACTGTCATTACCAATTATTTTCAATAGGACATAATGATTTGAGGGTTAAGTAGTATGGACTAGGAGCCAATGGATCAGTCTAATCAAATGGAAGTATTACTAATGGGACAGTGCTGTATGGGAAGGTGCAATGATGCTGAACCTTTGGTTTCTAACACCGGGACAGTTTAATGTCAAGCATTTTCCTGGGTTTTGTTCCTTCATGGCTAACTTCCCCTAATGTTGTTGTTGAGGAAGGTGATTCAAGGAGGCAGAGAGACCAAAAGCCTGGAAAGTTTCAGGGTTAGTATGTATATCTTCTGACATGAGTGATGTCCAGCGTATCATCATATCCACTCTGCAAAATGCTTGTTGAGCAAGATTAGAATTTCTCTACTTAAAGCAGCATAATCAGATAGAAACAAACGGTGTGCTGCCCACGCTTAAGAGGAAAAAGGCTGAGTGCCCTGTTCAAAGGTTGTGGATAAAAGATGCTATTAGTAGCTACAGGCACTCCTGTAGGTAAAATGTATTTAATAAAATCATGTTCACATTAGAAAAATCCAGCGGTGATCCAGATGCAGTGGGCTGTATCTTTATTTCTGGCCAGGCTATCAGTTTGCTGGGGGGAGATTTTCAAGTGCTCTGTATCTACAAGTGTAAGCAAAGGCATTTAGTGTCCAGCTCTGTCCAAGGCAGTAGGAGGCCACGTGGAGACCTGAGTTCTGCTGCAAACCCCACAGCTCTGGACCTGCTCCCGTACTCGGCAAAGCCCTTTGGCACGTGCTGAGGTTCAATTCCAGCAGAAATTAGTTTCAGTGTTGGTCCTGGCCTTGAGACAGCCAGCAGTGTGGCTTCTTCCATTGCCTGATGGATCTTGGACACTTAGGCTCCTTGGTCATCCACTGAGAGCTGCCACGCAGCAGGCAGGGGGGTCATGCCGAGCTGGCCCAGCCAGAGCCTGCTGGGGCCTTGTCTGGAGCTCAGGGCATGCTGAAAGCACCTCTGAAATATGCTTGATTCGGATCTGTGCCTTCTAGTGAAACCAGGTTTTGTCAGGAAGATTCCTGACCAGGGCTAGCCTTATTGTTCTCATGGTTCAGCTGAGGTCAGTAATGCATGTAATCAGTACCAGGGTGTGGATGCATCTGGCAAGTAATGGCAATACCCCAGCCTGTGAAGATTTTGTTCTGAATGACAGTGCTATAATTAAGTCTCCAAATTCAGGACTCTGAGCCAGAATTGAAGTTCGGGAACTTCATAGAGGTAGGGGCCAGCTGTGAAGCTCATCTAGGGATGTGGATTGCAATTTCTCAAAGCCCCGGGGCAGTTTGGTTCTGGGGGAAGATGCTCAGGATCTGTATAAAGAGATTGAGCAAAGATAGCAAGTTCTCTCACACAGCCCTAGACTGAGTAAACAGGTTTGCAATAATCAGCTGTTGACAGATGGCAGCAAAACACCTGTGAGTGACTAAACTTTTCAGCCACTTAGTCAGAGCTCCAGGAAAACTTAGTGCTGATTCTCAGAAATGAGAAGCAGATCTTCTAACGTGCTCTGTATCTCTTGCTACTTTCTTCTTTAGCCACAATAAAATGCCTATGGATGAAGCTAATGTAGGTTCATCGAATTAATTTGGCACCGATTTAAGCCTACATTTAAAATATGTCAGATGTAACACTAATCTAGGTGCAACCACACTGTAATTAGTGTTTGGCTTGCTGCACTTTGCTAAATGCACCTGACTCAGCTATTTCACAGTTAGATATCGTTCTGCTTTGAAGCTCTATTTACCATCTGCAGCTGAAATATTTGCTTAAAAGTACCCCATAGACAATAAGGCACTAGTCCTATTGTACTGCTTGCGCTTTGTTGATATAATGACCCAGATGCGTACCCAAAAGACTACCATTTGCTTGCAAGTGTTAGAGCCTTGTGTGTTGTGGGATGTCTTGAATTTCTGAAGAGACAGTTTCACAGGACAACAAAGAGGAGGTTGTAATTGGACTTTTTGTTAACCTGCAGACTCCTACCGCAGCGCCATTTTAAGATCGGTACTGTGGGAGGGTTTTGCTCGATCCCACAAGAACAAGGTGAGCGTAGGGTGGGCAGAATAACTGTGATATGCCTCATTAGGGGGATCTGCATCAAAGCGTGGCTGACTCTAGACGAGGCCCTCTGGGCTGGTGCCGGGTGTCTTGTTGAGATGCCAAGTACATGGGCACCACCGTGCTTTTGGTGGTGTGCACAAACCCAGCATGGGGACATTGTGTGGCCTCACCCTGGTCTCATCCACAGCCTGCCAGAAACCAGCACTGTTGTCAGCCTTCTAGAGCTCATTTCCAGTCTTGCATTATTTGCATAAAGTTCCAGTTTATGGTGAGGAAGGTATCTCAATTTTCATGTAAAAAAAAGAGATTTTATTTCTTATGATTATAGAGAAGAGCTTGAAAACGTGAACTTTAAAGGCTCAAACCCCAGAAGGCATTTAGGTGTGATTTATGTGTGTGACTCCTGCTTTATGGCTTTTCAGTGCTGAGGGTTAGCAACACAGCCAGCTTTGTTTTATGAGGTAAAGCAGAGCTGGAACACTTCAGATAATGGAAAGTCCCTGGTAATACCGATACAGCTGGTTCCTGCACTGCTCCCTGCTGCAGCTGTTTGCAGAAGGGCTCTTATCTCGGATGCAGCACCTCGTGCATGCCCCGATCTGGCTGGGAGCTGGAGCTGGAGAGTGTTTGCACAGCGCAGCATCTGTGCACACACGCCCCTTGCAAACAGGGATAGCAGCACCACAGGTATTGCACGGAAAGCACGGGGTCAGCAGAGGCCAGCGCAAGCTCTGGACAGCCCCCCGGCTCCGTTTGGGGCCGCTCCGGGGTTTTGCACGCAGGCAGCACGGGGTGCCTGTACTTGTAGCAGCCCAAGTCTGCAAACCAGGTCATCTGGCCCTGGTCAACATGCCGATCACATGGTGATGAGTGTATGGAGAAAAACAAAATCACACTTTTACTACAGAGGTCAGATATTCTGACTGGGCATCATTTATCCCCCTATCTGAGGATCTGGGCTACAGGCTTGGAAAACGCTTTACCCCCTGGCAGAGCCCTCTGCAGATGTGTCTGCTCATCTGCTGGAGAAAATATGACCCTTGCCCATAGATCCCTAGACTGACTGGGGTTGAATTTCATTCACTGGGTACACAGAGGCATGACAGACACATGGTTTCCAGGGCCAAATTAATCCACTAGCATGCAAGTTTGCTATATTGCATGTGCTTTACACATTTGGAGGTAAACTGTAGGTCTGTATATCAGCTTTTCTTTTGTTACGTTTTCAAGAGCTTGAAGGGCTTTTGTCTTTCATCTTATTTCCACTTCAGTCATGTAAATTTCAGGCTTTCAGAGATCATGAGATTTGCTTGAAGCTATGACTGTGTTTGGATAGTTGAGGAATTTCTGTTGTTTAACTTTTTGGCCATTAGGTTGGACTTGTTTCACATCTTAGGTCTTTGTTCTGCAATGATGGAGCTGCAAGAAGGATATTTCTTCTTGCTGCTCTCAGTCTTGTCTTTTCTTTGACGGCCTTTATCCTTCTTCCCCCCTGAAAAAAACTAAAGTGCATGTGAACTAGAAAAGCATGCTTTTACCAGTGGCTGTCTTCTGTAGACACGAGGAGCTTGTGCCTCTCTCACTGACCAGCATAACCATCGTGTGGCCAGAGCCTGAGAGTACTCTCAGCTCTCTGCTCACATATTCCTATTGTGTGACAATTTTTCAAGCTGTGATTTTGTCCTGCCACCATATGAGCACTTCTGTGTATGTATTAGCAGCAGGACACAGGTACTGTGTGGTGCACCTGAAGCCAGTTCTGAGTAGTCCACCTTTTCTACGTTGGGTGCTCAACTTCATTCCTGCTCTGTGCTCAGGCATACACAGCTACTTTGGGGAAAAGAACAGCTTCAGCTGAGAGGGAAACCTTGCCCTATAGTGTTATAAAATGTACGTTAACAGATGCAATCAAATGCTTTGTTCTTGCAAATGAGAGTGAGATTACACTGTTTAAAATAAGCTTAATTAAGAGGATATTCACATGTACCAAGGGTTTGATTTTTCGTGTAGAAGAATTAAGCCAAATTATAACATTACTTTGCAGTTATAGCAATGACAGCAAAAGGTATAAAACTCAAGAGAATTATATCTTTAATATCTGTCTTCTTGTGGTTAGAAAGATCAATTTATTTGAATTGGTGCATTTGCTTTATTTGAAACTTTAAATTCATCACCTTTCCAGGAAATTCCAAGGTAGCATTTTACTGGTCTTTCTCTTTTCAACCACCAGGGAGACCATCCCTTACTAATTCAATAAAATGAGAGTTATTTTATTATTATTATTTATTTTAAGACTGGCCCATAGCTATGACATCTGTGAAAGGAGCTGCTGTGTTGTTAAACTTCCTAATAAAATGTAGCTCCCTCTTCTGCTGACCCAGATAACTAGTGGTTGATATTCTAAGGAAAAGAATTTCCACATACATGTTCAAAACAGCAGCTGATGTCTTTTCTTTTTCTCTCGTTGCCCAGATTTGGGAATATCTGACCAAATCTCCTTGCAAATCTCCTTCTGTCCTCAGAATTAAAGCTAGCAGTATTAACTGGGTTAATGTTTCATAAATGTAAGAGGTTTGCATTTTCTAGACATACCTGTATTATGTTCCAAAATAAAAATGTACTCTAATTATGATGCTGCAATAACTTCACAGCATTGTTAAGTTAGCATTTATGTCTATGTCCCACTCTACTACACAGGGAGAGAGAACAGAATCAGTTCTTTCCTCAGGCTTCAGTGCAGCGGTCCGAGGGTCATTCAAAGGTGTGATACATCTTGCAATATGGCTTTGGGGATGTTCCTTCTCTTTAAACTGCTCAAGCTTATCTGAGTAATTAGTGAGTTCAGAGTAAGCAATCAAAAGCCACTCTGCTACAAAGTCCCAAAGCTTCCCTTATTATATTAGATTTTAAATTACTCAAGACACCAGGAGAAAACAACAAAAACACAAAAGCAAAACCAAAACTAATTACCAGCAATAAACAGTCTTGGCTGTGAACTTCAGATTTCAGGTAAATTTGCATGTTTTCTTGGAATGATGCTGATTTACACCAGTTCAGAATCTGTCCTTATTATAAATCTCTTTGTAAAATGAGCATAGTAGAGCCTCTAAAGAAATCACTGTAATAAATGAGCTTCGCGTACACAAGATGAGTTTCCACATGTGTGAAAATGTTAATATTCCCGTGACTGAATTCAATGACATAATGAATCTACAGTGGAAAATCATTCTGCATCAAGCAAAGACAGGCATAGCTGTCTGCTGGGCTGTTCTTGGCAGACAGGATGTTTTGTATCTCAAGTTAGGAAAGGAAAATAATTGCAACTGAGTGTCAGAGTATGCTAACTGGGCATTAAGGGCTAGATCCCGAGGCTATTTTATTCTGCTGGTTGCTACACCTGATTGAAAAATGTTGCTTGAGAGTAAACAGAATGAGAAACCTACTTGAAGATGATTTTAAGATTCATGATAGATACCCTTTTAACCCTGAGTCACATCAGGCATGTTCAAAAGATCTTTTGTAACCAGATGTGGACAAACTCCTTCCAGTCTTTCTGCCTTTGGGACTGAAACCATCTGTAAGATAAAGAAAACACACCCGTAGTGCAATCCTATGTCTGTTCACACATTGGAACTGTTTCTCCTTAGAGTTGTTTCTTTCACGCGTTTCAGGTAAACGAGAAACCCTAATACTCTGTATTGTTACTGTCTGATCAATTAGGTATAAATTCACAACAGACTTAATGTTTCTTAAATAGAGGACTTGCCAAACTGATTCAGAAGCCAAATGATGCCTACCTTGAAATATATGAGTTCAACTGTAATTCTTTTGCAAAAGGGCTAGAGGAGGAGAGGTAGGTCTGAAATAACAAAGGTGTTTGTCTTCCATGGGCACTTTTCCTCCCCACTGAAAATAATAAGGGTGGGAATTACCAGCTGCTGAATTTAGGACACCGCAAAACATACCAGTTTTTATGAGCTGAAGCACCCTGCTGTCCTAGAGAATAAGTCTCTAGCACGTTTGGCAAATCTAGCTGAGCTTGATTTGGAGGTCCAGCTCACATCTACCCACACTGAGGGAGTTAGACCAGCCAAAACTGAAAGAAAAAGAAAATTTAAGAGTTTGATACAGCTCCTGTGAGCACATCCACTGTGTTGTATTTGCTGCCTTGGAAAAATAACACTGCAAAATATAATCTATGCTAAAAGAATGCTTTAATTGTTGTTGAGTCAAGTAGTTTAGTGTTCTGGCATATAATTTTGTTGTTGGTCCTTTAAGTCCAACACGTATGTGTGTTTTGAAGTTCTGACTGTGCATTGCAGGAGCATGTTCTGTAGCTTTCAAGTTCTGTGCTGCTGCTGCTTGGGCATTTTAAGCAATCAGTTGATGAACTATCTTAGAGAATTAATCACATACTTTATTTTCTCATACGGGTCATCAATCAACTGTGAAGGCTGGGCTTTAAGACATGCCTCAGAAGTAAGTAGGCTGTGCTTTTCTGATAGAGGAGAAGAAAATAGATATATTGTCAGTATTTCCACCATTCTGAGATGGCTTTGGTACCCTGCCTGTCCAGAGAAATGTTTTGGACCCTGTTGTGGCTGTCAGGTGGGAGATGTGGGCTTTGTCCTTGCCAGGTATGACATGCAGCAGTCGTAGATGAGGAGACCTAGAGTTCCTGGTTCTTTGCTTCTGTCTTTTGTCTTTTCATGTAAATTAAGTTATTCTAAGAAATAACCATTTCCCCTCCCATTCCACTCTGAGGGAGCACTAAGTGTGCCAGGGGCATCAAGTGGATGTAATGGCAGGATAGCATGCGGAGTAGTGGTATCAAATGCTACCTGAACTGAGAAAGACCAGGCCTTCTTGATGTGTTGATGAAATGCATTTGTGTTTCACGTGACTTGCTTTAAAAAAAAATAAAATAAAAAGGCAGTCTAATTGTGAAGGGGGCTGAACAAGCTTTTGTAAAATAAAAGCTAATGAAACAGTATCGCACAACTCCTTGAAATCTACCATAAACATGAGCAAGAACTAGATCCTGAGCCAAGCTGTCTCTAAACCAGTGCTGCATGTCAGGGGGGCACTGAAACCCATAGGCTTCAAGCTGCTTTCACTGGGTCTCAGGGCTATGGACATTTGTTATGGTACAGCAGGACTGGGATAAACCATCAGAGGTAAACCTGGAGCGGACGGTTTGTGCCAGCATATGAGGAAAGATCCTGGTGTTTCTACTGCTTGTCCTATAAAGGATAGCATGGAATTATATTTAACTGCAAGAGCACAATGCAATGAAGTGCAAATATGGGTAGCGTATTACACCGAATGATCCAAACATTCACATCATGCTGGTCAGAGTGATCCTCTTTGTGACATTGCACAAGGGGATAAAATAGGTGGAGGGAAAACTTCAGAGGATAAAACTGAAGCACATTCAGTGAGCGATATGGGCTCAAAATGGTGCGGCAGTGGGACAGGGAGCTCTAGCTATGGTCAGGTAACTATTTGGTTAAAATAAAAACACCATCTACTGGCACGCATCTTAGGTGCAGCCCTGTTCATAATTGAACAGAACTGGTCAAGTTGTTGATCTGCCCAATACTTTCAGTTTGCACCTTGTAACAGCTGGTACGTGTTAGTTGGTGCAGCTGAGATCACTTAGAAGTGCATTTGTTGTGTGGGTTTTTTTGTTGTTCTTTTTTGTTGTTGTTGTTTTTCCTGAAGTTCTGTTTTTATTATTCTGCCTCTCTTCTTTGGTTTACTATCACTGATTCTCTGCCATAAATCCAGAGCTGTTAATCTTGACCAGGTTTGCTGCAGTTCTGAAACGACCTGCTTTGCTGCAACTTCTGTCGTGTTAGATCCCAGTCCAGCATTAAGCTCTTGGAGGGGAAAGCACTCTTTGTGTCCACAGGGTCTGCCTGCAGGAGGAGAAGCCGTTTCTTCTTGCAGGATTTCCTTAGTCTGTGAAACTACTGTCCCATTTCCTACATCTCTCAATGTGCCCAGTTCGCTCAGGTGCCTGTCGACCACTTGCAGACGTTCAGGGCAACCTGCCTGGTATTTGGCATTTTACACTTCTGCTTTGTTTGGATTTCTGGGGCTGAACTGGGCTCATGGAGAGCTTTTGATGAGACAGCTTCCTTGAGGAAGGAGGCTGGAAATAGGTCACCGCTGTTATCTGCTTCTCTCTCATTACTCGAGCAGTGTGAAGGATGGGAACGAGCATGGGAGGGCGGCTTTCAGGGATCCGGGGCGTAAATGCCATGCGCAGCCAGACCAGCCATGCTCCGCTCCCTACGGAGAGAACATCCTGTAGGAGAGGGCACCATCTTCTGCTTCTCAGAGCCAGCTGAGAGCTTTTTAAGGTAACACAGGCAAAATGAATAGGAAACTTTTGAAAGCAAAGACAGCCCCCTCCCTGTGTACATCCATCCCGCAGCCCATGCCGTGGTGTGAGGAGCAGGGCAACGGCCGCCCTATGGGGCTGTCCTCTGCCACCAGCTGCTGAGGGAACATCAGTTCGTCCGTGCCAAAAGCTGACATTGCCCCATATCGCTACCCAAATACTGCCAAATTATAATGGCATTTCTTCTGCAGCCAAGTATCTGATGGGATGTTTCAGCTCTTACATTTCATTCAGTGCTCATTCTTCTTTGCATGCTCCTAACAGTAGGGCTTTGCTGTCCTCTACAGAGCAGAGCTCCTTTTTCTTTGTTTTGCCCCCCTTTTACTGGATTTAGTAATCTCCTCTTTGCAGCACATTTGTGTCCCTCGAGGCTTCTCATAGTCATTGACTTCTGCATTCGTGTCTTTTTGAGTTATGCCCTCTCACTAGTGATTTTGTGGCTTTATTGGATTCCTTCAGCCTTGTTCAGGACATTTCACCGTCTATCCAGACAGGTAGGCACACTCTGGATCCAGATTTTTATTGGCTAATTAGGGTATAGATGATCAAGTTATTTCAAGTTGCTACATGTGTGTTTTAAGCACATCTTCTCGTATCCCAGTGAGCAATCTCACAATTTCTTGCTTCTTTAGTGCAATCGCCAGCTTAAGTCAAAGGAACGTGAATTCCCTTTGGGCCCAGCCTCTGTGCCAGAGGCTACCTGTATCCTGGCGGGCGCACTTTGTCATTCAGAGCATCTCCACCTACATTGTGTAAGCAAACCGGACAGTACAAACGCCCATCCATCAATTTTACATGCTCCGTCACATAATGTCTTTCTTCCACAGCCCCCCTCTGTTCTCCAACCATAGGTAACCGGAGTGAATGTGTCCTGAAATAATCCATATTACAAAGATAATTGCTTTGTTATATAAATATTACGCCCATCAGGCATCTCCCTGTGCCTGTAAAGGTAAGGTTAGCAAGACTTGAGATTGCTGGAGCCATTAATCAGTCCATTCTGGTTCTTTCCCCTTTTGAAATTGAGTGGGATGGTTAGGGGTCATTTATCAGCCTGTCCCGGACTGTACTTATGAATAATAAATGGTCACTAGACTTGGAGTTACAGCTCAGCGAGAGAGAGCCTTTTGGTTTCATTGAATGAAATTGTAATTGATTTCAAGAGAGGCAGGATCAGACCCTTAATGCAATTTTGATTCACAAGTGAACTGTAATCTGATCGTCAAAAAAAAAAAACAAAACTTGTTAACATTTTTCCAGCATCATTTAGGCAGGAAAATAGCTCCAGAGAGATGGTGATTGGGTGCTGACAATGGGCATGAGCTAGAATAGGTTGAAAGTGAGTTGGGAGAGAGAGAAGGAAATTGCAGAAAATCAAAAATGTATATGATTATTTTTCAAATCTATGGGATTTTATCCCCTTTGTAGGGAGGGTTTTTCAGGGAAAAGTTGTGAACAGTCCAGAGCAGTTCTGTGCTAGGCTGCGGGTGTTACGAACGGGCTGGAGCCTGCCACGTGGCATGTCCGTGTCCTGCACTGAGGGCATGGAGAGCACACAGCCCATCGCCTGGTGTGCGAGACTCATCTTGGTCTGATCTCCTGAGATGTAAGCACACGGGGTCAGCCAGATGCAGGTGCAGAGCTGAGGCCTAGCTCCTATCGCAACTCTTAATTTTTAGTACTGCCAGCTGCAGTGATCTTATCAGCAATCTGACAACATGTGGTGGCTTTCTTAGCACTTCTTCTTCTGGAAATATGCGAAAATGTGAGAGTCTCGCCTTCCATTGATCAAAAAGTTTTTAGACCTCACAGTTGCAGAGGGAAATTTCAGATTGCAGTTGGAGCATACACCGAGTGCTTTTAAGAAAGCAGACAGTGAGAATGCAGAAAAACATGCCAGAGAACTTTCTTTTTGCTTATTATTATTTAAGGCTTCTGAACATTTGTGTTTGGCAATACTGGTTACCTAAGGTTTGATTTATGTTTAGACTTTGCCTGTGCTTGCAAGTGGCGTGGTTCAGCAGTCAAGGACTAGCAGACATTGCAGCTTGGCCTTTTGAAAGCTAAAATCATGTGAAGAGGCACCGTGCACCTCTGCTGAGTTCTCCTGCGTTGCGTATTGCATCAGTGCATCACACATTGCTGAACGGCTGCTGCCAGGGCGCGTGTACACCTGAAAAGGACAGAAGAATGTCTGAAACTCAGGTCTTTGGTAGGGACAGATCTCCTTTGGGCAGAGAGACTGTACAGCCTCTCAGCAACCCTAGTGCTGCCTGTGGGCTCCTCGCTGGATTTGGAGAAACGTGAAGTCACTGGCATCAAGTTCAGCCAGAGAATGGCCTCGTGGGAGGTGCGTGCATGGCACCGATTGGTGCTAGCAGGGACTGGGATGATGACAAATATCAGGGGGGGCAGCTGCTTTTTTCTTGATATAACTCCTGGCAGGCCTGAATATCATTCACTCTCCAATACAGGTCTTGAAATATCGACAGGATTCCTGTTTATAAACAGATTCCAACTCCTGGGTCCAATCTTGCCACTCTCAGGGCTATTGCCGTCTGATGCACTGTATTTTGGCTCAACACAGAAATAGCCTAATGAAATTTCTTGTGAAAAGGAAAGCTATTGCACATGTACATTAGCTGTTTTTCATTGCCTCGAGGGGAACCACAAATGTGAGTTGTTTCTAATTAATTGCTGGATTATGTAAAGAGTGCTCCATATAGCAAAAATGGGGAGGGATACTTGACATGGCAGGCAGATTTTCTGCCCTTCCATTGCTGAGCTTTTCCCCAGTTTGCTCTCAGTCGCAGGCAGGGCACAAGTAGCTGGGTTTGGCCCAGTGACTCCTGGTTCCAGCGGGTGGTTCAGTTTTTATAGGCAGACGTTTACTTCCAGCAGTCCAGCATCTGATGGGTTATACGTGTGTAGTGCATTGGAGGAGGTTAGGCAGTTGCAGCAGCTGTGTGGGAAGCCAAGAAAATGGTTTTCATGGATATCTCAGGTGAACAAACACACTCAGGTGCTGAGTTCACCCATTCTAAAGGTTCACCTTCCCCACGCTGCGTGAAGGCACGTGTGCATCCCCTGCTGAAGGGCTTATGGCAGCAAGTGTCACTCAGAGCTGGCTCAGGCCCATAGGGCTAAGGGCGTCTGGTATCTCTGGTAGTCCAAAGCCTCCTCACGCTCCTGGAGGAGTATCGGGAGATATTTGGGTCGTCTTTTGTTTCTGTTTTCTTCCAGGTACAAAAGAGTTCTGGCATGGCTGGGCTTCTGGGTACTACCATGACGGCAATGATGTTAACTTTGATTGGTGTTAAACCTCTGCTCAGTTCTTGGATCTGTTATCTTTACATTTAAATCTCTGACCCCCTCTCAAATGTTTATGGACTCACCAGTGCCTTAACCGAGCAGTATGTTTCATGTGTAATAGCCACTTTGTATACTATACTAGCATTAAAAACTGTTTTAAATAGTATGTAGAAATCCATATGTGTCTGGAATCCTGCTCTGCTTTTCATGCAGAAAAAGAACAGGAGAAACAGCATGTATTTATTAAAGCTATATTTCTTCAGACAGCTTAACCTCTGCTTTGTAAATTGTATTTAACATCAGTGTCATATTCTGTCTTAATCTGCTATTGCATTTTAAACCCTGTTCCCATGTTGGTCTGGAGTGGTCCATGCAAATCAGTCCAGTGGACAGAAAACAGAATGGCATTATATGGCGGCTCCTTAGTGTTATATCCAATTTTATGCTTTGTTGAGAGCAGAAGTCACACTATAACAATCCCTCAAAGGCTCAAAGCTAAAGGAACATTAATCAACAGCAAGAGTAACTGACTAAATATAATGTCCATGTTGAAGGAAAAGAGCTTGTATCTGGTTCCTTGCACTCCGTCTGATGCCTGGGACTTTTATCAACTAAGACTGAGGGGGAATCTTTAAAAAGAAATACTTGAGTAAGAGTGATTTATCATGTGTTTGGGAAGACTCCACTGGGAAAGGTGACTGGCCAAGTCCATGTTGACTAAGTAGATCAAGAATGAGTGCCACAGATATACCTCAGTTTTAAATGCCTGTTTGCTGGTCTCATTAATCTGCTAAATTACCCAGCTCAAATTGCTTATGTGTAAGCGTTACATCAAGGTACACTATTTTGTATTAGCTGCCATATAAAAAGGAAACAGCCACCGAAGGTAGGAGAGAGTGAGGGTGAGTTATAGGCTGTTAAATAAGCCAGCAACAAAGTACTTACTCATGGGGAACAAAAATTGCCAAGAAATATTCACATGGGCATCTGATAATATCTAATTTGTTCCCAGAATCACACATCATTGTTCCTGCATGCTCAAGAGAGATGCAAAAACAGCAAAGGAGAGAAACAAATATATAGACAGACACACAAATAATTAACATGCATGCAATCATAGAGTCCAGTATCAGATCTAGAATACAGTGCAGACGCAGCATAAGAAATGTTTATTATGAGCAAAGATAAAAAAAACTTGACATTAGGGCTAGCTGATCACAGTTATGAATAACAATTCCTAAATTATCCATGGCAAACGCTTCTTACAAAGGAAATGAATTGTTGCAACACAATACATCCTTGTTGTATCGATATGATTAGCTAGTTATCCATAACATGTTGTAATTTGTTTTGATTTTTAAGTGTTCTTTAGTTGCAGAGCCTTAATGAGGCTTCTCTAAATTGATTAGGAACTGCGAGATACAGCATGGTTCACAGATTATTTCAGAGAGCTGTCAAGATCCTGTGACTTTCATTTCATTGGATTTAATGATCGTTGGAAAAGGTGTGCATTACAGCCAGATACAATCACATTTGTCAGCATGATCCTTTTAAGTGCAATTCAATTAAAGTGTTATTCTCTAATTTTATTATTGCTCAAGCTGAGTGCTAATGCTGGCTACCAATAAAGCTACAGGTAGATAATGGTATACAATTTAATTTAACTAATTGGAGTTTAGTGATCTAACATGCTTTTCATATCTTAATTCTTTGAATAATCTTTGATTTTTGCATCTGCTACAATTCTTTTAATGGAAAAGGGCAACTGAAAACATCCGTTACATTTGAGATTAAATTATCTAGTAACATCTGCCTTTAACAGTGTATCAGTATGCATGTGAATTTTCCTCTATTACCTGCCACTTGCATTCATTTTCCATTGTCACTGTGCTTGACCTTGAAATTAATTTATCTAACTGTGCTTACATTCCTTATTAAGTTAACTGCAGCCTTGGAGTGCCAGAAACATTCTCACTGAGGGGATTCTGGCTAGATGACAAATTAAAGGGTCAGGAGCAGAGATAAACCAGTCCCTCCAACTAGACCTAGCCAATATTTTTTCCTACAATTCTGAAGAGTTACAGATAAATAAAGTACAGATGCAAGAGCACATAGATACGCAGGGATCAGATTATTTTATTTGCTTGTAAACTCCTTACTGCTGCTTTCCTATACCAATGTTTTCGTTGGTCTCTTACATCTGCTTTATTTTGGCACATGGATATTAACACTTGAAAACTGGGGAGAGGCTAAATTATCTGCACTGCAAATTTACAACAGGAAATACTGTGACTGCAGTGCCTCGAGCCCTCTGAGTCAGTGAAGGTATTTTGCTGTGAATTAAGTGAACCTTAAAATATTTCGCCGGGCTACAAGAAAAGCTGAGCTCCGGGAACGTGGTGCTGTCCTTTCTCTTGGAGGTGGCTGCTTTGCCTGTGTTAGCCGAAGTATGGCTATGGTCTCTTGGTGTATACTGCAATGTTTTGAGTTAGGCAGGGTTTTATTTTTATATACAGAAAATTGAAGAAATTTAGGTCATCTCACCTTGCGCAAAAAGATACCTTTAGTCTGGACGATTTCTGATCGCTTGCTCCTTTCCACAGAGCCCTGGTATTAGTGCAGAAAAAAAAAAAAGTTTCTGTATCCTTCAACTGTGCTCTCATCTTCTTTCTTTCTCTGGTAAACAAATGCATCTCTGTCTTTAATGGATTTATGACATCTCTGTGACAAAGCAGAGTGCTATCATTCTCAAGATATAGATGGCAGTAAAGGCACAGGGGAGCACAAGGAGTTGCCTAAGGCTGTACACAAAACTTGTGTGCAGGTTGTGCTGTACGCAACAGAAAAGTGATGAAATGAGAAAGTAACCCAGGTGTCCTAATGGCCCCATCGCCAGGCTTCCCCATCAGAGATGGCAGCTGTACCAAAAAGTGAATTCTCCTTTTTCTGCTCTGTTGCATATGGATTCATGTTCTTCCCTTGAAGTAGCTTTTAAAAAGAAATCAAAAGCACTCACAAGCCCCATTGCTGGATGTCATGAAAGGTAGGAGTTTTTTTTTGTTTTGTTTTGTTTTGTTTTGTTTTTACCAAATGTGAAGAGATTCCACGGAAAAAAACATTGTCTCATTCACTTCCATGTTCTTCAGCTATGATTTTTCTGGAAAGGACAAGCACAAAGACCTTTTCCATATGTCCTTACTCAGCTGTGTGCTCAGTTTCTAGCTATGCTTGGTTATGGCACACTTTCAAAAATACATAATCCAATATCTAACATTAGTCATTTGCCTAAAACCATAGTTGATCAGATAGTTGGGAAATCACAGAGTGTCCTTCTTCCTGGTGTGAGTCATTGCCTGCACTTGACATGATCTTTCACACTTTAGATGAATTGAGTCCAGATTTCAACAGCTGGCTTCTAGTTGTTTTTTTTTTTTTTTTAAAAAAAAAAAAAAAAGTCTGAATATGTAATAAAAGTAGCATTGATGTCAAAGGCAGCGTGGAGGGCTCACTTTGTATGTATACATACTGCCCTTTGATTTACGTGTGAGAGTGAGGATACTGGCTGTAATCAGGGACTTGGCATTGAAATAAGCATGAGAAAGTCCTGAGCGTTACTGAGGCTGCTAATTGTAGGTGCTGAGAATTCACCGATTATTCTCATATATGTTCTCTTTAAGAAGTCTCGACAAGGGGTTTGTTCTGTCCCTGCTGTCTTTCAAAATCATGGAATTGTTTGCTGATGCAACAGCAGCGCTCACATGCCTACAATTAATTGCCTTAATTATGGTTATGCATTGTTTGAGTTTTCCTGCTTTTCCTGCCGTGGCTGCAGAATGGCTTTTGACTTCTCAGGGCAACAAAATTTGCTTGTTTCGTCATTCACGCATCGTGGCTGCTGTGCTTGATGTTGGTATTTGAGCTCCTTTTAAAGCATGGATACTTACTGACAAAAGTTTCTGAACTAGCTTATCAGCACATCATTTGATGATGCTCAGCTTAGCATGTCATATCACTCAACCATATCCTTAAAAATAAAATGATTTAAGACGTATGTCTCCTTAAAAGGGCCAGGCTGGGTTCTGTATTTATAGTATTTTGATTACATCAAATCCAATTTATGGGGTAAAAAAAAAGGTTGATGGACCTTTTCTAGCTGGGAACTTAGCCTAGGAACTAAGAACTAAGCTGGGCCCTCTCTGGGGTGTGCTAGACTGGAAATGAAGATCCTACTGATCAGATTGACTTCTCGTTCACCTGGTACCGTTCTCTTCCCTGAAGAGACTCATTTTTAAAAAGAAATGAATCATTTAACTACCCCAGTGGTCGCTGTTATGGTGTTTTCTACTGCATTCAAAGCGAGAGAGGTGCCATTAAGATGATGCATCTTCTTTCTGTTTTCTTTACTGCGAGTATTGCAGAGGAATCCTGCAAAAAGACTTGAATTTTGAATGTCTGTTAAGCAATGACAAACCTAGCTTTTCACCATAATCAGGATTTCTGTTCAGGTCCTTTGAAATGTGTATAATGCAGAAATATTTCAGCTGATAACTTTACCCACACACAAGCACAACCATAACTGTTTCTTGAATTGCAATGTCTCTTTCTGAAATATTTGTATTTATTTTATGTAACAGTCCAGACTCATGTTCAGAGAATCTCTTGAGAAGCACAAAGATACAGTTTTTGTAAACTAAACAGCGATACATTCACTCTCACTCAAACAGCTCTATTTAGATTTTCCAGCCGGGATAAATAGAGGAAATGTGTGTAGATCTAAGTATTTTGTCATGATCCAGTGAAGTGTAGTCTGTACACCAGACCTAGCAAACTGTTAAATGATGCCGTGGGTGCAGTGCTAGCAGAATTTAAGCTGAGAAGGGTTTATTTCATGTATATTACTTTTTGTTTCTTCTTCTGTATTTTTTCAGAAATGTTTTATTGCTTCTATCAATTGCTAGAGTACATAAAACTTTAATGATAAAGCAGTAAAAGAAATGATCTCCAAATATTACTGCAGATCCCTTGATAGATTTCTGTGCACTCTGCAACCCTTGTCTGAGCTAATTAAATAACAGGCAGAATAATTCTGGGGATGCTTACGGAGAGCACTGTTGTGATGCTATTTCCAGAATGGATTTTTTTCTTAAAGCTCCTCTTATAGAAATCAAACCCAGAGCAGTTTAACCAGAGAGATACCAATCCTAAATCTACCTACAGTGATTAATGCAGTAACAGGAATAGAAATTAGTGAAGGACAAAAAATCGAGAATACAGCACGACACCATTAAAGCTGTGTATAAATAAATAGAAGTGGCAGTAAAATGTTTGGTGGGCTCTGGAACATCTGCTTTTCTAAATCATCATTAAACTAATAAAGACAGTATATTTTTTCAATTCAATGGGTTGTGTGTATTGTCTTGTACAACTTGTGGTTATGGAAGTTTCTGTTTTCCATCTGAGTCTTAAATAAGTTATTCAACAGCTTTACTGTTAGTGCCTTTCCAAGCTCTGAAGTCTGAAGAACATGTGTTCTCGGAGCGCCGAACTTTTTGCTTCCTGTCTGACTGGGTTCGTTACAGTAGTACAGCAAGGTCCCAAATGGCTTTGGCACTCTGATGAACTGAGCCTCAAAGCAGAGGGAAAAACATAACCCAAAAGGGAGAAAAAGCTTAGTTTGAAAAGTGTCAAAAAAGGGGAAACAGAAGCAATGGCTGGTAAAATGGCTGCCCATTGCTTTGCTATCAGCAGAACATCCGCTGGGCAGAAATAAGATCCAGATTTCTTATTGCCCTGTGCATCCAGTGCGCCCGTCCTTTTGCAGTGATTCTCTAAGCTGCACTTTGTTGTCCTGCTGCCCTATCAGGGGAAGAGGACCAGTATTCATTACCTCTTTGACTTGTGTGAATCTTGTCAACATTTGAAATGCTGCAAGGATGGGCAGGAAACTTAAATATTACTAAGGTACACGTTCAACTGATACGAAAACGAAATGTGTTTCCAACTAGTGTCTGACAGCTCATGCCTAATGTTGACAGTGCATTTTTAACCCTCCAGCAGCATTGTAGGTATTCACAGAAGTAAATACAAAATGCTTGCAGCAATTAACAAGAATATGCATTCTATAGAGGCGCTTCAGTAGCTGCATCAGAGGCAGAAGGTCAAAGTCTCATTAAATTGTCCCAGTGATCCTAGGGAGGGCGCTGGCTCTTTGGTCCTGACGCCCACTGCCAGCGAAGGCCGGGCAGTCTGCGGTGAAACAAGCGATGGGAAGGCTTTGCTGCTGTCCTCCAGCAGCCTGTCCCCCGGCTGCTGCCGCGGGTTGCTAACAGAAGTGCCAGGGCTCCTTGCAAGGATGTGGGCGCTGATGTCTGCTATCGAGCAGATCAGATTCTGAGGGAGCCAAGAGGACCTGGAGGGCTTTGTAGATGAAAGCCACCGGGTTGAATCGCATTCAGAAGCAAACGGCACCATGCTGAGCTCAGATGTAACCTGTTTAGCGTATCTTACAGCTCCTGCTCCACGCTCACTGAGGCTTCCTCTGCACAGAAGGAATTGGTGGTTTCTGGGAGGCAGCAGAGGCCTCATGCGACCTGCTCTGGTGGGAGCAGAAAGCGGGTTTGGGGGACAATGTGAATACATCTGGGGTGTCTCAGCTCTGGGCTAGCTCTCTGTGGGTCCTGACAGTCCCCATGGCTTGAGCTGCCTCAGCTGGCAGGCTCTGTCTGCATGGACCCTCTGAGTATGGGGAACACGAGGGACCGGCTTTATGTGCATCCTCCAGACTGAGAACTTGGCCAGAACTCAGACTTATCTTCCTGTGCGCATAGGTGCTGAAGCAAGACAGCAGTTCCTTATTATAGTGAGTATTAGTTATTTGTATTAGCCACTAGTAGAATTAAGTGGCCAAATTATTCGTTCTTGGAACAAATTAGGATGTTGTTGAAGTAGCCGTCCCATTTACTGGCATAGAGCTTGGTGTGGACTCTGTCATTCCAAGGAAATTTCTAAGTTAAAATTGGTGTTTATTTTAATGCTGAGCTTTTGCCAAGGCAGGGCAAGAAAAGACGCAAACACTTTCTGCGTGGAGGCATTTGCTGCAGTAGAGATGCTGATATTTTCTTGCACGTGATTCAACTTCTCTCTTGCTCTGGTGGTGACACTGCAAAGCTTCCCAGAATCATAGACCTCTCCCTCCCCAAAGCAGTAATTCCTGAAATGATACTTTGAAGTGTTTGCTGGAGGTATCCAGAGTGATGCAGGTGTTTTAGGACACTGGTGGGCTGGTTCATTTGTAGATTGCGGTGTCATATATTTTTGTTTCTATTTTTAATTACTGTGCTAGTTTGCAGAGCAGTTTTTTATAATGTCAATGCCTGCTGCAACACATGCTGTATAAATCATTTAGCAGAGCCACATACTGCTTGAGAAAGCTGCATCAGCTCCGAGCATGATGGCAAATGGTGAGCAGTGATGAACAGAAGGGAGCAGCACCCATGATACTCTCTCCGTCTGATTTAGTTTTCTCCACTTTTTCAGTTTACCACTTCTTTCCAGGAATTCCCGAGGAACTCATGACAGCAGCAGCTTTTCCCCTGTCCCCTGATGCTGGGCAGCCTGCACCAGCCCTCAGCACCCCCTGGGAGCAGCCTGGTGTACCTGCTGTTGGCAGGGCAGGCGCCGGAAGGGCGGCTGTTTTGGCCCGAGGTCACTGGGATGAAGGAAGCCCTGTGCATGCCCTGCCGTTTCCTGCTACTGGGGGCTGATGTGAGCTCCCTGGCTACACAGGCTTTTGCGCATGGGGTGATGTTGCTGGCAGGGCAGAAGGTGCAGGGTACAGGCTGGCAGCACCCCCCGAAGCCCCTCTGCCATACCTTGGACACCGGCTAGCTTGAGGCAAGTTGTCTCCTTTTTGTCCCCAGGTCGCTACCATCAAATTCCAATAGGTTAAATGGGATTCATCTCTCCAACACTGGGAGGGGACAGAGGTCTGGCTATCCCAGGTACCAGCAGAATTCAAAGCCCATCGTTGTGCTTTCAGGCAGCAATAGGTTACTCATTACCGCGGCTTTGAACAGCTTCCCTGTGGGTTGTGTGCATCCCAGCCACCACCGCACGCAACTGGCACCGATCAATTAGTGTCACAAGCAGTTTTAGCGAAGGGCCGCGCGGGGAACGGCAGTGTGCGGAGCTGTTCTCCCGCCTGCTGTTCTCACCAGTGAGGCTGGGGGATCTGCTCTGCCTGCGCAATGCCTGTTTGGGAGCTAATTAGCTGGGGAGATTACAGACAGCAGGGTATATAAACTGCCTGATTGATCGCCTCCACAGACCCGCAAAGGGAAGAGGTAAATGGCGTTTTCATAACACCAGCATAAGAATTGAGGAGAGGAGGCCAGATTTCTTTCAGAGGAAATCCCAAGGGAGCATGAGCCCTGGGTGATCACGGTGAGCACAGGAGGAGAGCTGGCATACGTGGCACACTTCAAACCCTCTGGACTTGGTCTTCTCCAGAGGGGCCACCTCTTGGGCCATCGTATGCTGTTTGTCCCCATACTGGTGCTCCAGCTGCAGCCCGTTAGCTGATGGCACTCGCTTTCTGCAGTGCTTCTCTCTTTTTCTCCTGTCTGTAGCATGTGCTGCTCGGCCGCTTGAGGGAAGACTGGCTGAGCGTGCTTGGTGCAGTACTTCTTGCCAGTTGGGAAGCAGGGGGCTCTGACTCGTACCTAATTACTCAGGTCAGTGAAAATAATGACAAGGTTTTTCTTAGATGTGCATTCAGAGAAGTCTGCGGTTAAGATTCTATCAAAAATGAAAAACAGTGTGCAGCAAAATAATTATTTTTGTAAGGCTTTTCAGTTTTTACCGATGATGAGGGGAACAGCAGGAGTTCGCAAAGGGAATATATTTTATTGATGCCAAGGAATTATTGCATCGGTGCTAGAACTTCAGGGACATGTAAATGCTTGGGACAGTGAAACATTGCATCGTTAGGGAAATATTGTGCCTTTGAATAAGAGAGAAAATACGCTTAGGTGCTGTAAGAAAGTTATTTCTACATCTGTTTGGGTAACTTGGGTACATACTGCTGCTCAAGTGGGTCGTGGACAGTTCTTCTCCTTCCTCTTATGCCGTTCACCTATATCAGTGGGATACCTCTTAAAAAATCACCTACTTAAAAAAAACAATATGGCTGTGCTTGCTGAAGAATCTGTAATTAAGGATGAGATTTGCTGTAATGTCACTGTCTGGAATTTGTGTTCTTCTGAAATATCCCAAGGTTTTTTGTTTTGGTGAAGTAAGAAGGATGTTTAGTTTTCCTTTGCCATGGTGTCCCATCTCAGTGTTCCAGTCTAACATGCAAAGGCCAAAATTGGTTTCCTGATGGTTCAAAGGAAGAACCCCCAGTGCAAGCTGTGTGATTCTTATAGTCCCAGTGCCCTGCTTTGCAACCAGCAGCACAACTATTTCTTTTGAGCATTTAACACAGTGCAGGTCAGCACAGGGAATCCTGGGCCAGCCCAGGACCCAGGAGCAGCATCACTGTCTTTGCAGTAACCAAAAATACCCAGCTCTGGTACACTCGCCTAGCACTGCAGTGTGCCATGCAGGTACCGGGGCTGCTTCCCAAGGGTAGGGAGATCCATCACCAAGTGGTCTTTCACATCGCCAGCTGCAGGTCATGTTCTCCTTTTTCTCTTGCCCTTTGGGCATTTGAAATCATAGAATTATAGAATCATAGAATATCCCGAGTTGGAAGGGACCCATAACGATCACCAAGTCCAACTCCTAGCACCGCACAGGTCTGCCCAAAAGTTCAGACCATGTGACTAAGTGCACAGTCCAATCTCTTCTTAAATTCAGACAGGCTCGGTGCAGTGACTACTTCACTGGGGAGCCTGTTCCAGTGTATGACCACCCTCTCGGTGAAGAACCTCTTCCTGATGTCCAGCCTAAACTTCCCCTGCCTCAGCTTCACACCGTTCCCACGGGTCCTGTCACTGGTGATAACAGAGAATAGGTCACCTGCCTCTCCACTCCCCCTCGCGAGGAAGTTGTAGACTGCGATGAGGTCCCCCCTCAGCCTCCTTCTCCAGGCTGAACAGGCCCAGTGACCTCAACTGCTCCTCATATGTCTTCCCCTCTAGGCCCTTCACCATCTTCGTCACCCTCCTCTGGACACTCTCCAACAGTGTAATGTCCTTCTTGTACTGTGGTGCCCAGAACTGCACACAGTACTCGAGGTGAGGCCGCACCAGCGCAGAGTAGAGCGGGACAATCACTTCCCTCGACCGACTAGCAATGCCGTGCTTGATGCATCCCAGGGTACGGTTGGCCCTCCTGGCTGCCAGGGCACACTGCTGGCTCATATTCAACTTGCTGTCAACCACAACCCCCAGATCCCTCTCTGCGGGGCTGCTCTCCAGCGTCTCGTCGCCCAGTCTGTACGTATAGCCAGGGTTGCCCCGTCCCAGGTGCAGGACCCGGCACTTGCATTTGTTAAACTTCATGTGGCTGGTGATCGCCCAGCTCTCCAATCTGTCCAGATCTCTCTGCAAGGCCTTTCCACCCTCATCCAAGTCCACAACTCCTCCAAGTTTAGTGTCGTTGGCAAATTTGCTCAGAACACCTTCTAGTCCTACATCCAAATCATTTATAAAAACATTGAAGAGGACTTGCCCTAAAATGGAGCCTTGAGGGACCCCACTAGTGACCATCCGCCAGCCAGATGTGGCCCCATTTACCACAACCCTTTGAGCCCTGCCTGTCAGCCAATTGCTCACCCATCGCATGATGTTTTTGTTTAGCTGTATGCTGGACATTTTGTCCAGTAGGATCCTATGGGAAACCGTGTCAAAAGCTTTGCTGAAGTCTGTAAAGATCACATCAGCTGGTTTCCCTTGATCGACTAGATGGGCGATCTTATCATAAAAAGAAATCAAATTTGTTAGGCAGGACCTACCCCTCATGAACCCATGTTGGCTGGGACCAATGACTGTATTGTCCCCCAGGTGCGCTTCAATAACTTCAAGGATCATCCTCTCCATAATTTTACCAGGCACTGACGTGAGACTGACAGGCCTGTAATTGCTAGGGTCTTCTTTCTTACCCTTCTTGAAAATTAGCGCAACATCTGCCAGCTTCCAGTCCAATGGGACCTCTCCAGATTCCCAAGATTGTTGAAAAATAATTGAGAGAGGTCCCGCGATGACGTCAGCCAGCTCTTTAAGCACCCTGGGATGAATCCCATCCGGACCCATGGACTTGTATGGATCCAGGTGGAGCAGCAAATCCCGCACACGTTCAGGGTCGGTTGGGAGTTCGTCATTCCCACCGTCATGGTCCTCCAGCTCAGGGTACCCTGGGTCCCGAAGCCCATCATCAGCGTTGAAGACAGAGGCAAAGAAGGCATTAAACGTCTCTGCTTTGCCTATGTCATTGTCTGTGAGGAGACCCTCCCCATCTAGTAGCGGACCTATGTTTTCTTCGGTTCTCCTTTTTCTGTTCACATATCTAAAAAAACCTTTTTTATTGTCTCCCACAGACATGGCCAGCTTCAACTCTAGTTGGGCTTTGGCCACACGAATTTTCTCCCTACAAACACAAACAGCATCCCTGTATTCCTTCCTCGTCGCCTGACCCTCCTTCCAGCAGCCGTACACTTTCTTTTTTTGCCTAAGCTCCAGTAGAAGTTCCCTGGTCAGCCAGGCAGGCCTTCTGCCCCACCTGCCTGACTTCCAATATTTTGGAATCGCCTGATCTTGTGCTTTTAGGAGGCAGTGCTTAAAGATTGACCAGCACTGACGGACACCAATGCCTTCAAAAGCAGTTTCCCAGGGGACCTTGCAGACTAGTTCCCTGAGCAGCCTGAAGTCTGCTTTCCCCATATCCAGGGCTGAAGTTTTGGTGACAGTTTTCCTTCTGTCACCATAAATTCTAAACTCAACCACTTCATGGTCACTATGACCGAGACGGCCACCAATTGCCACGTCTCCCACAAGACCCTCTCTGTTCTCCAGCAACAGATCTAGGAGGGCGCCTTTCCTAGTTGGCTGTCTTAGCACCTGCACCAAGAAGTTATCATCTAGGTGCTTTATGAACCTCCTGGACTTGCTTGTGTCAGCCATGTGGTGATCCCACAATCCCACAAAGAGACAATGCATGTCTCGTTCACTTAGCTTTGCCCTCATCCTCAGAAAGGAGATCTGGGTTCTCTCGGAGGGAGAGGTGGGCAGTTAGGAGTCTAGATCCACTTTTTACTTTCTCTTATAGCCCTCTTTCTCCATACTGGTAAGATGATGCCAATTATAAATGTGTTTTTTGTTTCGTCTTTAATGCTGTTTCTATGCTGGCCAAAACCTTGTTAGGCAAAAGTCTAATTGTAGCTGTAATTATCCTCACATAGCTTGCTTAATTAGAGGACCATTGTATACTCTACCACCAAAACTACTTCTGGGATGTGAGAACTGCTAGTACAAATTTTGCTGGAGTGCTTGCAAGGGTGGAATCTTTTCGACACCAGCCCCAGCCTTGCCAGGACTTCGCAGCAGAGCAGCTGCAGAAGAAATCCAGTACCCATAGGAAGAGGCCCTGAAGTGCTCATTCATTCATTGCTGCTCAGGTGAGCATTGCTCTTGAGTCTGGGTTTTGAACCTGCTAGAGAAAAAGCACCTGGAAGCTCTCAGAAGTGAAGCTGTGAAGGTATTTTGAGATGCTCTGCGTTCCGTAGCCTCTCCTGCTCAAGATCAGTCTAGTCCTTATACTCATCTCGTAAAGAATCCCACGCTCCTGCATTTACATTTCTGTGTTCCCTTCTGAAACAATGCGAGACTCCTTGACCTACTACTCTTAACCTTTACTGACAAAAAGATTGTAATATAAATAGGACATTTATAACCAGCATTGGAAATCTCTTCTGTTGTGTGATTATCTGCAAAGTGTTATTACCCCCTTTTTGCACAGGAAAATACGCCTAGATTTTCATTGATCCATCTTGAATCAATGCTTTTAAAAATCTTAGACACATTTTACTTAAGAGCAAAAGCATGCATTTTATGTTTTGACATGGTATTATTGATTGGAAAGGAGGGAGCAGCGCTCTCCACCTGACTGTCTCCTCAGTTTCCTAGTCTGGCAGTGTCTGGTAGCACAACGTCCTTAATGGCTTTGCTCCTGTTTTCTCTGCTTGTTGCCTCTCCTCTTTATCCTCCCAGTCCTCAGCACGGCGCCTTTCTCAGTTTTTTAAAGTAATCAATACTTTGCTCAAGCCTCCTGCTGTTTGCTGTCACTCATATTTGGCACAGCTATAAATTATGTATGGGTCTTTCTTGGCCCATATAACATTTCTATTGCATTTGTCAATTGCTAATCAATAGCTCACTTTTCTTGTCCTCAAAGACACACAAATGTGCTGAAGTTTTCATGCAAACATATTTCCCCCTTACATGTAGATGAGGAGAGCAGCAAGACTTCAGCTAGGAAGCTAGATGCTGCAGAGGTACTAATTTAACCCAGTGTAGTATTTGGGAAGACATTATTGTAAATTCCACATTGTAATGCTTTGGCTTCTGCTTTTCACTGTGGAGCTACTTCCTACATGTGCATTGTAAGCAGTGTTTCAGCATGGCTTTGCTTACCTGCGACCCTTTCAACCTTCACTGCACAAGATGCTCGCAGTGGTAGACCGTTTGAACTTCCAGAGCTAATGGCATCTGACATTTAAGTCAACCTTAAAGAAATCTCGGCAAACCCAGTCACTTAAAGTAATATGGTGGTGTCTCTTTAAGGAGGCATATTGACAGACTTGGTAAAATGTCACCTTATGGTGATGTCTCAATCAAGTGCTTGGCTCTCCCCTCCCCCAGGTTTTTGCAAGCTTTGAAATTGAGTAGTAAAACCAAAAAAAAAAAAAAAGGGAACAAATGATTCTTTTATATAAGAAGTGTGCTTTAAAAAAGTTGGATTGCTGACTATCTGAAATAAGTGATCAAGCCCTGTAGCATCAACTTCTGCTGCAGCATCTTTAATACATACACAAGTGCTGTTAGCTGAGGCAAGGAGAAAGTACCGGCGGAGTGAGGCTGCTTGAAACCATATTTTGCTTTAGGCAAAACAGTGTGCTAAAAGAGCTGAAAACAAGAAAAGCTGCCTACTGTTATCCCTGCAACATTAAACATCAAAACTCAAGCCATTTGCTACTGAAGGCTGGTCGCTTGAATAAATGCTGGAGATTTGAGTAGCTGCTGGTCACAATGGGGAGAAGAGAGAGCTTATTCCTTCAAAAACCTGACGCCTCTCGTCACTGCAGAAGACCAGTGGCTGCCTAAATAAATCCTCAATTAGGGCTGTTGGCTGCAGATCTTGGAGCTGCACCTGATGGAGGGATTCACCAGAGTGCTCTCCAGTTACAGCTCCGTGTGCTACAGCATTTTCTGATTCGGAGTCCAACAGGGTTTGACCTTCAGGGCATGCTGCAAAGGTCTCTTCGCTTTGGACCAGACGGTGCCACTTTTACTCACACTGAGTGTTATTTTCCTCCTTAACAGGGCTGACATCTCAGCCAACAACACCGACCTGAGTCCTGCTGTCTGGCTTTCCCAAGCTCTGCTGATGGGTTTTTAGGGGCATAATTCTCCTAACTGCGGAGTGCACAGGGACTTTGAGCAGCTTCTTGGTGGCCAGGCTTTTGTCCACAGGCTGGGGAGGTGCAAGGAGAGCCTGTGAAACAATAAAAGCTTGTGCAGCTCATCTGTGCTACAGCAACTGACTTGTGTGTGATAACAGAGTATAGAAGTTGATGACAGGTTAGCAATTTAAATGGTAAAGCTATAGTATTGTTAATGGAATCATGGGCAGTAATTTCCTAGAAAGTGACTCCCTAATATGGTTTAAACCTCTTCCTCTGAGACAGTTTGAAATTTTGGGGTGGTCAAGCAGGGAAGGGCAGTCAAGCTGCCTTCCTTCTGCCCCCTTGTAGTGCACCGTTACTTGTTTTATTGTCCGTTTGGGAAGGGCTCACAGCTCCATTTGCAGGGTACCAGAGTCACTTCCAGATGAGCTGCACATTTCTGTGTACCGAAGATCTGTGCCTGTATGCTTCTTGTTGTACATCTGACGTGGTTTTATCCAGTCACTGCTGTCACAGTATATTAGATTTCTGGACTGAACTTGCAGGGGGGGAAAAAAAAAGGGAAAAAGATGAATTCAAACTGTAAGTGAAACTTTTTTGCAGTGAGAGAGATGGGTGGTGTATGTACCACATAACAATCACTCGGCTATGATCTGTGCTGCTTTGCTTCAGTGGCATCTCCTCTGCTGAAAGCTAAGCTACATGGCAAGGCGGGCAGTTCTGGCAGAGTGTGGGCTTTTGGTTCAGAGTCATAGCAAAACCCCTCAGTACAGAAACCCTGTGGGGTTACAGCACTTAGCTGAGATCCAGAAATGCTTTTTGATTTTGCAACTTTGAACTCATCTTCTGATTCTGGGGGACTTGTTATTTTTGAATGCGTGATGCTGAATCGCAAGGGACACCAGACAGTAGCCCTTTCTTTTTTGTCTTCTTTCCTGGCTCTGGCAAATGGGGACAGATTAACCGAAGTTGAGTGATGGGGTCACTGCCCTCAGCTATCTGCTGTGTCCCCACTGCATGGTCAACTCAGCCATTTGTGAATTAGCTGCTGAGCCACTGATTCCTACTGCACAGGGGTTTAAAGTGGGCTGAAATTGTTTATGGTTAACCTGCACGGTAGTTCAGAGGCTAAGCCATGATGCAGAAGTGCTTTGGCTGCTGCTGTAGGAAGGGTGGGACAGACAGCATAGGACAATAACTCCTCTTTCCTTTTCTGTCAGGCAGAGCTGATGCTAGCTGTCTTATTTTTGCAGTGAGGCAACAGTTGTTAGTTCTTATAGCTTGTGACAATTATATTTGTCCCTACGCAACCCACGCTCTCTCCCTCTCCTGAGAGCTGCTGTAGTCATTTCATTCACCCCTCTCCCCAGTGCAGAGAGGGGGTTCCGCCTGCACAAGACCCGCTGAAGCCAGCCGATAAACAAGGGCGAGAGGTTTGGCCATGCAGAGAGAGTTGCAAGATGAATGAGAATTGTTTTCCTTTCTCAGTTTCTAATAAGGTATTTTTCCTGGTTCCATTGAAGCTCAGAGCATCCCAGCAACACTTCTGAGTAAATATCGCTGCCATGTAATTATTTTTAAAGACACTTGGCAGAAGAAAGGCATAAGTTACTTTTCTCCAACCCACTGTCCAGCTCAGCACCTGTCCATGGGCAGTATGCAGGGTGTGCTGTTTCGAGGGACATAGCAGCCAACTTGCAGGCGTCTTTCAGCCTTTATTGTTTCTGTTCACAG
This sequence comes from Anser cygnoides, assembly GCF_040182565.1. Taxonomy (NCBI): domain Eukaryota; kingdom Metazoa; phylum Chordata; class Aves; order Anseriformes; family Anatidae; genus Anser; species Anser cygnoides. The sequence continues at coordinate 15,576,224 of NC_089884.1, forward strand.
GACACCTTGTAACGCTTAGAAGTGGGGAAGAAGCATGAGCTTATCTCCTACAAAGCGTACCGCTGAGTGTATCTTTGTGTATTTTACTTTTCTAGAGTTGGTGTTTTACCCTAATACTGAACACCTCCAGTCAGAGTAGATGATTAGGAAAGCTAGCAGGGAAAGAGCACCCCTATCAAATCCTTTTCTTGCTGAGACCCAAAAAACTGCTTGTTTGAAGGCTCCTTTCCCTGAAGCCTGTGTTAGCTGGGCCTCCCTCCTGCAGTGCTGCAGAGACTCAGCTCAGTGCCCAGCAGCGCGATTCCCAGCATGACTGCTGGCTCTTGAGTGGTGCAAAACCTTCCCATCAGTGAAAATCCTCTGCGGCCCTTCCAAGCCCTGCCGAGCCGCTGAGCAAGGCCAGAAGTGCTGCTCATTTCCTACGGGCTCTCGTTCTCACGGCGCCAATGGGAGCTGCTCGTCCCCCCTGGGGAGAGAAGGGGAAGCAGGAGGCGAGGAGCCCTGCTGGCGCCCACCGCCCAAAGTCTGCGGAGGGGCTGCGTTCACGGAGCAGTAAATCATCTGGAGCAGGAGAGCTATGTTAGTTAATCCCAGATGAGGATCAGATCACCTGCCTTCCAGTCCAGACCGTTTCCTCGGGACCACTACACTGGCTCGGCTCCTGTTGGCTCTAATTCCACCCTTTGTTCTATTTTTGTACAGTAGGTTTTTTAATTAGTAATTCTGTTGAATTTATAACACATTGCGACTGCATGTCCCCTGAGCATAAATAGTCAGAGCACAGAGAAGGAAGGAGGCAGTGATTTAATGCCAGATCATTGTGGGCCCAATTCATAAAAATATTATACTTTTTATGTAGGAAAAGGAGCGTCCATGTAGTGTATTTGGAATTCATTGGATCTTCTTTCTTATGCATAAAAGTTGCCAACTGCTCATTACTCACTGAAGGGATTCGTAACTCAAAAGAGGGCAGAGGCAGAAGAGAAATGAGCATGCCCTACTTAATGTGTAAAATTCAAATATTTTTAAAAAAAAAAAAAGAAAGAAAGTCTGGCAAGGATATAGGGTAAGTAAATCATCCCTTTAAAAAAGAAACCTCTAATAATTACCTAAGTACAAGATCCATGGCTGATAACTAGTCAGAGCAAAGATATGCGCATAACCTTACTTCAGCTTTTAAACAGCACTCATGGTTATTATTGTTTTAAACAATGGCAAGTCTGTTTTCCTAACAAACTGTGTACTTCAAACAAAACTTTAATATATTTATTGGGGGAGCCGCATGCAGGAAATAGATTATTAGGGGAGAAGATGTTCTTCCATTTACGGTGATCCTGGAGCAGAGAATAGAGAGAAGACGCATTAAGAAGCACTTCACATTTTTCCTTTGCTGTAACCCAACCCAGGCTTGTGCCCAGAAGAGACAGCCTCCTTTGATCATTGCAGATCCATATTGACATGTCCCATGCTATCCTTCACTCTCTAATCTCTCAGCACTGTGCACATTGAACACTTTGCTGTACACACGCTCATTACCGTACCGAACAAGAAACCACATATACTGTACCAGAAACCACAACTAGACAAAAGTCGTTGGTCAAAGATCATTTACATTCCTTTTGAGTTGCTTCTGCTGCCTCCAGAGAAACTCTGATCTGTCAGGAGGATCGCACTGCGGTTCCTTCCTGGCGCGGGGCTTCCTTGTGCTGGGGTGGGGACAGGAGAGCCAAGGGGAGAAGCAGCGGCTTTACTTTGCTGCTCTTTTCTTCTTTTCAGGTGCCTTTTCTAACTCTCTCTTTCTTGTAGAGCCTTAGAAACTTTTCTCCGCTGCTTCTTCTCACCTTTTGTGGTGGGGAGAGAGTGTGGCACAGAGTGCGGGCTGCAACTCGAAATGCAGAAGCCCTTGAAGCGGGCAGTGATGTTACAACACTCCAAGTTATCGTGTGCCAAGTGCTGGGCCAAGTCCTCGGTGAGGTGTGGTTTAGGGGCTTTTGAACCCTTAGATGAGGGTTAGCGTTGGTGTCAGACAGTGGGTAACGAAATTTAAGGATGCTGAGAGTTTGTTTTGAAAGCACGGAGAACGTAGGCAATGGCCTAGCACCTTGATGGTGGCAGAAGGAGAAATGTCTTTATCTCTTGGTTTTGTTTGGTTTGTTGTTGTTGTTTTTAACTAATAGACGAGATTCACAGACTAGACTAAAAGACAATTGTTGGAGACAGAGTCTAAGATATGCCTCTGCACTCATTTCATGCTGGAGATCTCATGTGAAGGGCAGGCAGCTCTACGTGCACCTCGGATTTTTTAAGGGGTGCTGCTTCCAGTTGGCAAAAGGCCCTGAGCTCCAGCGTTGTTAGGTGATGCATTTTAGAAGAATGTAGCTATCAGATCCAGGACCCCATCCTAGTTCAGATGTGGACAGTTGCTTCCTCCCAGCTAGTATTTCTCCTGCATTTGCAAATGGGTACAGCATTTTCCTTCCCTGACATTCCCAGCTAGTGCAAACAGTTTCTGCAACCATTAAGGAGCTGCTGAGTAGCATCCTGGAAATGACCACAGGTTAGTGGAGCCCCAAGCAATTCCTGTCTATGTAAAGTTCATTAAAAAAAATTGCCTGGGATAAGAAGAGCTGGCTGAACACAAGATATTTTATTATTTTATTGGGCATCTGATTCGTATCTCACTTGCACAATTTTTTCACTGGCTTGGCCTTATTGCCCTCATTGCAATTTACTAACAACTTACACAGGTCAGAATCAGTCCATATAATTATATATCACAATTATCAGATGCTGTAAATTGGTGTTGGTCCACTGGAGTCTAATTACACCACCTAAGGAGCTGACTCATTTGTTGACTCTGTTATACAATAGACTGCAGCTAATTATCCTGTATGTATATGTATGCGTGTTGGTGTGTGTTTTGCGCCTCTCTTTATCCTCTCTTGTTCCCCATTGCTTCTCCAGTGTTTCCAATTACAGCAGTTATTTTGCTCCCTGTGGAAACAGTTTCCAAGAGACACTTTGGGGAGCCTGGAATTAACCGACGTTCTGGAGGCTCGATTTTGTGGCCTCGTGTTTGCTGTGATCTAGAGGTGTCAAATTGCTTACATTTTTACAAATCTAACCTTTCAACACATGTCAGAGTCAAATTTATAGCTGGATATATGCTTGCTGTTGATTCACTCTAACGTCCCCAGTCGAGATTCTCTTTCCCTCCTGTTGGAAAACGAACCTTTGCTGAAAAAAAAGCACCAAGGAAATTGTATTTTTGTTAGACCTGACGCAATGGTGAGACGTGGGAGTGCTGGGAAACACGTTTTTTCAGAAGAGGTAGGGAGGAGCCAGCCAGTGACAGTGACTGGTGGTGGCTGTGAACCAGAAGCGGTGCAGCACGTGGGGAGCGAGCGGCGCTGCTCAGCCCCTCCGAGGGGCCCGGGACGAGGCCAGGAGGCTGCAGGCGGCTCCATGCTGCGCTTTGCTGTGCTGTGTGATCCCAACTAACCCATCTGGTGGCTGGTAGCAAGTTTCAACTGTTACTAAATCAACTGGGGAAAGCTTCCTGGGATGGTGTTGGGTATGTGAGATGGAAGCACCCAGATAAAAAGAGCATGCAGTGGGTATATCCAGAACGATCAGGAGTTTCCAGGAAACAGCTGACACGGGGCTTGTCTGAACTTCCAGAGCCTGGGAAATTTACCCCTAACATATTTAAATGTAACTAACATTTTTCTTTGGCTCCAGCATGTTGCAATCAGATTGCCATTTTCTTTAGCTTGCTCTGCCTTGAAGTGCACTCAGTCGTTTCATTCACTGATTGCCCTGTGTTAATTGTACGCAGCTTGCTGAGTAACCGGCCCCTGACCATTGCAGTACTCTCGTCGCTCCAGGGATGACGCTGACCCGGTAGGTTAGCCCAAGGATCGCTTCATCCTTACCGGGTGAGACAGCAGCGGTTCCGCAACGCAGGCTCATGCATGCTGCAATGCTTTGCTCGCATATTTGTGGAAAAGTTTGCTTTTTCAGGGGAGCTGGCCACAGCGGACGGCAGTAGAGCCAGATTGCAGCGCAATCGCTTTCAGAGAGGACGGAGGCAGAGGAGGGAACGGGGCAGGAGGGGGACTGCAGCAGGTGCAGCCTCTGCCAGCCTTGAAGGGGACATGCTAACGCAGAGGAGGCACAAGCAGTGTTGAAAGAAACCTGGTGTTTAACGGGGCTCTGGGTGGCGTGCTACGGCATGCCGTGTTGTTACTGACTGAAGCTGTGTCCATTGTGGTCATCTTATCTGTCTGTCCAGTCAAGGCAAATGTTGTGTATCATCTGTTAAGGCCTGGAGGAATAAGGGTCAGGAACGCCGACTTAAATCAGGCTTGCTGTGTCATAACAGCTCGAGGACAGGGGGATGCTTAACCACTACTCTCACACATTGTCCTGCCTGCAGGACAAAAAAAAACAAGATCACCTCATGCCACAGCTGCTTCTCGCTTCCCAGTTCCATGAGCTCTGTGAGCTCTGTGGGCTCTGGGGAAAGGTGAAAGCCTCAAACTCCCCAAAAGGAAAGCTAACTTCATAACCTTTCCTTTTGTGATCTCAGGATCAGAATATCTCTGTTCCTCCAGGAAAGTTTCTCTGTGACTTACCGTGTTCAAGCTCTGACTTCACGTGGTGCAATTATGGTATTAAAAAGAGGGATCTTCTGTCAGATACTGCCATTTAGGTGAGCAACTGATAAACAGATTAAAGTCGAAACTGTGGGGCAAAGTAGACTAGCAATTAAGCCATCAAAGGGAGCCTACAGCAGATTTTGTTAAAGGCCAAATCCCATGGTTTTTACCCAGGTTAAACCCAATCACTTCAATGGAGTCGATGAGGCTGCGGTTTTATCAGTGCAGCAACTGCAAGATGTGGCCCTCCGTGCAGATTGTTTACAGTCGTTATCTCTGGTTTGTCTCTAGTTTCAGCTGCTTATGCTCACTGTGTGAATTTATTAGTCACTTGTAATTTCTTCATTGATTTTTGTTAAACTGTTTCCTGGCTCATGATCTTGGCAACCTATTTCTGTTGTTTAAACAAGCTTGCTTGTCAAGCAGGTTTTCCCAATGTCACAGTTCTAGTATTAACTCTCTTTATTGAGTAATGCTGCTTCTTATCCAGGATGAGATCAGACTTCATAACAAGTGGATCAAAGCCATGAAGTTTAGATCCAAAATCAGAGCTGAATCCAAGCTCTCCTGAAATCCGAGGATGCTTGAATGGAGTTGTGGTTTGACTCTGCCATGGGGAAAGGTTCAAGCAGTGAAGTTCAGAGCTGGATTCATATTCTCATTATTGAAGCAGTTTTAATCCAGGGTTTTGATGTTGGGTCCATCTTTGATAACTAATGGCCAAACATGATGAGCTCCTAAACTGCCCAACAAAGAGGGTTAACACCTGTTGAGATGTGGCACAAGATTTCCCCAGAAATGCTCTTTTGTATTTAAAGAACGTAACTAGTGCTGGCAGCTGGAGAAACCTGGTCAGTTAATAGATGGAAACCTAAGAAGTAGCAAAGGGTCAAATTTTTTATCAGAGCACTTTGATTCATATTAAATGCTACACATTTCTGAACACTCTACTCAGATTTCCACTCAAATACCAAAGGGCTGTTATAGCTGTATCCATAACAAAGGCAGAATGACTGAAACCTCATGTGAGAAATGCTGTTCTTAAGATTTCCAGTTGAGTTTTGCAAATGAAGTAATGCTGATTTGTTCAGATATGGCCCAACTGTTCATTTTAATTTTGTGGGGTGTACACCCAGACATCTGAACCGTGGTAAAGGTTTGACCCATCACCCCACCGACACCTAGACCAAGACATTATGGTGTGCAGTGATGCAGATCATATTGCATTTCCCAGAAGCTTTTAACTCTACAGTGAGATGAAGACACATCTTGATGCATGAGTTTCAAATCCAAAACCTAATATATATCATCTCTATCGCAGTATTTCAAAAGAAACTCCTCAGAATGAAATTTAGTATATTGCACCTTATATTTTAGTCACAGGTGAGGAATTGTACAATTATGAGTCATTAGTTTGTTTTTCTTTTTAATAACAGGAATGACTGTTTTTCTGTGTAAGCACACTTTTGCACTGACAAATATTTAATAAGTTTCAGCCAAAAAGAAACACAGATATAATAACTGTGTAACTAGGATCATTCTGGAAAGAGCCGTGAGTTGTGTAATTGTGGCTTGGTAGCTTATATAATCTAGGAAGACTGATATAAACTTTTGAAACTGTGAAGTCTGTGTCATGCCAGAGCTTAAACGAACTCTCTGTTCCTGTTCACTGAGCTCAATTGACAGTGAAAAAAGGAAGCCTCAGAAGGCTCTTCATGAAGTATTTTTTAAATATGTGTCTAATATGAAGATTTTTGAATTATAATCTTGTTGCAAGCTAGTCACCTCCCTTTTTCCATCTTCAAATTACTTTAAAAAGAACTGTACACGTCATTCCTTCCCTAGTACAGAATTGCTATAGGGTCTTACGATCTTGTGTGGGCCCAGATTATGGAAACCTCATGAAGACATCACCTCCTCTTTGTAATTGCTCCTTATTATGAAGAATTTCATACCGAAAAACTTTGGCAACGCTATCATAAAGTACAAGGATTTTTTGATAAATAAATGCGGATTTCTGATGATGCAGCCAATATTTTTAGAGGCTTCCAGCTTTCACAGTGACACACGTGGTGGTCATAGTTCAACTTTATTTGTTGGAGGGGACACAACCAGCAGAAAAAGAGTTTATGCCTAAGTATTTACCAGTAGTCTTCGTAGCCTTACAATAAAAGGGAATTGCTTCTAGTGTGTGCGTTGGGTTGCCTGTAGTGTGTACCTTGTCCATGTCACTCAAACTTTTTCTCATCTCTAACTTGATCTAGTGACACCTATCTACTGCAGAGAGATGCCACGAAGATGCATTTCTTGTTGTAAAGATGCTCCATTGAAAGATAATTTCCAGGGCTCAATGCATCAATACCTCCTATTGATTTCAGTGGGCTTTGCAGTGAAAGTAACACTGCAACCAATAATAATGTGAGGAGCAAATGTCACGTTTAGATGAAATATGCCTGTTTTTTTCTGTCTCCAGTGGGTTAGTTTCTCATTTATCAACCTGTAAAGATTACCTGCTTGACTTTACTAACAATGAGCTGTGCCGAGCACACTTGAGACGAGTCAAGAGAAGAAAGCTTCCACTCTTTCCTGTTTTCCTGGATAGTTTTTAAATTATCTTTGTGTGTTCAGCATGGCTATTGCCACTTAATATCAAAAGGAGGAAAAAATGTGTGGTGTTTAGCTAACCGCCAGTCTCTGAGCAGTGCTGTAAATTCCAACAACGGCACATAAAGGTAATTTGGGTCTGTAGTTTTGGTGCTGAGGTCAGTGCAAAAGCATTAGAAGCATAAATGTGAATGCAATAAAATGGATACTTCTGTTCTACAGTGTCTCTGAAAAAGAGAAGGTGGGTTAACATTGCCCTTTATTCTGAGGGGATGTGTCTTGTGCATGTAAGATGGTTCACGACTTGAGCATGTTATATGTAGTCTTCTGCAGATCCCTAAAGTTTCACACAACAGCTCTGTAGCAGTGTGTCAACCAGGATGTGAAAACATCAGAACCTGCTGGAGATGTTGTCCTTGTAGCCTCCATGCAAAGTACCTGACACTTTTCTGTGCTGCCGGTAGTACCTGCCTCTGTTTTCCCAACGTGTTGTAACAACTTTCACTTCTGTCTAGTCACATTTAGACCATGTTGCCTTGCTAGCTGCAGTAGAAAGTTTTAAACAAAATCTTAAAAAGATGCATGTTTATGCACCGAGCTAAATTTCAAGTGCAGGAGAGAATTGTGGTGCCAGTTCATTACTAATTGTCCCTCCTGGCTGTGTCTGTTAGACTCTTGGAACCACCAACCCTACAGATCACTGTAAATACTAATCTTCTTATACTTAAGGTATCAGGTTTTCTTTGATGTTACCAAACATGTTGACTCTTATCTTAGTTGAATGCACAATCCAGACACTGTTATCATTAATAATGTTGTGTCTGCTGCTTCATTAGGGAGCAAACAGCAAGATGCTTCCTTTCAAAACTATAGCTTTTCTGCACTTTAGTGATGATGAAACCTATTTGATTTACAGTCTTTTTAATGTTTAAAATGACACATTTCCTTCCTTGAATCTAGAAACCAAGCTAAGGCACAGCTCCTGATGACATATATGCATGTGCTTACCTTGACACTCTCAAGCCTCTTCCAACAAGTAATATACACAATATATAGTATAGTGTTATATAATATAATAAACGTGTAGGACTGAGGCCTCATGCTCCATTTGCTTGCACTGCTGTCCTGAAGGCAACAATTTTTCTAGTAAGTATAGTCAGCTTTCAGCTCACAAAGGGTCTGAGTTTAACTGGCACGGGCAGTTCCATTTAATTTGAAAGCTCTATTCATGAGATATTTTGCCAAGCCATTAGCTTTAGGGGAGTGATTCATACAAGTAAAGGATTTTAGGCAGAATCCAAAGAGTTAAAAATAAAAATAAAAATGGCATGTACTGAATTTCCTTATATAGAAGTTTAGAAGTCATTCAGTAAACTCCACACTCGTGTAAAACATAAGGCCTGATCCTCATCTGAAGTAAATTGGCATAGAGCTGTTGACTTCGCTGGTGCCATAGCAATTAATATCAGCTGAGCAGAAGTCAGTTTTCTATACAGTGACATTTTAGTCTCTTCATGACTCATTAACTTGACCACATACTCTCTGTGAACCTGATCTAAAACCTGTATCTCAATTACTTGATCATCCTAAAGAATTGCTAATTAACTGCATGCTTAAAAAAAAAAATTGAAAGAAGAGATATATTTTGATGTTTTCCATTTGGCAGAGTATTGTGTTATGAATAATATAATATGCATTTCAAGATCTTGTTAATTTTGATGTGATAATGAATGGGAATTCCTAGTGGAATTTTTTGTCCAGAAATATGAATGGTATTAGCTCAACAGTTATATGATTAAGCAATAAGACCTGCTGAGGCAGGCACTACGCGGGGATGATTGACTGCTTTAATTGATTGACATCCAGAGGTAAAGCCAAGGGCACCAATTTACAGATCAGGTCAATTATCTCCTGGTAATGCCCACTTGGTATGTCTTATTGCTATGCTAATATTAACTGTTATTGAAACATTTTAATGAGTTTTTAATTTAAAAGTGGTAAATTTAAAAAGGGTGAACATTAAATTATTCAACTTGAAATAATGGGAACAGAAATATTCTGCTTTGCTAATGGTGATATAGAAGTTTTGTTTTGCATACCAATACTTCCAGGGATCGGTTTTGCTCGTCTCCAAGGGAAGAGGAGTTCTTCTTGGCATTTAATAAAAACCCAGGGAGAGGCAGCACAACATACCCGGGAATCACCTCAGCACCTCCCGGAGCCTGGGAAACAACCAAGGACTGCCACATCCAAATGTCAGATGGAAAAGCCACCCCAGGGAGGGCACATTTCTGTAATGATGTTAAAGGTCTGCGTACGGTGGCAGTGCTCTGTGTGACTCTGAGCAGGGGCCCCTAGCAGGAAAGGAGCTGGGTATGGGATCGTGCACATCTCTTGTAGGCACAGCAGCTCATGGCTGCTCTGCTGCTCCAGGTCACCCATCAGAGCTGGCGAGGCTGAGCACGTGGTGGCACTGCAGCTCATGCCGTGCAGGAGTTGTCCTTGGCCCCAAGGGTGCACAAAGCTGCTCCCAGGGCCAGGCTGGAGAGACAGACAGACCTGCTGTTAAAGTTTCAAGGGGTGCAACTAGAGGGGGAAAGAATATGGTTGCTGTCACCCTGTGAGGGTGTAATGGCGACGAGGAAGGTCCAGTGTACAATGTTTATGAGCAATCAGCTGATTCCTCTAGAGCATGGTGTCTGGCGTTAACAGAGAGGTAAGATACTTAGGTTTTCATTGCAAAATAAAGAACACCGATGGTCTAGGCAGTTACTGAAAGACATCGAAACTTTTTTTTGTATGGGAGTTGGAAAAGAACAACTAAATGGGCTGTGCCCACTAGGCAGGAACTGTCTTTCCCTCCTACTAACCTCAAAGTTTTAGGAAGGGTTTTAGGAATGTAAATGTCAGCATGTTCACCAAATCTTCTCCAAGGAAAAGTGGTGTTAAACAGATCTAGCAGGTCCTTCAAGAAACAGTCTTAAGAGCATAAGTGCAAAGTGTTTGTGTACAAAGAAAAGAGAGGGGGGATAGTAAGAAACCAGTTTAGCTAAATCACAAACTCTTCACTTGAAATTCTGGGAGGAGTGTGCCAGGAGGGGAGGGTAGCTGTGGGATCAAGAACCAGAACTGTAGTGGGATAGAGTTAGAAAGACCAGTGCACAAAATGGGATGCAAGTGGGACATTGGGGTCCTGCTGAATTTCCTTGCAGTTCCTCAGAGAAACTGCAGTAGTCACAGGGCTTCTGGACATGAAGGTGGTGTCATGGGGCTCCAGTGTGGCAAATGCAGCGTCGGTCTTTAAGAAAAGAGGAGGTGAGGGAATAGCAACCTGAAGTTATGCTAAAGTTGGTTCAATTTTCTCATACTAATAACTGTAGTTACCAAATCAAACTTCAAAAATGGATTAGAGGAAATCTGGCAAGAACAGCTTGTGCCAATGCAGTCTGGTGGCCATCCGTGGCACATGTGTGGAGAGAGGAGAAAAACCAAACAATGGAGCATTTTATTTTAGCAAGGCTTTTGATATCATCCCACATACCATTTGCCTACGAAATTTGGGAAGTTGATTGAAAAGCCGTAGGTAGTTGCTAGCACAAGGAAGGTGGACTAAAACTATAGTAGGATTTCATGGGAGTTTGCTGCAGGCCCCGTACTTTGCAGCATTTTCATTAGCCACTTGGATCTTGTAGGCTGTAGTGTCTCCAGCACTGGGGGTGTTTAAGAGGATGTCAGACAAGTATCTGTCAGGTGTGACACAGCACAGCTGAGCCAGCCTTCAGGCAGGAGCGTGAACTGAGTGACCTCCGCGCTCCTTCCAGTCCCCTCGTCCTGTGCCTCGCATCAAAATATTGAAGCTAATATGCCAGAATTTAAACGGGAATGGCCGAGATGCAGGAAAATATTCTTTTCTGCCAATTCTATTATGTGGGCTGTAACCTCTAGCAGCAGGGGGGTGGGAGGGAGAGGGTTGCAGTAACATCTTAAATCACCACTGTAAGATTCAACAGAGCTCATCTGTCAGCAAGTCTTGACAGGAGAGTCCTAAAAAAAAAAAAAAACAACAACAAAAAAAACAAGACTAACAGGTCTGCAGACTAGGTTTTTTTTTTATTATTGTTCTTTTTTTTTCCCTTTCTCCCTCCATTTACTCTCTCTATCAGCCACTTCTGTATTTAAGGGAAGACAAACTCAGTTATGCTTGAGTTCAAATGAAACTTTCCAACTTAGGAAGTTTCATTGAGTACCAAATGATGCCAGGCAAGCTCGCCTGTCCCTGGCTGCCATAACATTGCATGATTCCCATCTCTGGGACCCGCACAAATACCAGTTATCAATCTCGCAGGCAAGAGAAAGTTAAATGAAAGAAGGAGGGAAATGTGCATGATGACAGAGTAGCTTTGATGGCGCAGGTTGCTCAGTTGTGCTAAAGGTGTAGCTGTAACATGAGCCATAAATAGCTTTTACATTATCGGGGTTTGGGGTCACTACCTCGGACTGTCTGCAAGGCACGGTGTGCAAGCCGGGAGACTTGGTTTCCTAATGGCCTTTCTGCTCTCTGGTTTCTCTACCTGCCAGTGGGGCGATGAACGCTCCCTCGCCCTTGTGAGCACGCTGTATCGAATAGATGGGAACAACCTTTGGAGAGCTACAGATTTACTCGTGCTACAAGGGTTAAAAATCTTACTGGGAGTCTTATCCAAGGCTTGAAATGTGTGTTTATACAACGTACTACAAGGACCCAGAGTTACAAAAGAGCTAAATTATGCTTCTAGCACTATGTTGAGTGTGGATTGCCTAAATAAAAGCTCTAAATAGTTTCAGTTCTTTAGGTATGTTTTCAAAATACCCTCTTGTTAATGCTCTTGAGTTTGGAATAACTTTTATGAGCAAGGGATCAACGGTGATGTGAAGATGAATTTCACGCCCCTCTTAATCCATGCCATGAAGTTATTCAAAAGTCAGTGAAAGATCAGTTCCAGTTCAACCCACACTGATGCCCTAATCTGTGTGCTGTCATCAGGCAATAGTGAGTTTGGAACATGCCATATGGGAGCCTGGCAGATGTTGCGCAAACTGCCTTTTCCTTCCTGCTTCCTGGGCTTTCGTCAGCCATGCACTCTTTTACAGGAGGGGGTAGGAATGGGATCATATCAACCCTCAGCCACTAACTGCTCTCACATTGCTTCATTTTGCCTATTGCGTGCTCAGGGATCTCTGCAGTGCGTTGTTATTTTCTATAATCCAGACACATATCAGAAATTATATTGCAGTTCCCTTTGTAACAAGAAAAGTTCACTGGTAACAGCTATTGCCAGTGGCTTTGGGGATAGGTAATTTTCCAGACTACAAAATCCCAGCTAATGCTTCTGTTTCCTCTGGGGGTGGTTACAACAGGACCCATTAATCCATACAGCATTTGCATGTTCTGGCTGCCCACTGACTGGGGAGCGTCGTGTTGGAGCTTGCAGGACAGCACTGGTGCGCTGCCCACGCTCCGTGCCGGCCAGATGCACCCAGCGCTGTGCTGAAGCCCACGGTCAGCATAAAGCTGAGCCTGAGATGATAACCTCTCTGTAGATTATTTGGCATTAACGTGACTGTGCAGCTTTTGTATTAGACGTGGTAGTATGAGGAAGAGCAGAGCAGATCCACATCCACCTTGGGAGGAGCACACAGCCTTTACTAAAATCCCTGTCTTTTCTCCTTGTTTCTATTGTTGCCCAGGGTGCGCTGTTTTCTAGAGGTGCAACAGCTCCTTCCTAAGTGAATGTTTACACACTAAGTCACAGGCTTACTTTTCTGTTTCTAAACGGAAATAGACTTTCCATTTTGCAATGTCTCTAAATTAGGATCTCATCATGGTTGTTTTTTTGTGTTTTTTTTTGTTTGTTTCTGTGCAAAAGGTTCCAAATAACTAAATATTTTTTGTAAATGTGAATACTAAGCAAGGCTGCTTCTAAGTGCATACTAATGATCTGGTCTGTAGCTGAGGTTCCCAAAATACAGCACATTGTGAGAACCAGCAAAGAGCTGGCAGATTATTTAAAGGAAAGCATCAGTTTCTCTAATCACTGCTTTCAATTTTGTAAATAGACAGGTCATTAGTAAATGCAAATCTGTACTAAAACACCTAAATATTATAGATCCTGGGCTGGGCATCTTTTTTTGATGGTTAAAAAATAAGTCAGAACAGTTACCCAGTGCTTTCGATAAACCCTTTAAAGTTCTCAAAGTTGAGTATTTTGGAACATTTTGGGCCTTGATCCTGTTGGGTGGTCCAAGAGAACAGCTTCCATGACGCCAGGTGAAATTCTGTCTGGGCAGAGTTCATTATAGTATCAGGTGATTGTACAGCACAAATACTGGTCTATCCCAGAGACAAACATTACTGGGTGATGTTACATCCGCTTTTTTATTTCCAGTTTTTATTTCCAGATGTGAGTAAATGCAGAAAAGCATCAGTATAACTTTGATGTTGTGTTAGAAGGGGAATAGCATAGTACAATGAGTCCATATAATATATATCTCAAAATCAGATGGACAGGAGGTAATGTCACTTGCTTTTATAGGGTGGAAGGACAGTGTGTCCTACAAGAAAACAGGCAGTGCTGATTTGTGCCAAATCTCATACTGTTGTAATAGACTGATTTATTTCATTTAGCTTGATCACTGTGGAGTTTACTTTTCAAATCACTAGAGCTGTAAGAAAAAGGAGAAAATACACATCTCGCATGTATGGGCAATTTGTGCCAAACTATTCAAAAGCAATATAGGTTGTCAGCAAACAGGGCTATTTGCTGTGTGCTGGTATCTGCTGTATGTCGCATATTATCTGTAACAACTCTGCAATTCGTTCTTTCACTCTTGTTCTCTCTCTTTCATCACATTAGATTATGTGGAGGCACTTCAAGGTAAATTTTTTAAACTGTGTGGGAGATGCATGTTGGAGGAAAACTAAGAAGCAAATACCTTGAATGTTTTTAGCACAGCTCCATCTGTCACCTATTTTGACAACTTACCTGCTCATGTCACCTCTGTCTCATGCTGCTGTGTTGAGTCATATTGTGTTATCTCAGAATAACATATTTTGGAGCCAAGGCTGCCTTAAAAATGCCATATACTTAGTAATTACAAGATAGGCTTCTCCACATCAAGAATATACGGACTGGGTTATTTCTGTTCAACCACCTCCCTGCCCTCCTGTCTGCGTAGCGTTGTGCTGTAATGAATCCACTCGGTGACACCGCACTTGGGGAAGCTCAAGGTCAAGAGACTCATTTGCATCACATGCAACACCTCTTGCTGAAGTATTATTCCCCATTTCCCCCACTGATATTTCTTATTGCCAAACGCCTCCTTCCAGATTGTGCACGATAACAAGTCAGCTAAGAAGGCTCAGAGATGACAGTGATATAAAATATTAATACGGCCTTATACGAAATGATCTATAGGCTCTTATGGCAGCTGTGATTTTGTTTTGTAGTTTTCTGTATTAAAAAGACACGTTCAACTTGCAATCTAGCCGATTTCAAAAGAGTGCTACCTGTAGACTTCCTGATAATTTACGGCCACAAATTATTGTTTCTTTAAGCCGTTTCTGTCTTTTCTGTCACTGTGTATAGGAGGGAAATGGGAGAGAGAGGTGCTAGAACCAAAGCAAATACAGGCAGGGAATGGAGGGAAGCTACCAACTACACAAAGTAAACCAAGGGGAGAAAATAAAAGGAAATCCTCCCTCCCAACTCTCTTTTCCTAATGGGTGCTACGTAGTGTTTCTGCTTACACCTCGAGGTGCATGTCTCGTGAAAAAAATGCGAGGCAGCGTGGTCTGGTAGAAGAGGAGGGACAGCCCGAGGGGCTGCCTGACGCCTCCCTATCTCCAGGTAGCTCTGGTTTTGGGGGGTGGGAAGGGTAGAGGGGGGTGGCTGCAGTAGTTCACCAGCATGAGATACATTCTTAATGGCATTTTTCAGAATTGATAATTAGTCACTGAGGGGATGTGGAGCTGAATACTAATTCCAGCAGGGGTGGCTGTCATAAAGACGACATGAAGTCCTTTTGTGCGGCGCAGGCTCTGACTCTACAACTCGTTGTAATCAAGGCAGTCTCTCTGACTCCATTCAGCTGTCGATCAGGCCATACCCATGTCCAAATGCCAGAGCTGTCTGGCCAACTTGCCTGCTCACATTCTTGAGGGAAGTGAGATACGTGAAACTCCTGGTGGAATTTGGAGCCCAAATGCTTGTTAAGTATCGCAGCGCTGGTCCCCCTGCACGCCCACGTGGTGTTCAGGGCAGCAAGGATCTGACATCATGTTTTGAAGCTGTGCTGGGAGAAAGCGCAGATCCTGTGGAATGTTAGAATAGGAGAAGTTTTGAGTAGCAGTCATCCCTGTTTTAAAATGCATCAATCCCCTAAGGACTGCTCCCAGAGATGATAAAGCTGCTCTAGCTAGGTCCACAGCATAGATAGACAAACGGAGAAAGGAGTGCTCAAAAGCTTAGCTTTCATTTTGAGCCCGTAGCATGAGAGCCCAGGCATTCCTGGCATTTAGGGATTTCCTCTCCTCTGGAGGTGCGCTGGACCCGGGAACAGGCTGCACGGTGCAGCAGCATGGCGTAACGTGGGTGCTCCCCTTGCAGCTACCTACCTGGGCTGAGCAGGATGGCGCTCAGCACCCTGGCACACATGGCGAGATTAGCTGGTGTCAGCACAGGCCTCTGGCAAAAGTGAAGTGTCAGACCGCATTTATGCTTCCAGCTGTACCTGTCCTGCCAAGCTTGTGGGAGCGGCACTCACTGCTAATAGGTTTGGGGACACCAAGTGGCAATGGAAATGTATTGACTTATTATTCATTGATGAGCTTGGCAGAGACAAAGCATGCTTGTTTTAGACCGGCTCCATACGTCAGCAAGATCATGTTGGAAGTTGAATGTGTACATGTTTCCGGGGTGGCTCCTACCATGTTGCTTAGAGCAGATTTTCCTGCGCTAAGTCTTGCGTAAAGCTATGGGAGACAGCACGGCTCCCAAGCTGAGGAGCATCAGGCTGGAAGGGCAGCTGTACAGCAGCTACACAAATACCAGCCCAGCTCCAGTACCCCAGGGCAGGCACAGGGTGCCCCCCAAGTTTTGGGTCCTCTCAGAGGCTCACTGGCCTTTCTGTGTACCTGAAGTTCTTGTTTCCACGCCTGCACCTGGTGGACCAAGTAAAATGAGGTCTTTCAAATGGAGTCCCGTGAAATATGACAGCTTCAGGCAAGAACAAAACCCCGTCATTTCCTTCCTGGTGCTTGGACTCGCACACCACTGAACCAACACCATGCTGCAGAGGCCCTGAGTGGCAGCAGCCATGATGGCGCAGTCCCACCAGCCCCGGCCGGCACAACCCAGCCCCAGCTTGCTTAACCAGAGGAGGGTCAGCACCAGGATCACCGTGGGCACAGGCCGGCTCTCCTCCACTCTGTGCACACTGTGACTGTCTGACAGCCCCACCTGGGAAACCCCTCCCATCGCCACTTGCCTTCTGCTGGCAGCTCTCGGGGACTTCAGGGGTGGATGCTGCCCAAAGTTTGTCTTGGGATCAAACACCAGGTGGTGTAAAGGTCATTAATGGTTTCCGAGTAACGTTCTGTTTGCTTCTCAAAGCCTCTGCCAAGTTTCTCTGAGGTGTGTTCATAAAACGCTCTGGATGTCTTGTACAATGAACGAGGTAGCAGGGTTCTGAACCAATCTGTGCTACATCAGTAGCAACTCGGCAGAAGATGTTCTTATTACTTGGAGCTGTTCGGGTTGGCTTCCTCGCCAACTGAACTCTTCACTTGGAATTAAAAAAATCTGCATTGTTTATGTTTTGGAAGTTTTGCAGGTTTTGGAGTGGTAGATTAACTGAAATATGCCTCAGCTGTTAATTTAGGTTTCACAATCTACCCCAACTGAATGCCATTTTCATGACATTGAGCTTGTGACGTGCATCGCTTCTGGCTCGTATTCCTCTGGCAATCAATTCCACCACTTCAGATATTCGGAGGAGGACGCAGGCTTACTCGCAGAATGGATGTCTCAAAAGACCTTGTTCTACTAACAGGCTATGACCAAAACAGGCCAGTTACAAATGGTGAATATAGTGTTTGTTTCATCCTAAGGTACATACATAAGGTTGATCCATTTTCCAAATTAACCCTATATAAACAGTCTTATGTAACATTTGGGAGCTACTCTTCATTATTTCCGGCAGACTGAGGCCAATGGGAGAGAACTGTTTCAATCCACAAAGTCATATATCTTTCTGCTTCTGACCAGAACGTGTGCACACATTGCCTTCAGCCGCTGCCCTGCTTGCTCCCTGGCTCCCTCCCTGAAGTTCTTGTCCCCGGTAACTTTCTGTCCCCACCCCGACCGCTTTCAGTTCGAACAAGGCAAGTTACTTTAGCAGTGCCAATGCTAGGTCCTTATTAATTCCTTATCAATTAATGGTTCATTGTGGCTGAAATGAATTAAGGAGCGATTATAGGAGCAGTCGAGCAAGCAGACGAGAGGAGATAACAACTTGCAGCAGAGGGAAGCGGTGAGCAGACTGAGAATGGCAAGGGGCACCTCTGCAGCTGTGGTAGCTCTAACCAGAAGGGATTCATAATCATAATCTTAACTGTTACCTACTTCGTATCAACCAAGGAAAGAAGGGAGTGAATTAGGTGTTTGTAGCATGTTTGTCTTCCACACACAATATTTGGAAATGAAAACCAATGTCCTTTGGGAATGTTCCTGCTAGTGCAACATAAAGGGAGCACTTTGACGTGCTTGGCCACCAACATGGTTTTCTTCAAACAAAGGTCCAGGTTGCATTAGGCTTCCATCATCCCGGATTTTGTTGCATTGTTCTAATTAATAAATCGCTATCATGTTATCAGAAATATATTTTACCTAGTGATTATCAGTTGCAAATCATCGCTTCCTATGTACCTTGTAAAGACACAAGGGACAAGCTCTATAGCAGCAGTCTTAGGGACCTTATTTGTCCGTCTCAATCCACTTGGTAGAATGCATTTTTGAAACAGAGGATCTGTCTTCAGAGCAGAGAAGTAGCTACAGTAGGATCTAAGCCTAAATAATCAAGGCCAGAGCCTTAGCTAGTGTGAACAGGAGTATCAAAATAGAGGGATACGTAGCAGATGTTACCAGCTCAACATCAGCTTTTTTGTATTACAGCTATGATAAAAACACCAACCTTATGTTAATGAGTAACAATCAGACTGTGCATATTGTTGTCGATTTACTCTTTCTGCCCTTTTCTTTTGCTCTTTCTCTTCTCTCTCTCCCCTCTTCTCTTCTTTTCTTTTCTCTCTGTTGAGTGACTTGATTTGAGCTCAGTATCTTGGACAAGCCAGGCATTCCTGATAAACCTGTGTTACCAGCACAGTACTAAGGCATAAAACTTCAGAACAAAGGGAATGAAAAGCACATTTCTTAATATTTCCTGCAAGCCTTAGAATAGACCAATATCTTCCCTAAACTTCTTTGCAAGCATTCAGGTATAATTTGGCTGAGTTGAGTACAGAGATGAGAGGGCCTGTTTCAACTACATGAAAGAGGTTTATATTGTCATGTCAGAATAGAAAGTAGAGTGTGCATAAAAATATAACTTGCCATTTAATGAGCATGTTAGAGGCTGTGTATTGGTTAAAAACCTCCTGTTGCTGGACTGCTCAAAGTATTGGCTGGCAGAGGGAATGAGGGAGGTGCCTTCAGCAAATGCAAAGTCTGTCTGACATGGTATTTCAAAAGAAATATAATATGTAACTTTCGGTACGTAATAAGTCTCTCAGATTAAATTCCTGCTCCCTTTCCATTTAACCTTTCAACCCAGTTAAGGAAAAGGTAGGTTAAATAGTAAAGATGCCTTTGCCTTGAGTTAGAAGTTTTGTCCTGAGGCGGGGAGACTGAGTTCAGAGCAGGGCTGGAAGGGAGATACTAGCACACATGTGAGGTTTGACTCCCAGCAGGTCTGCAAAGGTTGCGCTCGCTGTATCCACTTGGCCATAGCTACCAAGGGACGCTCAGTGAGGACAGCGTACCCTGCCCAGGGCAGCCCTGCTCTGCAGGCTGATGGGCCTGAGAAGCACAGCCTCTGCAACAGGGTGTTTTCTGTACGCAGAGAAACTGGAGTGATGGACAAAACATGGGTCAGAGGGGAACCAGCTGCAGTAAATGAGAGGTGAGACTGAACTGGAGCCGTCAGAGGAAAGAGCCTCTATTTCAGACATGGGAGTGAATGGTTCAACTTGAAGATCAGACTCTTTGCAATTGGCTTGAGCTCGATAAGGAAAATAGATTTAGTAAGGTAAAGAAGAAGAGAGCCACTGGATGCCCAGAAGAGATATATCAAGGCCTATGTGCTATTTAATTCCCACCTCACAGAGGTGACCCCTGCCCCAGTGTGTGATGGAGCTGCTTGAGCAGTTCAGTTACTCTGCAGGGGCAAAGCTATGAGAGGAAAGTGCAGGTGGCAAGGCACTACCTTCACCTGCCTCTGGCTCTGAAAGTCACTCTGGTTACTCTAAAGGTAAAGATGATACAGTAAAGCTAAGGTAAAGAGACTAGCCCAGAATGGCGGGATGACGTGTGAGCGTTTCTTTGCCTGTGACCTGACTTGTGGGAATGCTGTGGCAGAAACGAGGTGATCATTTGGAAGTGAGCAGACCCGGTGCCTGTTGTGCCAGTGTCCCGTGTCCGTATGTGCAGTGACTGTGGGCACTGCGGTGCTCTAGCCTGCAGTATTTGGCTGAAAACAACGGAGCCACACGTGAGGGTGCCCTCTGAGAGCTCAGGCTTTCTCTTACGAACCTAACAGGATGCTGCTAAGGTTGCTGGTGAAACCCTCACCACGTAACCTCTGGGTTTGTTTGCACTCGTGCAGACCTACAGTCTAGCATGTATATGTGCATGAGCATCTGTAATTAAATTGTACTGTTAATTGTATCACACAAATTGTGTCTGTCTCCTACCTGATGCAGTTTGAGACTAGGATAAACCAGCTAATGTAATCAGTTATGCAGATTTTCTGAAATCCTGCACTTAGTTTGCTACATGTGGGCTTTGGAAGTTAGAATATGACATTAAGGGTAATTTCCTTAATGCACAGTTAAAATCAACCACTTTTATATCTGTCTTCATCGGCGTGAATCTGACTTGGCACAGTTAGTTGTAAAGTTGCAAGAGCCACAAAATAGCTGCTAGAAGTGACAGATTTTTCCCCCTAACTCATCAGTTATGGGATCCTTAAGAGTGGAGACTGTCGGAGGCCTCATGTGCCTCCTGCTCCTCAGGACCTGGTCTGCTGCCGCCTGTAAGCAGGAGTCTAAGTGGATTGCAACCAATTCATCAGCTTCATAAATATTAGCAAGTAAAAGCGGATAAATAAATCCTCACTTGGCAAGCAGCAAAGGAAAAGGCTAACAAAATTAATTGGTGGGTATTGAAGTTTCACCTACTTTTATTGACCTGAAGACGGCATCTGTTAGATGACAGGAATGTGAGGCTTTGGGGAAATGGAGAGTACTTGTACTCTAGGAGAACAGTGAAGCATTGAAATTTATAATTTCAGAAAGAACTGAAATGGTTGTAGCATCATTACCGATCCAGGCCACACGGTCTGTTCTTGGCTGTGCTCTAGGGTCATCTCCAAAGGGGAGACCTTTGGGCAGAAGCTTAGGGGTGTCAGAGAAAAGCCTTTGGTCCTGCAGTTGCAGCACTACCTGCTTTTCCCTATGCATGCACCAAGAGGTGCAGATGTCACAGGCTTCCTGCTGGTGCCCCCCTGAGAGATATCTCTGTTCTGAGCTAGGGACAGCCCTCACTGTTCCTAGCTAGGGCTGCACTGGGGATACGGGGACTCTGGAGCCTCCGATCTCCAGCCGGGCACACGGAGCCTCCCATTCACTCATTCCACGTAATAAACATATGTTGGTGTGCGAGGCTGGGATCACATCCAGCTTGGCAATTGTCAGGTTCTGAAGGAGAAAAGTTCATCTGTGATACTGCATCATAGCCACATAACCCAGCAGTAATGGTCCTGATAGGTGTTAGTTTGCAGTAGCATCCTACCAGCCACGTCAAATAGAAGAGAAAACATGAGAACAAAGGGTGCATGTTAGAACTACCCTGGAGCATGTCTGAATTAATTATGCCCCTTAATTTTTTTTGGATAAAAATCAGGTGTTTGTTTCATTATTTATAGCTCAAAATCAAAACATTACTATTTTATTTATGATGATGCTGATTCTGCCCAGGATTTGTTGGTTTTCTGGCTCACAACATCAGCTCAGAAAAACTTGACATCCTTCCATGCTTTTAGAGGACCTGGAAGGAAGTGGCTTCTCCCTAAACTAAAGCTGTAGTTTAGACATGCTTTAAAAAAAAAAAGTTTGTCTTACTGGGGAAAAAGAATATTTTAAACTTTTACCAAATGTGAAATAAATCATAATAAATATGTGGACTGTACACATCAAAGCAGTGCAAACTATTAAGCAAGTAATTTTGAAAACACTTCTGTATGGCAGATAAGTTAGCTACTAAGCTAACCAAGTTACAGGAAATGTAGATTTATCACAATGAGTACTTATCCCACAGCCGAAAAAGGAGACATACCATCATCTAAACTTCCTGAGATGATAAATAGAGCTTTAAAAGACATGATTTGCTAAAGAAGTATTTTCAGCGGAATTAAATGTGGTATAGAAAGGTAGTGTATTCTCCAATTATTTCAAGGGGAACCCGCGCACATCGTTAGCTTAAAAAATCAATCATTTATTTTCATAGTTCGCCTCTCTTTAGCACATAAAATGCAGTTTGGCAAACAGTATAACATAAAACATGTCTGTAAGCTGTATGTAACATATGTAACCAACAAATTTTAAAAATGGGAAGCGTGGCCCCAGTTTCGTCCCTCAGGCTTTCCCATCAGCAGGATGTCCCACAATCAAAGGTGTTTGATTTTAATCAAATTAAAACTGAAATAATGTAGTGATGGTTGAGTCGGGCCCATAGTGTAGTGATACGAGCTGAACAGAGCCGTGAGGAGGTGGTCCTTTCCAAAGTTGGTTCAGTGTTTCACAACCTCCTCTTGTTTAATCAGGATGTTTGCATTTATTATTATTTTCACCCCCTTTTCAGTCCTCATGAATATTAATCCTTGTCTCAGCACTAACACAAGCTGCAGGAGCTGCAGCAGCCATGCCGCAGTAATTGTGTTTGTAAATGTAAATACAATTGAGTGCCATTTCTCCATATGAGCATGAGCTTACACATAGAGAATCTATTACCTTGTGAAGTAATGTTTTAAGTGAATTCCAGTGTCAGCTAAATTGATAGTTAAAGGTATGAAATTCAGCATTGATAAATGGAAAAGCTTTTTTACACAACACATCATTTAACTGTGGGCCTGCCTGCCACAGCAAATTGGTCTGACCGCGACGTAGAAGGATTCAGCTTTAGATGCTTCTGTGGAAATCAGAAACACCTAATGTTATAATTAATACAACAACTAGTGAAAAGGATTTTGAACCTCACGTTCTAGGACGTAAATCAGCCTCTAACAAATAAAGAGCAGGGTATGAAGGCAGGCGGTTTACATCTGCCCAGTAACGTGCTTTTGCGTTTCTCCTGACATTGTAGGTACTGATCGGCATCAGACAACGGCTGTCTAATGGGACTTTGGTTCTGACACACCCCTGATCACTTCCAAAGGTGCTTTCTTGTGTTGCTCACATGTGATAGCACCCATTTCTTTGGTCCAGGCTTAGAACAGCAAGCAGGAAGGTCTGCCAGCATACAGCAGCACACAATTCTTCCCCCAACAACCCCATCTAACCTTCCTGGCTGACAGGCTGTTTTAAAATTCAGTCTGATTACTTCTTTCATAACTTTAAAATTTGAAACTGGTTTGCAAAGCATGTTTGCATCCCCCTTTTATGCACGCATGGCATTATAGGCCAGTGTTTTTCAGGGAACTGGTAGGTTATGTGGTTAAACTTTTGTCCTATACAGCACCAAGGCAACTGAGTACAGACATTTAATATATATATATGTAGCTTACGATAGGTTTTACAGAAAGAGAGTGTAACTAGCACCTAACTTTGGGTCAGGAGTGTGCCTTGGAAGCAAGTTGATGATTATTTCTGGTTGCTGCTTGTTGCTCACATCATGGCATGGTCTGAGGACACACAGACTGCAGTCACTCCTTTTGTATAAAACACTTGAGAAAACGTTCTTGTTCAGCTCACATGACCAGACTAGAGCTAATCTGAAGTAAAGCCCGTGAGATAAGCACAGCATGCACGTCATTTCTGTGGATCTGCTACTGCTGGGCTGCACTGCTTGCTAATGAAGATCCGGCCTTCTCAGACTTGCCATTGCACACGATGGTCATTGCCATGCCAGCCTAAGTTGTCGAAGGCAGCTTTCCTCTTCCTGCCACGGCTTTTGGCACCTTTCTTTTCCATACGTTTGGCTTCCCTCTGCAAATCCACGAGGACTTTTTCTGAGTTTTCAGTACTGTAAGTGGCATCATGATAAACATGCTTGGAATAGGTTTGATAACTGACACAGGCTAGGAAGTCATAGCTTGATTTTCTCTACCAAAAAAATAGAAATGTAATTATCTTGATGGTCTTCCATTTACCATTATCCAAATGCTCTGCAATATTAACTGGTGGCCCTCAGTGGCCCACAGTGTGCTGGGGAGGTGTTACCTCCTTTTTCTGGTTCGTGTAAGCCATGTAGCAAATAATTACAGCTGCTTTTCCTGTTCTGCTGCGAAGAACTAGCTGTAAGAGTGCCATGGGAGGAGGATCAGAGCCAGGTCTAAGCTGATCCCACTGGTTCCAGCTGTCCTCACCCATATCCAACCAAGAAGACAAGGATTCCTAACGGGTAGCTGAGCCTCCCTGCCCTACTGCAGCCTCTGTCAAAGGGAAGAGTGCTGCCTTTACCAAGAAGGCAAGCCATAGCAGTGCAATTTAAAGCCTTACAGCCTCAGCACTGTCAAAACCACTGTCAGCCCTGCGTCAAGTACCTTGAAGAGCACAGATGCTGGAAGTCCCAGGAGACAGGTGTCCTGGGCAGCTGATGAAGTTGGAAGAAGCTACGTGAAGCACAGAGGGTACATTCCAAAGCTGGAAAGGGATGCTGCAGTGATTTGCAAAGCATTTGCCCAGCATTATCCTGCAGTGAAGAGATAGAAGCTGAACACTCAGAAAACCCAGCTATATCCTATAATAACAAATAAAGAGCTAAAGTAAAAAGAGAAGGAGCAATATGGTTAGTATCTGATAATATATCTACCCTCTAGCCACTGCTGAAAGACATTCTAGCCCACACTAGATTTAAGATGGATGAGAAGTTTGCTGTCAAACAGGCAAGGCTTAAAAGAGTAGAGGAACTGAAGGTTTGATCTTTAACACCAGATGGAAAAGAGAAAGATGAAAGAAAAGTTAATCAGAGACTTTTCTTAAGCTCTACTGATTACTGGAAAGCTTTTGACATGGTCTGTAGTATGCAGAAGTGAGTGGTGAGCCTTGATATTAACCAGCTCACCTAACAGTTTTTTTTCCCCCTAGAGTTTAACAACTCAGTCAATAGCCTGCTGGTGAGTTATTACATTTTCCATTGCAAAACTGACAAGGTATTTCTTCTTCACGACCCTCTCAAGTGGCACTAGCGAGTGTTTCCTTTAAAAGTCAGTCTCATCCCCAGGGACACCAGCGATGGAAGAAGGATGAGAAGAGGGGTGATGGTCTTCTCCTGAACTGCCCAGCGAGCAGGTGCTTTAGGTTAGTTATTTAAAGCATGAGTGCCTGTTCATAAAGGACTGAAGTTGTATGGCTGGGGCTGAGGCAGAGTATTTCTGTAGAGATTTAGTAGTATTGGTTCATTCTGAAGAACTCCTGCTCCTGTTTCTTCAGGTCACAGGGGACATTGTCCTTGCTTACTGGACTGAAAAGGAGAAGAGAATTGCAGGGCTTTGCTGGATCCTGAAGAGTGAGCACCCCTCAGATACGGGCTACTCCTTTTCTAGACATTCCCCCTTCACCTTGACATGCCATGAGTACTACTGTCAAGCCTTTCAGCAGAAGCTGTCAGCACAGACACTCGGTTCCCTGGGTGGTGGGATCTCCGAGGCACCTTTAGAACTAGAATTACCCAGAGGACTGTTGGCAGTGAGCAATTGCACCCATCAGATCAGTAGCATTCGCCACAGTGTTTCTGAAATTTAAACTGATAGCCCAACAGATCATCTCTCCAGCCAGCCTCGTGACTTACAGCACCATATAGCTGCAATTCATCTTCCCGGCTTCCTGTGAAGTAGACGATGAGAATGGTATTATCGGTAGTTTGCATATGGGCAACGGATGCACAGAAGACTATGGGATTTGATTCAAGGTCACGCTGTCTGTGGCTCACAGCTGAACCCCTTAAACACAAGACCTTTCTACCTCATTCTTATATGTAACATCTATTAATATATTTTCCCCTTATGGTTTTGGCTGTTCTGCTGGTTCCCAACTTTGAAGCAGTTTTCTGCTCGTCCATGGCATGAATTCTTAACTCATCCATTGAAAGCATATGGGCCTTTCCTAGCAAGCAAGTGAATCTACAAGCTTGGAAAGGCATGTGAACCAGAGTTTGAATCTCAGCCAAACAATTTGTTCTGGCTTTAATCAAGATGTCTTCTTTTAACTTCAAATATCATTTTTTAAAATCCCATATCAAAACTTCTACTGTCACACTATGAAATCAATAAATGCTACCAGTCATTCTACTCAGAAATACTTCAAAGCAGCCTGATTGATAGCCATTATTTTATTTTTAAAAATCTTCATCAAAGTGATGCAGTTAATAAGAAGGCAAAACAAAATTAACAGCAACAAAGAAATGTGCCAGTTACATTTTGAACTTGCAAAATCCCACCAATCCTGCTACTAGTCTTGCATACAAAGTCTCTCTTCTTCCATTCCTACATCGACACCTTCTAATATTTCCCTTTTTTTTTGGCCTCATCGTAACTAGCAACCTAGTTATGCAAATGCTAGTTTTAATGTGGTCATTTGATTCATTGAATATTTGATGGAATTTTGCTTCTTAAGTAAACCATTAAATTTGTGGGGTAGATTCTCCTATGTACAGTCCCATGTGAGGAACCTGTCGTGGTTCAACAGTGCTTTAGCTGTGTATTGAAGTCTCATCAGCTTCCGTGGCTCTATGTTTAAAGCTAAGTAGATGGTTATGGGCATTCCTGAGCAAGGGTTGTGGAGTTTTATCTTATTCTATAAATATTTCAATAGAAAACCAAGGGAAGTATTCATGAGTAAAGTTCCAATGTAAATAAGAGCTTGGAAATCTTGTCCATTTATTACGACAACTGCTATCGAGAGTTACTGTATACTGCAATGGCACTTCAACTTAGGTAGTAGAGAATCTTGGATTACAAAGATTTTGACATTTCTAAATACTCCTTAACACCATTTCTTGAGTCAGTTAAAAGAATTGATGCTATATATATACTACAGCGGGTAGATCTGGTTTTTGCTGGATTTGGATCGCTGAAGTTTATTTATGATTCCAGCAGGGAGAGGCCCATCTGTGTGTAGCTTTGAGTGAAAGAATCTCACCTAGCTTTAGTTATCCACGACTCAGGCATCTGAGATAGTCCGTGTGGACTCTCCTCATAGCCAGTAGAGCCAAATCAGTCCTTTCAGTGTGTCTGTCCTCTGATCTGTTTTAAGCATTGCTTTTAGAGTGAAATAAGTCATGTTGTAGAGTGCCTTTTCTTGCTATCAGCTGTACCAGTGTTTAGGGCTGTTACTTGTTTGCTCGCCTCTCAGGTATTTTCTTTTATTTGAGGTGCCCTACGGAACCTCCCTGGCCTCCAGCTGGTCTCTCAAAGGCCCCTGTGCCACGGTCACAGCTCGGTGCCCAAAAACTTGGGTCTCAGTGCCACTGGGGCCTCTTTTTAGGGGACTGCATCCCTGCTAGAGGTGGAGCCTATGGGGGGGCCCTGTGAGAACATGGGGTGTATTCATAGCTGGCAGGTCTAGGCTGAGCAAAACCTGCTAAGGGGTTCTCCCGGAAAAAGATTCAGAGAAAACCGTGGCACAGCTCTTATCTTTTAAATTTGAAAAGCTTGACATCAGATCTCGGCAGCTGGAGAGCTTATGCAAAGAATATCCAGCAGCTTGATCCCCAGTTCAAGGTCAGGGCTTCCACTGCACAGTATGCTAAGGAAAAAAGAAATTTGGTGAGAACTACGTTACTGTGGCAGGCGAGACACTGCAAAAAGGCAAAGTGAGATGAGTTAGTTGGGTTTCTCCTTTTGCGTCCCGGTGCAGGGCAGTACCTGTGTTACCGTACCTCGCTGTTCGGTATCGCCCCAGTTGTGCTGCATCTTCCTGTGCTCCCCGCCGGCAGGGCTTCAGTGGCAGAGAACAAGGTCTGCCCGGGGGAACCATCACGGGCCGGCCTCTTCCTCTTTCTTGTGCATGTCAATGTGCCAGCAGGAAGCAGCGGGCTGGTACACATTTGTGATTGATACACAGATTTAGCTGTTACGCACAGCTGGGGCAAGCTGCTTTGTGGGTTCTCCTGGCATCCCAGGCCTGGCCAGTGCCCGGGGCTGGTGGCCAGAGCCCCCCGGGAGCAGGGGGGAGTCTCCTTGGCCACTTCTCATGCCCAGCTACCGTGCCTGGAATGCTGGGCTCTGCCCCAGCTTTGGCACCGCCTGTGGCCTTCTGCAGCCCCAGCACCAGCCGAGATGCCCGGACACCACCTCTCCAAGAGGCAGGGAAGCAGCAGCAGCTCCTGGTGCATTTAGCCGGGGCCTTTCAAGGCAGGGTGCCTTGGGGGACCTGGACAGAGGGGCTTGTGCCTTGCACCTACTGCTCCCTATCTCCTTGGCTACCCTGCACACTTGGGGTGGCAATCCTAGAACGGAGGAGGCGTCTCAGCCACAACTAAGTTACTGTTTGCTGGCTAACATGGTTTTGTGGACTCTTTGTTGTTTTCCTTTTCATACCTGCTAATGTGATATAGCAAGGGCTATTCTGCGCTGTGTGTGCAAAGCAAAAGGAAGCCTGGCAGGCAGCCCGGGAAGCCCTGCCACGTGTCCCAGCTGCTCGCAGCTCTCACAGAGGGCTCCATTTCCCCAACTTCACCGCTGCATGGTTTTCTCCCGCAGCTCACAGACAACAGGGGTGTTGTGGTCAAGAGCTTCCTGATGGTCTGGCGCGGAGGTGTACATAGATAAAGTTCATTCAAGAGGGTTTCTTGTAGAGATGGACCGAGCATGCAACTCAGTTTTTGCCCCCTGTTAATTTCCAGGATGAACGTGCCAGGCTCCTCCCTCCACAGGTGAAGTCAGAAGATTGGCAGGGATGTTACAGACTTTCAGAAAAAGGAGGAGGAAAGTTTCTTTTTTCTTTCCTTTTCTTTTCCCCTTCTTTTTTTTTTTTAATTCTGAGCACCATTACCCCTCACCTCTGAACCAAGAAAGACTTTACGTGGTGTCATAATTTAGCAAATTACTTCCTCAAAGGAAGGTCAAACATTTTACCATTCGATCAATAGGAAGCGACTTACAAATCATGTGTATTGATCATTGTAATCATTCAGAGGAATGTAGGGCAGACACTAAAATCACATGCACTTAGTCTTAATTGCCCACATTAAAGCAATTATGCCCCAAAACTGTCATTGTCTAATGCTATGCACACTACCCAGCATGGTAACTTTTAGCCATACATATTTAATCATAAATCAACCTCTTAGGTCTGTTGCACTAAAGACCTACAATATTGCTGTAATTATGCAAATATAACTATGTCTTTTTTCATCAGCGTGTAAGATCATGTTGCTTTTGGGAGCCAAGTGGAGGAAAATAAGTCCCTATATTAATGCAGCTGGTACTTAATACGTGTATTTTACAGCTGTGCTATGCGCTCATGACACAAGTACTCAAAGTGACCTGAAATTGCTAATGAACAGAGAGCCTTTGTAAAAGCAGTCACAGGTCAAGGACTTGCAGATAAAACTTGCTGAGCAGTGCGCTGATGGGAGGCTGGTGTCAGGGGAGTGCTGTTTATTTGAGGTTGTTTATAAACATTATTTTACAGGGGATCATTTCATCTACAAGTGTCTCAGACAAATACAAGTTTGGTAGTGCTCAAATACATGTTTTCTGATCTTCTGAATGTGAGGTGGGTGCCGTGTTCCTTTTGTTAAGGAGGCCAATAATAGGCTCAGGAAAGTTTGGTTGTAATTTGTTCCCACAGCCTCTGCTCTGGAAAGATCGGCCAGGAATTTCCTTCTTCTAGCATTTCTGAACAGGTCTGGAAAATTAACCGTTCTTGATATGTTAGACACCTGACATTTTGCAAGCAGGGCTGTTTTAAAATTCGGTATTACCTAGCATGGGACAGCCACATTTGTTTTCCACAGAGAATATGCACTGAAGTCTCTTGAAATAGAAGAGAGATTTTCTACTTCAGGGGCTGAGGTCTAGACCACAAAATAGGCACAGTGGCTTTAGAAAGCGTCCCGTAGCTCTGATGGGGTCAGCCTCAGGTTCTGGCCAGCCTCCCCACAGTTCCTGGAGGTCTCCCCAACAGGCATCTCCCGGTGCAGCCCAGGTCATGGGGAGGAAATAGTACATGAGAGGGCGAGTTGTAAGGTGAAGAGGCAGCGGAAGGAAGGAGCTTCCCACTGCTTCCCCCAGAGCCTGCTTTTAGCTCTCAACTCCCCTCGCAAGGAGCACAGGGTGGGCTGTGCAGAGGCGCGGGGGGAAGGCACAGCAGGGGAGGACAGGCTGCAGCGATGGCCAGGCACCTCCACACCATTTCCCGCGCCTCTTAGATTTACTGTAGCCTGAAATATCACATTGTTTCAGCAGGTGGTGATCAGTCAGTAGTTCTGCAAAACGTTCCCGTTGCACCTTCTTCGTCTTTAGCACGGTGGGCTGCTGACACGTAAGCCTGAGGGTGCTTCTGCGAAGCCCCAGAAGGTGAGGAGAGAAGCTGCCTTTTTGGCAGCGGGCTCCGGCTGAGGCATGTGCACCTTCACGGGGAGACGTGCGAGGTGCGGGTCCCCTGGCCAGCTCAGCCCCCTGCTTCAGGGCAGCAGGAGCAGGGAGCGGTACGTGGAGGCCGAGGGCTGAAGCGGTTCGGTCCTGGGGAGAGCTCTGACACCAAATCTCAGGAAAATTGATTTCAGCAAGTTTTTGAGAACATTAGCAGTGTTTCTGATCTTCTGGGGGTCTTAACCTGTTCAAAGCAGCAGCCTGTAGTGCGTAAGGTATCTTGTCACTCACCTGCATGTAGGTGGGCACTGAATCACAAGTAATTCAGTGTGGGCTTTTCAAGGGGCGAAAGGAAATCCTTTCTCTCAGAGCCCCCAGCCCCAAAATAGCGGTTGACTGCTACTGGGAGGACAGCAGCACGAGCTATTTCAGGGGAGGAAAAAGGATGTCCAGTTTATGGACTCAAAGCGGTTGCTGTGAATCCGATCAGAGCTCTGGCTAGGCTGCAGGCCACCCCTGAATGAGGCCAGTCTGGGGACACGACGCGGTCCCCACGTGGCTGGCTGGCGAGGGCTGCGGTGTGCCCGAGCCTCGGGAATCCCAGCGCTTCCCGCGCTCGCTCGCTCGAGTAGCAATGAAGTTGTTTGGCTGGATCCTTTATGAAAGTTAAAATTGGTTTGTCATTTTCTTTTCGCTTCTCACACCTTATCTAGTTTCTACATTCTTCCCACTTCAGTAGTCAAAGTGATTGAAAGCCGAAAACTGAGCAGATCTGTCCCTGCAGCAACTTTCCTCGCGTTTCTCATTTACCGTTGTATCAAACAGGCTCTTTGTCTCTGCAGTCCCCTGATGTTGCCTCTGTTACACGGAGATATTCTTCAGGTCATGGGGGTTAAAAGGGGGCTAAAAAGGAGATCATATTGGACTTGCTTTACACAGACATGTAGCATTAGACCCAACGCCCAATAGAGGAAAGATATACTACTCCTGTTTGATGAGCAGCAGGCCAATAAATTCATTAATCATCATTTTATGCCTCATCAAACACTTCCCAAGTTCCTCCATGGGAGTTATACAAATTAGCCACTGAAAAGGCAGTAATTTTAGTTTAGCTAGGTAAGTGCTTTTTGATTGCCTTCCTGAACAATGCTTCCCTTGACAAGCTAATAAATCAGCCCTTTCTGAATCAGAAGTGCAGCAAGTGCGAACAATAACTCCACATAGTTTCTCCGCTGATTTCAGCTGGAAGGCCTAAGAGGATGATCTGGGATCAAAGTCTCTTACTTTATTGCAGAGCAAAAGCTTTCTTTATGAAGAAGAGCTACAGAGAAGTGAAGGAAGGGGGGATTTTTTGATCAATTAATGAGCAGAAAAAGTCTTGAAACAAAAAGGAGGCCTAAGCCTCCGATGGCAGGGAGGCCGAGAGGCCGGCAGGGCAGGAGCAGGCCCTGCCGCAGGTGAGGCCGGAGGCAGCCGGTGAGGAGCTGCTCCTTCTGGGGCCGCAGCTGGCCAGGGAGAGCGGAATAGGGCCGTACTTCTGCGACCCACTGAGCCCTTGACTGCTCCAGGTATTTGTACCGTAGGCTTGGGTTTGTTGGGTGGCGTTACAGCGGGAAGCCTCGAGGCCGTACTGTCTTATCTCTTTTTTTTCAAATTGCTGCATTTGACAGTATCCTTTTTTTTTTTTTTTTTTTCCCTTGGCCGTAAATCATTTCACTAATCAGCTGTCACCAGCCAACATGCATACATTGGCATTCAGCCGGAGAATTTGTTTTGGAAGGCCTTTAGCAACAAACCCTCTGTTTGTATCAATAACCGGCTGCTCCGTCCCACGTAGCCGGCTGCGCCACCCGGGGGGCACGGGTGCTGAGCGGGGTGCTGAGCCGCGGGGGTCTCATCCCCTCTCCCCTACCTCCCCCTCCGCACCCTGCCTCTGCAAGCAACTCGGCAAACCCGGGGCCGTTTCTCTGCGTCTCTCTTGGGACCCGATCCAGTTCAACGGGCGCTCCGTTTACATTTGCAGCCGGCAGGCAGGAGCGCGGGAGGGGGCTGGGGTGTGCTGTAAGCAAACAGAAAGCCAAAAAAAAAAAAAATAGGGGGGGTGGTAAAAAGAAATGGGGGGGGGAACAAAAGGTGCCGGGCCGAGACGCGCCGCCCGGGAGGCGCAGGGCAGGATGCGGCCCCGCACCCGCTTCGCACCGTATTCCCGGCCCCAGCGGCCGCCCCGTCGGGCCGAGCCGGGCCAAACCGAGGCGGGCAGGGCCGGGCCGAGCCGGGCCAAACCGAGGCGGGCCGGGCCGCGGAGCCCGTGGCGCGGGCGCGGAGCGCAGCGCAGGGCCGGGGCGCGCACACTGCGCCATCTGGCAGCGGCAGGGCGCTGGTTTGCGGCGAGCCTCCGAAGCTCTCGCCGTCGACTTTGTCTTTCTCTGTCAGAGGCAAGTAAAAAAGAAACAGCTGGCCTGAATTTTTAGCACCCATAATTAATTAAGAGCTTCATTCCTGGGATTTGATGATTCAATAAAGCAAGACCCTTATTCCCCTATGTGATTCCAGTGAATATCTCCTCCACTCCAATCCTTTCGGGTCCCAAGATAGGGCAGATTAACGCTCTTTTTCTGTGGAAGAGAGGGGAAAAAATGCCTCAAGATTGCATCTGAGGCGTGCACAAAAGGTAAATTCAAAACTGCCACTTGTTCTCTGCAAAGGCTCCTTATTCTGCGCTATTGATGCATTTGTGCCAGGTTTTAAAGGAACCGGAGGGGGGATGAGGAATTACCATATTGCTCCTTTGGAAAAACAGCCGGTTCTGGTTTTGGTAACACTTGTTCCGCTGCCAGCCCCAGATGTCCTTACTAAGAATAAGCCGGGCAGGTCGCAGGACGAGGGGAGCGGGCTGGGGGCTGCCGGGCCGGGCCGGGCCGGGCCGGGTTCCCATTCCCTGCGTCCTGCCCCCCCCGGGCGTCTGGCAGGGGAAGGGGCCGGGGGGCAGTTCCTGCACTTTTCGCTCCTGCCAAACTCCGTCGTTTCTTTTTTCTTTATTTTTTTTTTCCTGTCGCCTCCTTTAAACTTGCTGACCGTGTCCTTTCCCCCGGCGTGGCGGCGGAGGGGCTTTCGCGTCGTTTCCAGGCACGATGAGGGGAGATGCAGCTCACGTCCCCCGACCGGGCGCGGGGGGAGAAGCCCCTTAAAACCCCTAAAAAAAACCTTAAACCCCCCTAAAAACCCCGTAAACGCGGCGGCGGACGCTCGGCGCAGTGCGGGACCCCGCAGTTTCAAAGCGGGCCCGCAGCAAAGCAGCGCCGGCGGGGCGAGCAGCGGGGGGGATGTAAACACGGCCCGGGGCGGGGGGGCCGCAATTAGGATTTGGTTGGGTTTTAAGCGTGAAAGAGGAAGCAACGGGGCTGCGGGCTGCGCCGGGCTCCCCGCCTTGCCCGCCCTCCGCCTCCGCCGTTGAGAAGCGGGGACAGAGCTGGGGGGGGGGGGGTCCCGCCGCCCCCAAAATCCCCCACCCAATCCCTGCTGGGCTCCGGCCGCCCCACGAGGCTCGACCTTATTTCCCCCGGGGCTCGGGGCCGTTTTTCCGTGGACGGCTCCGGCCGGCTGCGACGGGACCCCCGGGGCATCGCGCCCGGCTTTGGGACACCGTGCGGGGGGGCTTTCCCGGGAAACCCCCGTCCCTGGCACCCCACGCGTGGGGTCGGGCCGAGCCCCATCCCTGCGGCACCCACCCTGCCCCTTCTGCTCCGGGTGGGGGGGGGACACCGGCGCCCCGCAAACCGCTGCCACCCTCGCCGGGGCGAAGCTCTCCGGCGGGCACGGAGCGATGCGGAGCCCGGACCCTTCCCACCTGCACCACCTGCAGCCGGGGGGGGGCAGGCCCTCAGCACCCCCCCCCCCGCCGGCCTCGCTCCCCCCTCGGCCGCCCCCGGCCCGCTCCGCAGCGGCACCGAAACGCGCCGGGCCCCGGCTCCTCCGAGGAACCTTTAATTGGCGGCAGGCGGTATTTTTATTTTAAGGGTACCCTCCAATTTTTTGGTTTTTGGAGCAACAAATTCCCGCAGCAAAGGGGAAAAGGGCGGGCGCTGCCCCCTCTCTGGGCTCCGTTAGGAAATAAAAGATCCCGGGGAAATCGCGGGGATGGGGGGAGCCGGGCGCGCCGTCGGGAACGGGTGAAGAGCAAAATTGTTGGATGAAATCGATGGGGCCGTAACAATAGTTACGGGCTGAAATCGGCGACGGGTTGCAACCTAAAGGGAACGGTTAATTCCCGTAGGAATTTATACATCAAACGAAAAGCGCATTGAGATGGCAGATAGACCTATTGAAAACAGCCCCGGTTAGAAGGAGCAGGGCTCTGGACCGAGCCGAGCTCCTAAGCTGCTGCGCGAGGTGCCTTTTTTCGGAGAGAGGAAGATCAGCTAGGAAAAGGTAGAGCGGCAATTTAAAAAAAAATAAATCAACTCTCCCTGGTTAGATGAATAATTAAAACCTCTTTATTTGGACGCAGCCGTTTGGCTGCGGGACCTGTTGTCTGCCCGGGGCCCCGCGGGCTCCCTGCGGCAAAGGGCGCTCGGGGCTCCTCAGGACCCTGCCGGGACCGCTCCGCACCCGGCCCCCGCTGCCCCTGCCCCTTCCCCTCCCGGCACAAACTTCGCCCCGTTTGAAGCCAGGCGGGTGAGGCCAGCAGAGCTCACTCCTGCGCCCAAAACGTGCCTTCCCCCAGGTTTCCCCGGCTGTAAAGAAAAGATACGACCGAGGAATTGGAGCGTTGTTTTTTGTTTGCTTGGTTGTTTGTTTTCAAAAATCATTTATAATTTATAAAGTGACAAAATAACATACTGTTAGCCCAGGAATATTTGAGTCTTTACACATTTGGGTTGAAACAATTTTGGTTTTAAACGAGATCGGCTACAAAGAGCGTATAACCAAGAGAACACGGAGCGCATCTTGAAAATACAAAATACAAACTACGAGTTGAAATCCCGTAAAATGAAAATACGCATGAATAAACCTGTTATAGTTAATAAACGGCTCTGACAATGTTGAAAAGATTACGAAATAATTATCCGGCTTGTTAAAAAGAAAAAAAGAAAAAAGAAAAGAAAACGAAAAACCAAAAAAACGAAAAAAGTGAACGGAGAGGGGTGCCCGAGCACTGGCTCCAGCGGCGCCGCCGCTCTTCCCAGCGCACTCACAGCGGCGCTGCCCTCGCCTGCAGCCGGCACCCCCAAACTCCCATTTATTTGGGGACGGGGGGGACAAACCCGGGGCCGGTCCCTCCCGGGGCAGGGAGCACTTTGGGGAAGCGGCGGACGCTCGGCGAGCTGCCCGGCCTCCGGCTCCAGCGGCGGGGCAAGGCTCGGCGGGGGTTTGGGGGCGCTTTGGGGGGTTCGGGGGCCTGGCGGCGCCCCCCACCCCATTCCCACCGCCCAGCCTGCCCGGAGCGCAGCGCGGCGGCCCCGCGGGGCTCCCGCAGCGGCGGGTGGGCAGCGGGAGCGAAAGCCGGGCCGAGTGTGACACCTACCTGCCAGCGCCGGCAAGCACCGCGCCCGCGGCCGGCTGCGCACCCGCGGCCAGCCCCGAGCCGAGCCGGGCCGGGCCCCCCCAGAACCCCTTGTGCCCCCGTTCCCCCCCCACACAGCCCCTTCCCCGGGCACCGCCGCCGTGCCAGCGAGGGCTTAAATCTGGCAGAAAATCGAACTCATTAGCAAAGTTCACCAGCTGATTGCTTTGCAGAAAACGCGACACTGATTGCGAGTAATTAGGTTAAAAGCCGGGCCCGCGCTCCGAACAAGTGCCTTCGCCTCTGGCCCGCTCCGGGGCCCCGGTACCGGCGCTGCCCCGGCCCCGGTGCGACGAGCGCGGCCCCCGGGGCTCCCCCGGCGCTCCCCCCGGCCCC
Source organism: Anser cygnoides (assembly GCF_040182565.1). Lineage (NCBI taxonomy): Eukaryota > Metazoa > Chordata > Aves > Anseriformes > Anatidae > Anser > Anser cygnoides. The sequence goes on from NC_089884.1 coordinate 15,612,455, forward strand.
GGCCCCGGCCCCGCGGCAGGTGCGGAGCGGCCCCGGCGCGTCCACAAGTATCCGCCCGTGGCAAAAAAAGAGGGGTTTTGCTTCTGTTAAAAATCTCTTTTAATTAAATATTTGCGCTTTACAAAGGCGACTGCAGGTTGGGGTTTGTTGGTTTTTGTATCTAAGAAGTATAACCTAGGTCCTTTTTTTTTTTTTGCGTTATAGTTTAGCTCACACCCAAGAAAAAAAAACAATAGGCATAAAAAAATTAAATTAAACTTGTATATATATTTTTTTAAAACTATGAAACAATTCGGAAAAAGACACAGAAATGTATATATTTATATTACGAAAACAACATTAATGCCTGTACAGGTGTCTTGATTTCATAATTTACTTCAAAGATACTGTATTATCAATTTAAATACAAAAAAGCTACATTAAATATACAGAATAAGATTTCATACAAATTTTTCTTCTTTGTGTGTGTGAGAGAGAGCATATCACTCGTTGGCTTTTCGCTTGGTTAAGACATTTCGGGGCGGTTTCCCCCCAGCCCTTTCCAATAGACTCTATAAACTTCTGGGGGGGGGGCACAGGGGGAGGGGGAGCTGCTCTTTTTCTGCTCGCTTTGTTTTGCCTTTCTTTTGATAGTGGAAAAATAACTGCCGAAGCAATTTAGCATTTCTTTCAATAAATTAAAAAAAAAATGAAATAATAATAATAACAGAAGAACCAAACCACAATCCCGGGCCGGGGGGCGGAGGGGGGGGGTGAGGAGGAGAAGCCGGTATTAAATGTTGGACATACCTTTCTTCAGTTCGTAAGGTGAGTCTTTGCAAAGGTCTACCTGGGCCTGGCTCCTGCCCAGTTTGCTTTCCTTCGCCAGGCTCTCGGCTCTGTTGAGGACAGTCTGGTTTAATCCATTGAAGGGGGCGCCGGGCGCGGCGGCCCCGCCGGCGGGGTGCCCGTGCAGGGCCCCGAAGGAGCCGTAGTTCGTGTAGCCGGGGTAGAAGGGCGCCGTGTAGTAGAGGGGCCGCGGCAGCACGGCCCCGTTGGGGAACGGGCACTGCGCCCCGGGCGAGCGCGGCCGCGGCGGCGAGGGGCGCGGGGGACCCCCGGCAGCGCCACCGCCGAGGACGGGGGGCCCGGGGGGCGCCGCCTCGCCGCCGGCCTCCTTCGCCTTGTCCGCCGAGGTGGCGATCTCGGCCAGCGACCAGAGCTTGGGCTTGGCGAGGGCCGCCTGCTGCGGCGAGTGGATGACCGAGGGGGCGGCGGGCAGCAGCGGGTGCAGCTCGGCGGCGGCGGGCGGCGGCGGCCCGGTGGTGGCGGCGGAGGGTGGCCGGTACGGAGGGGGCTCCTCGCCGCGCCCCCCCGCCGGGGAAACGCCGGGCGCCTTGGGCAAGGCCGGCAGCCCGTCGAGCCGCTCCTCCGCCGGCTCCTTGCAATCCGAGTCGCTCAGGCCGCCCTCGGCCTCCCGGGGGCTGGGGGGCTCCTGCAGGCGCTCGCAGCCCGGCGCTGCCTTGGGCTCCGCCGCTCCTGGAGGGGAGGGATAGGGGGGACAGGGCAGGGGGGGTCGGGGGCTGCTCGGCGGCTCGCCCCGCGCCCCCCAGCCCGGCCCACGGCGCCCCCCGGCTCCCCCCGGCAGCCCCGAGTGCTCCGCTGCCCTACCTGCGTCCGGCGAGCCGGGGTCCCCCTTCGGGGCGTCCTCGGGCTTGTGCGGCTCGTCCTCGTCGTTCTTCTCCAGGTCGATGTTCTCCTCCTCCTCCTCGTCCTCGCTGCGGTTCCGCGGGGTCCAGGTCATCTTGTTCTCCTTCTTGAGCCTCCGCCGCGCGTTGGCGAACCAGGTGGAGACCTGGGTGAGGGTCATCTTGGTGATGATGGCCAGCATGATCTTCTCGCCCTTGGTGGGGTAGGGGTTCTTGCGGTGCTCGTTGAGCCAGGCCTTGAGGGTGGCCGTGGCGTCCCGCGTGGCGTTCTTGCGGTACGCGGGGTCCCCGTAGGGGTAGGAGCCGAGCGGCGCCGCGTACGGGTGGTAGCCCAGGGAGCCGGCCATGCCCGGCGGGTGCTCGTAGGGCGAGCCCTGCGGAGAGAGGGGACAGCGGCCCGGCGGGGCGAGGCGACGTGAGGCGGCCGCGGGGCGACAATGACACGGCAAGGGCAGCGCCGGGCCCGGCCCGCGGCCCCCGCCTCGCCCCCAGCGCCGGGCCCGGCGCGCCCGCAGCCCCCGGGGGAACGGCGGGGGTCGGGGGGGGGGGGGGGGGGCGGCCCCGGGAGGCCCCGGCCTCGGGAGGCCGCCTGCGGGAACGCAGAGCCTCTCCCCCGAGCCGGGCGCCGAAAAGCCGGTGGGCAGCGCGGCCAGGGGACCCTTCCCTTCTTTCCCTTCCCTTCCTTTCCTTTCCTTCTTTCCCTTCCCTTCCTTCCCACCTTCTTTTCCCTTCCTCCCCTTCTTTCCCTTCCCTTCCTTTCTCTTCTTTCCCTTCCCTTCGTCCTCCCCCGGGCTGCCACCGCAGTGGGCAACCTGCCGGGCCCCGGCGGCCGTGCCGGGCCGCGTAGGGCGGCTGCTCCTCCGGGGGCTAGAGGGGGGAAATAAAGGGAAAATGGCAGAAAGGCAGAGAAAAGAGAGAAAGTAAAAAAAAAAAGAGGAGAAAAAAGGGAAAAGGGAAATAACTCCGTGCAACTCCGCCTAGACGCTAACCAGAGGGGAGAAGCGCAGCGAAAGTCCCCGCTCCTGCTGCTTCGGCGGGACCGCGGGGCTCGGGCTGGGGCTGCCCCGCGCCGGTCCCGCGGAGCCCCCCCGGCAGCGCCGAGCCCGGCCGCCCCCTGCCCTGCCCCGCCGGGCGGCCGGGGATTAGAGCCCGGCCGTAACGAAGCAGCCCAATTAGCGCTGCGAGGGGAAAGTTGCCTGGCTTTACCGCCCGCATTTCTCCCACCGCCGGCCGCTGATGCGTTCGTTCCCTTTCAAACCACAACAAGAAAAACGTTGCGGAATAAAACTGCTCCTTTCTTTAAAAAAAAAATAGATAGATATTTTGTGTTTAAAGGAATGAAACCCGTCCCCGCCCGGCCGCTGCCCGCCCCAGCCCCGTCTCGCCCCGGCCGCGGCGGCTCCGAAAAAAACTAAAAGGGGACCAAAAAAGGGGGCGCGGGGGACCAAAAAAGGGGGCGCCGGGGGCCCGGGGCTGCTCTTACCACGTAGGAGGTGAAGGCGGCGGCGGCGGCGGCGGCCGGGTCGGTGCCGTACTGGAGGTGGGAGTTGTAGCCCGGGGAAGGGGCGGTGAAGGCGGTAGATCCGGCATAAGGGGAAAAAGCGGAGCCCGACGACGATCTGCCGAGTTCATCGGTCCTGGGGCCGGAGATCACGCTGGTGCTGTACGCCGGGCAGGAGTAGAGAGCCAAGGACGCCGACGGCTGGTACAAGTAACCCTGAGGATACGACATGGCCAGGCGCACACATATACCCGGGGGGGAGCCCGGGGCACCGGGGGGCGGCTGCCGGGCTGGGGCCGCTGCGGCCGGGGCTTCGCGGGCGCCTCTCGGCCCTCGCCCGGCGGGCAGCGGCGGCACCTTGCTCCGCGCCGCTCCCGCAGCCTGGCACCGCGTCCTCCTCCTCCGCCCCCTCCTCTGCCTCGTTTTCCCCCTCTCCTCCTCGCTCTCTCTCCCCCTCGCACCGAGAGGGGGGCGGCTTTTTTTTTGTCTTTTTGTGGGGTTTTTTTTGGTCTTTTCTTCCTTCCTTCCTTCCCCCCCTTTTTCCTCCTCGCTCTCGCTTTCCGAAGGGTCCTGCCAAGATGCTAAGTTGGAAATCGCAGCTCCTGACGCCTTCTAGCGCGGCCCGCCGAGGCTCCTCCTTCGCGGGGTGTTGTCAGCGCCAGGACTGGCAGGACCCCGCCGGGCTGCCGCGGCCGGGCCCAGCCCGCGGGGGGGCTCCGCGCTCCCCCCGGCCCCCCCCGGCCCTCCCCGCCGAGCCGAGGCTCAAGTGCGCCGGCTCCTGGCCCGCAGGCACCGCCGAGCCGCTCCGGCCCCGGCTCCAACTTCCCGCGTGTGCCGAGTGCCGCGCCGGCACGCAAGCCAGTCGCTATATGAAATAATAAAAAATAGAGAGATTTAATACGATTTATTAGCCGCCCGGCTCCCCCCCCCCATCCCCACCCCTCCGCTCGCTGCCCCCTGCCCCTCCCTCCAGCGAGCGGCGGGCGGTGTGTTTGGGGGGGGGCGGTGCTTTTTGGGGGCACACAGCACACCCGCGGGGGCGTGCAGCCGGGGAGCGCCGTCGGGGGGCGGCAGGGGGGCTGCGGAACCCCCTCGGGGGCGCAACCGGCGCTGTTTGAAACACGTCGTGGCCGGGGGGACCCGGCAGCGGCCCCGCTGCCCCCGGGACCAGCCCCAAACGCGCCGCGGGCGGCGCCCCCCCGGCAGCGGGGGCTCGGGGGGCGAACCCGGCGGGCAGGAGGCGCCCGGGCGGGGCTGGCGCGTCCCGAACTACATTTCCCATCGGCCCCTGCCGCCGCCGGCCCCGCCCTCGCCCCTCCCGGCGCCGGGTTGGCCGCTCTCCCGCAGCCGGCGGGCCGTCCTTCCCTCCCATTGGCCGGCCGCGCTGTCCCTCCGCGCGGGGAGGGCAGGGCGGGGGAGCGGCCGGAGTGCGGAAGCGGCGCTGCCAGGAGGCGCTGCGCCCCGGGGCGGCCGCCTCACGGCCCGGCCTCCGGGGGAGCGGCTCCGGGCGCGGCTGCCCCGGCGCTGCGGGGCGCCCTCTGCCGGCCGGGCCGGGCCGGGGGGCGGCGCGGGGCCGCGGGCACGGCCGCGGCGTCCCGGGGGCTGCCTCCAGCGCCGCTGCCGGGCGGTTTGTGCCGGCCCCCGCGGCCCCGTCCCGCTCCCGCACGCCGCGGGGAGCCCCCGGAGGGCTGGGGCTGTGCCCCCGGGACGCGGCTGTGCCCCGCGCTGCGAGCCCCCGCAGCCGCCCTGCCCTGTGCGAGCAGCACGCTGACTGCTGGCCGCGCAGGGCTGATCTGCGTGGAGACCGGCTGCAGCCCGGGATGGCGGAAAAACCAGAAATTCGCCCCGAAACGCGCATCCCCTGCCCGCGAAGGTCTGCCTGTCCGCCTGTCCGTCTGCCTGCCTGCCACGGGCTGGAGGACCCGCGCTGCTTTCCGTGGGCACCGGCGGTAGGTGCGTTTCCAGGTGGGGATCGTGCCTCTGTGCCAGCTGGCGGCTTGTACCAGCGCGCTGCAGGTCGGTGGTGCGCTTCTCGGCTCTCCCTATATTTTTATCACAATTCCCTGGATGCTAAACTCTTAATGCAATAGAAGAAACGCGGATCGTACGGTAATTTCTTATTGATGGATTTCTTATGATAGGATTTACGTGCTGCCTGCGTGCTTCTGAATTTGTTTAAATCAACTCTTGTGCGTTTAAATTCGGCTGCATAAATAAACGATTAAAATTCTCTATTTTCTAGCCTTTAATCCAAAGGGCTTGCCCTGCAGAGCTTTTTTAAATGATCTCTGCTCACTTTAGTACTCAGACTCGAACAGAATTTTAGACATAAGTAGAACTTGGATTTGAGACGACCACACAAAATGCAGTGACCAAAATGTAGCAATATTTGAACTTGTGTATTTAGGCATTTTTCCACACTGGTTTCATTTGCATAATTTCATTTAGGATGCGCAAACATCTGCGGTACGGGGTAAAATAGCTTAATAAAATAGTGCATGAAGATCTAACAGGGATTGCCGGTGAGTATTTTCCTTTTGGAAGGGAAAAAGGTTTGGGGTGGTTGTGAAAATAACAGCAAATAATATATTTGAAAAGTACAGCATTGGTCATGTCTGACTGCGAGTGGTGCAGTTGCAGGTGGATTGTGTTGGATGGAGTTAAACGTAGGTATCTCGACTATGATACACTTAATCTAATTACTTTAATAGCTACTTTCTGTTGAAACTTTAAAATCTACCGATCCTGGCTTTTGCTGCAGTCTTTAAAGATGTAATCGTCTGTGTGTGTGCCTGAGATGTAAAACTTAGTGCGAAGAGAGGCAACAGATTGGTTCCGTCATATGATTTTGTTGGTTTTGGTGGTGCTTTTTTTTTTTTTCGAGTGTACTTAAAAGATTATGATGGATAATGCTGTCTTGCCAAAGAATGCCGACACAGGTGTTCATCATTATCTTAATTAAGATCCTGAGAAAATGTCATCTTTCGGCATGAATTATGAAGGGAGATGCATTAGGAGATCACTTCAACTCTTTTTTTTTTTTTTTCTTTTCTGCAGGGGTAGATGAGAAGGAGGCTGTTTTCTCAAAACCTTTTTGGTATTTCTTTATCAGAATACCTGACCATAGACACTCACTGCATAATTTGTTTCCCCATTTCAATTTGGGAGTGTATTATCAAGAGATCCATAGGAGATAAATACTCTCTGTTAAAGACTGCTCGTATTAAGAAAATACAAAGACAGATAGCAGGGGAAATTGGCTGCTACAAGGTGTCTTATATAGTGTATTTTAAAGTATTAACAGCTTGCACTAAGAGCAGAACAAAGTAAATACGTATAAATATATATATATATATATAAATTGTAAAGAAAACAAAAATACTTTCTTCACCTTTACGATACCATAGTAGTAAATCTAATTAGCCTGCAAAGGAGAGTGAGGGGCTTGTGTTTTTCTCTGTTGAATCAATACGTTATTAGCTGGAGAAAACTAAAGCAGTGCACCCGAAATATCAGCAGAAGCATTGGCAGCAAAACACAGGGGCGCTTTCCTGCAGCCGTTTGCTGGTGCACGCTGCCACTGCCTTCCCCAAGACAAGGTGTTGGGCGTTACGGGGTCACTACGTGCCGTGGAAGTGCCAGCCTCGGGTGAGTCTTAGGGCAGAGCCCCACGAGATGTCTGCAGCTCCCCTGTTGTTCCTGCTGCCTGCGCGTACTTTGCCCGGGCATCGACTTGTTATTGCTCTGCTTCGGCAGCCTGAGGCGGAGGTGGGCACCTCCGTGGGCACTGCCGGCAACTCTCCCCTGCTGCCTCTAGTGACTGAGCGTTAGGTAGCTTAGGTGCACTCCTGTCCTGTTGTTTTCTTAGCCAGCCTTTGTTCGTAAAATTACTTTTTGCCGGGGACCTGATTATCAGTCTTAGTTCTTTTTCAGGGAAACTATTATATGGTATAAAACCATGCATGAGTGCAGCTGGCAGTCCTTAAATCCAGTCCATAGTTACTGTATTGAACACGTAGCTCCAAAGATCTTGACAGTATCATGGGAGAACCTGAGACTGTATTTTAGTTTCCTTAAAGTTTCCTATAATTAACTTAAATGGTGCGATTCTCTTGAATTTGTGGGCATGATATGGACTAAGTTAAATATGTCTTTAGGGTTTATTTTGCTTGCAGTTCTGAGGACATATGCAGAAAAATAGATTCTCCATATGACAGGGGTGGGGGGAAGAGCTGCTCTCTCATGTCTAAACAAGTTTTTTCACTTAAAGCAAGCCTCATCTCCTGTTAGTTGACTCCTTATTTTAAAAGAGAAGACCCTCAGCAAGCAGGATGGCCGTGGCTCCCTGTGCCGTGTGCCCGTAGCTTTCGATGCGGCAGCAAATTCCCTTCCCACCGCAGTGCTGCAATGTGCTGGGCGCTACCGCAGCTAGAACCTGGCCACGGCGTGGGTGTTAAAGGTGGGTGACTTTTATTAGCAGTGGCATGTTCAGAAGGGTTTGTATTTTATCTGGTTTACTTACACACTTACCCATTCTGGCATGCATATTTGCAGTCCTAATGACTGGTATTTGCGGCAGCTCGGCGTTACCTCTCCGATGAGAAATGTAGTGCCAGGTAGTTTTTCTGGCCTTGCATCCAAGGAATTCTTTTTAACAGTTAGTACACTCTGATCTTTATTAACAGGAGAGGTTTCTAGTTCCTGTTCATTAATATAGATAATGCAGATGCAAATGATTCTTGAGGCTGCTTTCTGCACGTTAAAGTGAATATACACGTAGAGCCAATTCTTTTCTTCATATAAATCAATTTCAGAAAAGAAAACTAGTCAGGTCTTTCAAGCTGGATCCAGATGATCATAACAGAAATCTCACTATGCTACCTAACTTGTGACCGATCGCACTCCTACCCTCCCCAAAGGGTGCATTTTCCAGCTTTCGTTTCACGAGCGTATCTTTTTCAGTATTTCTCAGTGTTTCTGTCACACATCAGGAATTCAGCATTTACCTCTGAAATAGTCTCTGCTAGCATCTCTGAAACTTCTCGTGCCCTTCACGTTTAATTTTGTGTAGAATAATGCCTGGTGTAATATTTATGTCTTCTGTTTTCAATTAAGCTGCATTAGGTAACTACGCTCTTCTTTCATATCCCATAACAAAGTATCAGTATCCAGATGGCAGTGTGCTGGGATAAAACAGCTACAGTCTTGGCTGCTACTGTAAAGCTAAGAACTAACATTTTAGCCGCCGTGATAAATAAAACCGAGGTTGTGACTCTTGGCGTATTGGAGTTGCACTAAATAATGCTACAGTGCTGTTTATTACTGGTTTCATTGGATAATATGCAGCTATAAAACCTGCTTGAAGCTTTTATTAAGAATACTCTGTCATTATAAAAAGATGCCTACAACTTCTTTATGATATTAACGGTGTAAGAATTACTTTGTGCTGGCTCCCTGGCTGGTTAGGGAGGGCCGAAGCCTCTCCGAGCGTCAGCATGCTTTAGGTTGCGTGGATCTCTTGGGAAGCAGACAGCTCTGCGGAGACGAGGTTGGAAAAGCTACTTTTAAGGCATTTTTGTTCTGCTTGCTTTTTGCTTTTCCTAAAGTTTATTTTGGTATTTAATTTCTTGCTTCAGCTAAACTTTAGCTGATATTCTCTGTGGTATGAAGTGTGCTCCTCTGACCCTGGGTAGAACTGAAACTGAGGAAATGCAGGTAGTTATCTGAGAGGAGGCTGCAGAAATGCTGGGGAACTTTTATGTTGCCTGAGAAGGTGACGGGGAAGACCTGGTAGTAGGTAAGGGACTAGGAATATTGAGTCCTGGGCTAGCTTCCTCCCTCAGCTTCTGGCACGTCATATGGTGTAGGTTTGTTCCTGTAACCTCCGTGCCTCTGTTTGCCTACCTGGAACCTTTTGCACAGCTTCAAAACACTCAGGTTGCAGTTGTTGTCCGCACTCCTATGATTTATTAGACTGTTGTGTTTTTAAGCAAAAGAAAGTTATTTATGCTGTTACTGATTCATTAGTTAATTGCCGTTAAATGTCCATATTCCGTAGACCTTTGGTTGCCGCATGCTCTTGTTTGTGGTGCACCTCTTAGAAAACACAGAACTGAACATCATCCAGGGGGATGTGGTGATAACAGTGTCCGTGGGATTTAACAAGCACGCTAGATCAATGGGTGAAGGAACCCTTGTGTTACTCGGTCCTTAATCCTTGATTGTAAGGGAAATCTGTCTCAATTAGTGACAAATACTATCTTCTTATTCCATTTCCCTGTTCACCCTATGTCTGTTTTTTGGCTTGATAGAACGCAGCCAAGAGGAGAAGCGGTGAGGGCCGCGAAGGGGAGGATGAATCCAGCAGTCCATCCCAGCAAGCACACCTGAGTGCAGGAGGAGACCTCATACAAAGCCAGAATGTGTTTTGGCTTGCCACAATTTTTAACCGTATTAAGTTCTATTCAGAGTTAATGGTAAGTGATATGTTTTGTGTACGTTATGATTCATTGAGTAAGGCATTGCAGAAGTGGCACTGTGCTTTGTGATACTGAGTTTGGTCTCTAACAAAAAGCAGAATGAATTCATGTTTCCAGATACATCAGTATTTCTTTTTAGACTGTCATGTGGTGCAGATAGCAAACATTGTAATTAGCTAATGTTTTTCTTTTTTTTTTTTTTTTTTCCCCTCTCCAGATGAGCTCAGTGAGACTGGTGTAATCAGCGCTGAAGAAGGGAAGGACACAGATGGAAGGCAGGGTTTGTCTTTCCGTAACACCCAAACAAGAAGATTTTATAAACTTATTAGGTAGAGTGTTGTTAATAGTGTAATATTATCAGTAATACTGCATGATGTGACTATGATATAAATATGCACTGTGTAATTTTTATTGCTCTTTGATTGTGTGGAGCAGCATTTAATAAATGAGCATATACTAGTGGCCTAAATAAACAGTATGAGTGAGAATTGTAAATTGAGAAGCTGGGTAATCGAGGAAGTACCGTTAGCTTTTTTTTTTTTTTTAAGCCAGCATCTTTTCTTTTTTCAGTGTTTTCCATAACCCATAGTTCTTTTGTGACTTGAGAAAGATACAATGAAGAAATACCTTTTCATTCAAGGAATAGTTCTTCGTCTTGACCAGAAAGTCATGTGTATTGTCCTTCACAGTCCTCTTGGCTGCTACGGCAACTTACTGCTTTATCCAGCAGAAAACAGTGCTCATAGTGCCGACCCCTGAAATCTCCATGAACATCTGTAGTGCTGCCGCATGTGCTGCTCGCTCTTCTCAGGGCTTCCTTTGTCGGGGAACTGTTGTGTAATGTCCACTGCGGTGCAGCCCTCTGTGACCTCTTGCGTCCAAGTACGGAACTGAGTCTTTTTCCATCTTGAACTTGTGGGTTCTCCCTCCTGAGCCCAATGAGTGTCAAAAATTGCAAAAAAAAAAAAAAAAAAACATTTGTCAGTGTTGTCTAGGAGATGTGACTGACTTTATTATTATTAATATTTATTAAGTGCCTTACAATGAAGAGAAAGAGTCATTGCCTTCTTTTTTTATGAACAGGATAACTGGCGTGCAGGAAGAATGGATCTCTTCTGTGATTCCTGACCCACCTAATTGCGTGATTGTCGTGAGCAATAACAACCTGGCTCAGGGGAGCGGCGCTGGGGAAAGATGCTGACGTATTCAGTATGGCACGCTGCTTCTCCGTCCCGGAATGGCTTCATGTGGTAAGCGGGGTCTCACTCCCTGAGAGTCTGTTGGCCAGTGAGGGGATTTAAAAGGGCTGACGAGCTGAGGCTGTCTGTCGATCAGATAGCTTCACTCCAGATTTCATCCAGGGAAAAGAAATAAATGTCCTCCATAGTGAGGTATGGCAACTCATTAGTAGGAGCTGCTCTTTTTTTTACCTTTTTCTTTTCCTCTTTCTTTTTTTTTGTGATTGTTTCCTCCCACCCCCTGCTTCCTTTCACAATAGAGTGGCCTTTCCCCAGGATAAGTTGATTGACTTCACAGCTGGTATTTGCAGTTTTCTTGCACTTGGTTAGACTCTAAGGCAATAACTGTTTCTTCTTGGCCGAGACTTTGTTTTCCCTTTTTAATAGTTTATTTTGCTGAGAAGATAATTTCTCTAGCTGCTACAAACAACAGTGATTTTGATGTTTATCAATAAAGAATTAGTCTTAGAGATGTGTTTTCCATGTAGAAGATAGACGTAAAACCTACTTGAAAGGAATTACAATGTTGCAGAGGCTTTTATACATACATATATATATATTATATATATATAATCTTTGCAAGCAAAGAGAAAATAATTCCATCTTTTCAATTACATTTTTTTCCTTAGTCCTACAGTTGCAAGATAAATACTCAGAAATATGAGTTGTTAAGGTTAATGTGATTAAAATGAATATGTGATAACGAGCTCTGCACATTAAGGAGTAAGAGCTCAAATTATAGGCTCTGAAGTGAAACACTCGGTGAGCGTTTGGGAATTTTGTTTGTGCAAGGAGTGCAGGATTAGGCCCACAGTTGCAGTTGCACAACAATTGCATCCTGTCTGCTGTTTTTTATCTCAGCTGATCTGCACAGAAGTGTCTCGAGCACTGCGGTGTCAGGGTGAAAATGTAGTCTGGGGTGAGGTAGAGGACGAATGAAGAAATAATTTGAGTCCAAGTATTAGTGTTCCTCTATAAAAATAGATTCATTTTACACAAATGATTCACGTTTACAAAGATCAGTTTATAGCATTTTGACTGCACAGTACTTAATTCTTTATGTATAAATTGATCCTTTATACAAATGTAATTCCATATACAACAGTTAATCTCTTTGAGTGCAAGTTGAAAATATACTCTCAATTAATTTATGTAGGTTATGACTTTTTTTTTTCACCTGTACTCTGCAGTGGTGTTACCTATGCTAAAGTTGAGTAGGTGTGTGCTTAATGAAAATTAAATGTGAAACGTAATATGTAGAGGACAAAGAAGCATTGAGATCCTTATTGGTCTTAAAAAGACAGAGGGACTTTAGACAATTTTCCTTGCTCAATCTCATGAGAATTTGATGTGTAATTCTGTTAGGAGCAATTTGGAGTGAATGAGACTGAAATATTTTTAGAAACAGCATTAGTGCCAGATATTATTACGTGCGTTTTGTGAAGCCTACTTTTGTTTTAAAACACTTTGCATTTTAAGAAGCTAATTTATAGAGAATCTCCCATTGAGAAAGAAAAGCGTAGTGGACCTTTTGTGGAGAGATGAGCCTAGCTGTTATATCTATGCAATTTGCTAATGTTGCAACCATTTAAATGAGATGTTTGTTTACATAACAGCGATGGCATTTCTCCTCCTCTTCCTTGCGGTTTTGTCCAACTAGATGTTATGAGTGGCAGTTGCAGTGACTGCTAAGTGTTTAAATGATGACACCATTATGTGAAGTGATTTTGAAATGAGAGATTCCAGCCAAGAATTACATCTGCTCTCATCTCCTTCAAATCATACTCTCTGGCTGTGGAGATTATGATTGATTTGTTTGTGACAGATTGCAGGAAACAGTCATTGATTTTTCAATATTTTACCTTAAAATTATTTACAGTTGTAACCAAGGGGAGGTATTTCCATGGGCTGTCAGCCCCTGAAAGACTGGGATAATATTCCCTGCTCCCTGACAAGACAAATTACCCGTAATGAGTGCAGTAGCTGAAGGGTATACTTTTATTTTAAAATATGTCAATAACCCCAGTGACTAAACGAATATTGATTCAGCATAATGAAGCCTGAGTAATGTGAAAATGAGCTCTTCAAGGAGCATGGTAAAGACTTTCTTTTTAGCTTGTAGCAAGAAGCTTTTCATTCTTTACTGTTAGGTAGTGGAAGTGTGCAGTCTTAAAGAAGTCATCCTTAAACAGTAGCAGTATGCAGCATAGTGTAACAAAAGAACTTAGGTGGGGTTTCTGTTGCTGGTGGTGGTTTCTTTATTTTTATTTTTGTTTCCAAGTTCTCTTTCTTCTGTGCAGTTCAGCGGATCAGATGATTAAAGAGAAAAATGCAAGTTATCCAGGGCAGAGATAGAATTACTCTTGGTGTTGTCTTTTGCAATAATGTTCTTCAGCTTGCCTAATGGCATTTTTAAAGTGGATTCCGCATACATGAGCATGGAAATGTATCTAAATAAACTGTAGATTTAATTTCATATTATTGACTTCTTGGACATATTGATGTGTGTTCTATATGATCGGTCTAATATTCTTGTCCTTTAACAGCTATTTAGAATAGCTGGTTTATGAGAACCTAGATATACGATATTATAAAACTTAGTTACCATAGTGCACATTTTTCTTACTGGTGCCTTGTAACACCGCGCGTTTCTTACAGAATGAGAATTTTCAAGCAGTAATTCATTTAAATTACAGTAATTTATGCAGTGCCATAGGTGTGGTGTGGAAAAGCATCTAATAGATTAATACAGATGTACTTCAGTTGTTCAGGGTAAGGATTAGATTAAAGACCATGTTGAGGTACAATTTTCTTAACATTAAAAATATCGAACGCTAAAAAAAAATTATCATGTGAAGGGATCAATTTGTCATTTGTATTCAAAGGCACTGCGCAACATTGGGAGAGCTCTGCAAAAGCACTAGGCATAAGTCGCTGTGTAAGCCAGTGACATGCGACAAGATATTTTGTTGGAATGTTTGCGTACAATATGTCAATTATGAAACAATATCATAGCCAGGAGCGTTCAGTGAGCGTGTTTGGGCACAAAGATGACTTTCCTTATTTTTTGAGGACTGACTTCAATTGCATCCGAGTAGCTCGTGAAAATCTTCAGAAGGATGCTTCCTCACACAGGTGATTTTTGCAAATGTCATTCCTCTAGCACAGCTAGAAGGTACTTTCAGAAGGCACTGGAGAACCTGTGGCATTGAGAGTTAAATGGCAACCCTGGAACGTGAGAGATGTTACAGTTTTTTAATTTGTTAATTTGCAGAAGGATGCAATGTACATTTGTTTAGTTTGAGAGGGATTGCGCACAACACCAGGGATTTGCAAAATACTGGTGAAGTGTCAGTGGTGAGGGAGTAATAACCTCTGCTACAGAAACAGCCATCACGAGAATTTGGTGCTCGTGGAGGTTAAGCTTAAACTGGTTAAACAGCTCAATGGTGTTCTACCCATCCCAAATCCTCTGACTGTCTTCTTTGTTTCTGTGCTTTTTTTTTTTTTTTTTTTTTTGCCAACAGCAGGAGGTGGGAAGGGAAGGTGGTCTTTTGGTAGTTTTCCCACAGCAGCAAGGAAGAGGGAGGCTGGTCAGGGCTCAGTGCCAGTTCTAATGCAGACCGAAGGGCAAATAAATGTTTGTTTTAACCACATCTGCTTTTCCTGGATAACAGTGTATGAGCTCAGTGTTACCAAGCTGAACAAAAGCTGAACTGCTGGAGGTCCTGCCGAACCAAAGTGGGCTCTGCTTGAAAACCATTGGCTTGTTTCACTTGCAGCGCAGGTAGCTCCTCTTGCTCTGCCACCTTTCCCTGAGACAAAGTTTGCTTATTAAATACCTGCCTGCATGGCAGTCTGGTTCAGGCCTGAGGACGTGCTTGGCACTGAGGCCAAGTGGCACATTCTCGGCCACAGGAAGCTGACAAATGGCTTGGGAGCTCTGCTGGTGATACCAGAGATTTCTGGTGATGGGAACTTGGAATCTCTTACATTTCTCCCTACATCTGCTTTTAGCATTAGAACTGCTACAATTGCTAGTATGCTTTCAGGTGACTAAGGAGGATAAAACAAACAAAATGAATCTTAAATGCTTTTGTGGCATTTGGTATCTATCTCCTAGGAGCAGGACATAAACGCAACTGCAGATCAGTTAGGCGAAAGAAGAGGAGGAATCACTATGAAATAAAGGTTGTGGGCAACAAGGGATTATCTTATTTGTAGCAGAGAAGAAGCTGTTGGTAAATCATACGGGGCTCAATATAGGTTAGGGTTAATATTTAGGGTCATGTGCAGAATGCGGGAGGATATGGAAGTGAAGGTGATGGAAGTCATGCTTACTGGCTAAGCTTCCCCCCCATACTGTTAGTTAGAAATCTAAGAGCTAACAGTCTGTTAAGTGGTCACTACCATCTGGCATTTGCTAATCTAAATGGCATAGCTACTTGAAAGCTGTATTGTGCCTTAAATTGCATGTCTTGAAGTTGCTGTTTCTTTTGGTTTTAATTTATGCACAAAAAAATTATCATCAAAAGCATTTACATGCATGCAGAATATTAACTTTTTCTAGAAAGACCACATTATGTACTGAAAGTTTTCCCTAATTTAAGTAGTGATAGAATTGCAGAGTGCTTTGTAAGGTGCCTTGGTGTTTATGGTGAACTGTTAGAGGGAGATAACCCTAAAAGTCTGCGAGGAGGACCCAAGGTGCTTTGAGGGTCTAGTCTTACTGCTGCAGTTAGAAAGGCATGGCTGAGTTAATGCATGAGTGTTGAAATCTGTGTTTAGAATTATGGGAACAAGTTGAGAAACAAAAGCTTAATTGATTGTTGATTATTTTCCTTGGTAAATGCTGGAGAAAGATGTATTGTGCTTTCCAATGTTTTTTAAGGAAGATCCATGGTGTCCTTTTGTTTTGTTAACTTATCTTTTAATATGGAATGTCATTCCCAAAATGAAGAAATGTCCTTGGGCTGGTGGCAACAGCTGGAGTTGCAGAATTCATAAATAATTCAGAGAGGGATAAAGGGTAGGGTTTTTTGTCATTTGAATCTTTATTATGTGCACACATTTCATTTTAGATATGGCATCATTTGAATTCATTCGATATGATGATTGCACTGACCTGTCATATTTATTTTGATGTCCCTTCGAAGGACCATATGCTCTGTCCTTACGATGCTCGTCATGGAAAAGGATGCCAGTTGCTAACCAAGAAGGCAGCTAGGTTCCTGTAGGGCTGAAGACCCCTCGATTCCTGTCGTCACGTCAGTAGGTGTGCTGCTGCAGTGCAGTAGAAGACAGCGTAGCTGTTACGTCAGTGCAGTGACCTAAGTGGCAGTGTGGCCTAGAGAAAGGTAGAAGGCAGACGCAGTTTGCATTCAGGTGTTTCTTGGCATTAAAACCTCAGCTGCCATTTGAGGCTAGTTGATGTGAGGAACCTAGAACGTGGAAGATGCCAACTAGAAATCTGCCAGGTGTGCTATGACAGCTTTAATGTGGAAATGTTGGAAGTGGGATTGTCATACAGAGTCCTGGAGATATGAGGTTCGGGTCTTTTCATTGACTAATCCATACTCTTCTTTCCTCTTAAAGAAGCTGCTTCCTTAGCCAAATAAAGCCTCAGATAATGGCTTTTGGAAAATATGCTGTGATCGTTGTTCTCAAATTCTGTGGCAGCTGTTGCATCTGTTCCTGTCCTGTGGACAAGTGGTATGTTTTCTAGAAGTTGCACAGAAATGTAAGAGTTTCAAGTTCAAGCATAGGCCACAAGTAAAGAACTGCATGATAATGACTCAAGTCCAATTTCCTGCTGGTTAACACCCTGGCTGGTATCAGCAATTCATAGGTGGGAGATAACAGGACCCTGTTAATGATACCTTTATAGGCACTATTAATGTGATAGGATGCAACCATGGCAATTCCTTGGTGTAAGGTGTAATTGCAGCAGTGAGCAGTGATTTTTATGAAGTAGTTTGTCCATTGTGCTCATATCAGAGGCAGAAGGAAGCTAATTAAGTGCAAGTTGGTGAAATACAGTAACTAGAAGCTGTGAATGTGAATGATAACTGTTTGTAAAATTATTTCTTTTCTAGATCCTGCCATCAATGACTGAACCTCCCTGAAATCTTCTTATCAGTTACTGCTGAGATGAGAAGGATAACAGGAAAGAGGAGCGCTTAAGTGGTTTTCATGACAGTTAATTTCATCTATTTATCAAATGACAGGTTGTTTTTTTCCTCAAAACTTGATTGTCACGACAAGATGCTTTTGGAAGTTATCTTTGTAAAATGAAACTGACAATTTTTAGGCTACAAAGAGTTATTGTATCTTTCTATACAGTGTTGTCATTATGGTAAACCGCTGGAAAGTCGTTATTTTTGAAGTAATTGAACTTGCATACTTCAGTCATTTATTTGAAAGTATGTTGAATGCCATGTGAGAAGTTTCTTGCCAGAGTTCTTTTATTCAATGGGATAGTTATTCTTACAACACTCAATTTGTTATTGTCTAAATTACTGTTGCCTTAGCCCTCTGCAAAATGTTTCTTTTTAGTAATTCTTAAACAAGTAAGGAATGAATGAGGTTTTGTCCCTTGGTGTTTTGAAGGCATATTTTACCTTTTAGTAAAAGCTTCTTTAGTTTTCAGAATGACAATATTACAAAGAAAGGTTCTTTACTTTCTTTATTTTTTTTTCCAACAGAAAGTGTGTTTTGTGCAATGATTTCTTGAATATGTACATTGCCAAGACAAAATTACTGGAAGGAGAGACGAGCTGTTGGGAACGTCGTGTTATGCCAAATTAGGAATTATTAATTCTTTCTTTCTCTGTGCAATCTTTTTGACTATAACTCAACCTATTACGTCTGGCTTATACTTTGTCTCTAGTGGAACTAATGTGTCCTCGGAGTTGCATTTTAGAGTAACTTCGGATTCACTTGTGTCTTTTTTTTTTTTTTTTCCACAAGTCTGCTTTAAATTGCTGGGATTAAGTTCAGAGAAGGCAAGAGATGCAGCCTCCTTTGTCAGCATCTGTGCTGGTTAAAGAAGGAAGCTTCATGCACGCTTGCTCGCTCTCTTGCAGGTTATTGCCCCTGCTAGGCAAGCATGCTGAAGTGTTTCACTGAGCACACCCAGATTTAATTCAGCCCAAGCTGATCACGTTATCAAATCCTGGTTAACTGGTAGCCTGGGTCATTTTGATGGAAGGGCAGGGAATGTGCAGACCAGCTGCATGGATGGCATGTCTGGGAAGGTGGCGTGTTATCAGGAGGTGTGTTGAGGAGCTGCTGCTGGTGTAGTCTTTTCATCATATTCACTTGCATCTCTAAGATGCAGCAAAAAAATGTGACCTGGTGGAAAGCTAGGCAGTTATATCATGTATAATTTGTGTGTTTCAGGGATGGACTGCATAGTTTGCCAATGCAAGTGGAGAGAGAGAGAGAGTGAGTAGGTAGCAGAGGACGGTGATTGCAGGGAAATCCATCTGTGGTCAAAATGTTTGAACAGTACAAATGTTTCCATACCTAGCAAACACACTGCTGCATGAACACACTCATCAAAGAGGCTGCCTCAACTACTGCATGCATTGGCAGAACTGCTTTTGACACATGGTGTCCTGAGCTGCCTTTAGAGAAGAGGGGAGAGCCCCCACCTCTGCAGCAGAGCTCCATCTCCCCATACTCTGCTGCTTGTCTTTCTGTCTGATGGTTCATCAATAGGTGCAGGAATCCAGTGAGATATGCAAGGTCTTGGTGTCCCCTGTGTTAAAATCAGAATGTTACAGATGATCTCTAGTAGTGGAGGCATACTGGGTTAAACCAGCACACCTCAAAACTGACTCTTCTTGCACGGAGGCTGTGGACTGTAGGTGCTGTCCCACAAACAGGACTCGGGCAGACAAAGAACAAGAGGCTTTCTGAGTAGTCAGAAACCTGAGAGCAGCGACTCTGTTTGCGTCTCCTCTTGGGGCACTGCTAGATGAAAAGAACTCAGTTCAGTAGCAGAAAGGGCTGAACTTCCAGCTCAGGGGGCGTTGCATTTGATACCTTTTAATTGGTTCTCTGCTGAAGAATGAGGAAGCATGCCCTGGCCTCTCTCACGTGCCATAGGTAAGGGAGGAAAGCAATGTACAACATCTGGAGAGGAACTGGTGTGCACCAGGGATAGCACCAAGGTACTGCTGTGCAGGAGAGAGCAGCCTCCCCTGGCTGGTTTATCCTCCAGTAGCACAGTGCTTTCAGACCAAAGCCTGCATCTGCTGAGCGCTAACCTCCTGTGGGCCTCTAAAGCAGCAGCGTGAAGAGATAAGGGATGGGCGTTCATAGGACTAAGGCACATAGATTTGGGTACGTGCACAAACTTAAAATGGCTAGTATTTCTACATTGTGTTAATAGATCTGATGTGACTGTGAAATCTGTTGCTTTACTGCCAAGTTCTGAGTTAACTTGGCTGTGTACTGCTGTACGTTGAGAAAACATTGAGCTCTTCCATCGAATTCTTTATTATTCTTGTTAACCTGTACACCGAGCTCTGCGCTGCAAATGTGCGTAGCTCAAGGAGGCAAAGCACCAGCCACATAATTTCTAAAATCCTCAGCTTTCTACTGATCCAATCTCTTTATTTCTAAGGTGAATTCGGGGTGGCTCCAGGTATGGGAGCTGAGCCCTGTGACGGCAGTGTGGGGTCAAGCTCCTGCTGAGCTCTGGGCATCCGTGCTGGGTTCAGACGTGAAGTGCCTCATCCCAAGAACTTCCGAGATGTCTCCCATGGCCGCTGAGAGCTGAGCCGCTGCAGCTCCTCGAGA
The DNA here is from genome assembly GCF_040182565.1 of Anser cygnoides. NCBI lineage: Eukaryota > Metazoa > Chordata > Aves > Anseriformes > Anatidae > Anser > Anser cygnoides. The sequence continues at coordinate 15,632,169 of NC_089884.1, forward strand.
CAGCCCGTAATCCTTGCATCTTAATGTGGGCCATTGTCATACCCATGTTAAAATCCTTAATGAAATGCTTGTGACTTCCTAATAAACTTTTTGTCTGCTCAAGTGTTAATACCATATAGTTATGTGTAATTAAACCAGTGCTGAAAAATAACATCTGTCTTATGTAGAGCACTGTCATGGCTGTGTTATGCCAATGAGTAAAATTTTATGTCCAGGCACTTAAAATGATCAAGCGCTATAGTTAAGGCTGTCATATTGTTTATATAGCACTAAAAAGAAAACAAAATACGGTTTCAGAGCAGACAGACTTTATTTTCTTATAAATACTCCAAATAATAGGTTGGTTTCAACTAGACTTTCTGGCTCTTCAGTGATTGCCGCATTCTGTATGAATATATCAGAATTCCAGGCATTTCATAATTTATGTTTATTATTATAAACACATGATTTCTGTGTATGGTTGCCACAACTATGTTGGACAAAACATAGTTTACCTTCTTAAATGGTACTGTACTTTTACTTTTGAACTTCTTTAACTTCAGTCTTGGTTGAATAAAATGTGCATTCCTGAAAATAATCTGTACATCTGTAATATGGCAGTTGATTTTACATGGCTGTTTTCATACTCCAGACATAGCAAAGCATTTTCAAGGCAATATATGTTGACAATGTGTGGAGATAAAAATCAGTTAATGACAAACTCTTAAGGTGTACGTTTTTAATAAGAGCAACGAATCATTAGAAATTATTAGAAAGGGAATAGTAGATTTTGTAGCATTTGAAGTTGTTGAATGAAGATGAAATGTGTTCATGGACATATGTGCTTGAACAAATGCATGGGTGGGGTAGAAGAATTCCTCGTGGGCTTCTGAGGCTTTTGTTACACCTGGGGTCAGACTGGGTCATCTTAAATGTACTTCTGGCTTAGAGGAGAGGGCGGTATCTTGGTATAGCTAATACCTATAACGTAGCAACTTCCACCAAACAGCTATTAAAATTTACTTGAACATCTCTCTAAAAAAAAAAAACAAAACAAAAACCAAAACATCTGGGAGGGGACATCGCCTAACAAGTACTTTGGCAAGGCTTCTGACTTTTCAGATCATGCCTTTTTCAAACATGCTTTTTTAATCTCACTGTGCTTGGTTCCAAAGAGCTTAATGTTTCGTTGGCTTTAGGTGGGTTTCTTTCACTCATCCATCCCTCCTCCCTGCCCCCCCCCCCCCCCCCCCCAATTAATCAAACAGCACATGAAAAAACAGAGCAAATGTCTTTTATACTGCTTACTAAGTGCAATGCCGCCTTGTTGCTAGAAATAATTGTTAGGTTTAAAATAATCTGACAGCATCCTGCTGTGTATAAATTAGGTTTGTTCGCTGCTAAGATTATTTAGCTGGCACCCATTCACTAACACATCACAAAAAAATGATCACAAGTAGATCGCGTCCGGTTATCTGCCTTTTTTCTTTTTAATGGGCTTTTTGTTGCTGTGCTGTCACCTAGGTTGAAATAAACGTGTGCAAGTCATACGATTCCAAGTTCTCTGCAGTCTGGGGAGACGATTTTGGCTCTTTGGGAAAAGACCTGGAGGCGTAAGCACTGGAGAAGGGGAGAGGTTGTTTGCACTTCAATTTCTGAATCTTGCGCACCTTTATTTTTGGCCAGGTTGGATATCTTCTGCTCTATGGCAAGCAGTATGTTATCAGTGAAGTCCAATATGCCAGGTATAATTAGCTCATGTGTTTAAAGAGCTGTTGTTATTTTTTAACTTGTATGTACTAGTCAGCTTTCATGCAGAAGTTCGTATTTTACATGGAAAGAATGCTGTGTGATTCAGAGAAAATAGAAATGATATTTAAAGTTGTGCGCTAGTGTTTTAGATTTCAAAAAAGACCACAAGGTTTTTATTTCTATGTTTATGATTGATTAGGGTTAGAGTTTTAAAAGCTTAATGCTGACTATAAGAGCTTTGTAGTCCGTCACTGAGAATTATGGGCTTGACATAATTCACATTTTTATTCTTTAGTATATCCATTATTGTTAGATGCTGAGTAGTTGTTGCACGCAGATAACTGTGTTGGTTTTTGGGGGGGATTTGACATCTTCACACCTTCTGAAAAATACTTCGTTAAAGCAGCTCCCGAGTGAATGGGGTAATTAAAGAACTTCACCACTTTTATTGAAGTTGACACATGCTGCATATTCTTTAAAACTCAGTACGTGAGCAGAATGTTTCCAGAATTTATTGAAAGTCAGACACCTAGAGATACTAAGGAAGCTTTCAGTAGTAGTAAAGATAACTTCAGTTTTTACACAGTTAAATAAACCTGTCTCTAAGAAGAGAGCTATTACTGCAATACATTACTCATGACCTTTGTATTTTCTGTATGTATACGTTTCATGGATGCATACGTACACACACCTGTACAGAAGTGCTGAAGACCTGAGCAATTTTGTTTGACAGTAACACAATCATATATTCTATTTAGTATTTATTTGCAGAAAAATAGTGTTGCAATGTTGACTGAGGATCTTAATTTACTTAGTCCCAGTGGAATGCTGCAGCCTATTGATTTTTATTTTTTAACTGAAATGCAATCCTGCTTAGTTTGACTTGCAGCTCTTAGTGTCTGAGAGACAAAGCAAGTGAAGAATCTCACTTAACGTAAACTGCAGACTTGGTTTAATTTTAAATGATATGAGTGCAGCATTCCGTATGCACGATGCCTTGGAAGTAGCAAAAAATGTGAACTCATAATTGCAACACACAGTGACCAATCATGTTAGACATGAAATTCCTCAAAATGTCTATTGAGCAGATATAATTACCGATAGTATAATTTTTAGCGATATGATTTTCCTTTCATTTTCTTTCTTTTTCCAGCATATTGGAACAATTTAAAGTCAATTTGAGAACATTCAGTCAGTCGTCCTTTCCTGTCAGTGGCTCATGTCTTAAAAGTATCTTTAATATTTCTTTTTTAAAGTTAAAGTATGTATTTAAGGTAGAGATAACAAACATGCAGCTTTCAAGATCAAACCAAATTTTAGCTCTCATTTGCATTTTGTTTACGTGGCCCATGGCATGGAGAGCCCTGCCAAGTACACTCCACTCCTCTGGATTTCGGTGAGAACTGAATGACCAGAGCTGTGCACAACTAAGCACACAGCCTTATCAGCGTCCATGCTTTTTGTAGATACAGGCACAAAGTGCTTTCCTGAAGGAGCAGGCGGTCTTGGAAAATATCAGAGGGCCAGATTCTTCCACTGTGAGCAACCCCAGCACGCAGCTGACGCTATCAGAAGCAGCCGCACCTCTGTCAGACCCAGGCAGTGCCAGGTGGGTGGAAGCTGTGGCTGGTGGCCCTGTGGCCAGTGGCCGTGGCAGCAGTGCCCAGGGATGAGCAGGTAACTAGACAAGGGCAGGAGGGGAGGCAGGTACTAAAACATGCTGTTTCTTGTTTTCTCAGTGCTTCCAGGTTAAAGCGTAGCCATCTCCATTACCCTGCTGAGAGAGAGGAAGTCACCGCAGACCAGCAAAGTGGCTGGAGGTGCCTTTTTCAAAGTCTTCTTTTTAAATAGCAATAATTAAGTCTTAACTCACAGGCAACCTTTGCCTGGAAAGTCCATTATATCAGTGTACTTTAATAAGACATAAGAAGTGCTTAGTGTTCAGTTCTTAGTAGTGTTTTATATCATCTATGTTTTGCACGATTTCAAAGAAGAATGTTGCCCTTACTATTGAATTATTTGTCTAAAAACAAAAAACATTATACTTTCACCTGTGTATTTTGGGATATTTAAACTATTAAACCTTAAGCACTTTTCAAGCATAGTTTGACTTACTATTATTGCATGCTATAAAATAAAACACAATATTAAAGTGCATGCTGAACGAATATTATTCATCAGCTACAAATAAAAATATTTAAAAAAACTATTTTTTTCTAATTTTTTACAGTAAGTTTTACATTATTTTTATGTGGGATGTGGAGAAAAAAAGAGATTAGTGTCCCTTACTGAGACGCATAAAATGCTGTTGTGTATTGCTGTTCTAAATTTCTGGGTCTGTGTTGTATCAACTGGAAATACATACTTTTTAATTTTAGCATCACGTTACATATGCATAGAAACTAGTTTTGTACCTGAATGTGTGAGTGAGAAGGCTATGTATTTTTAGTTGTCTGTGTATTCCAACAAATTCAGTTGACGGCAAAGTCTTATCACATTGGGCTCTGCAAGTTGAAGACAAAAATTAGTTTCTAAACTACTTGCATGCTTTAACATTGTGAGTTGATTCCCATGTGTTAAAGTGTAAACCACTAACTAATCCGTAGGAGTTTATGCAGGAGAAAGTCATTTAATTAACACTTTTAATTTCAGCTGTGAAAGAAGGTGAAAGTGAGGTCTGGAAAGTGGAGAGAGGCTTTGTTTTTCACAGCTGAAGACTCACTGTGCTGTAAGTCTGCTGTTGATAGCACACGTAGACCATCTCCTTCCTGCTAATTAGGCCTTGTGAACATTGGTCTCTAGAAATGGGATGTAGAAGTGTTGTGGGGTTTTTTTGTTGTTTTTGATTTTTTTTTCAAAAAAACACTACACCGTCATAAATAAGGAAACTGTATTGTATGTAACTATTATACAATGCTCGTTTGGCAGGCTATAATTTAATAGAACAACAATGATCAGACCAGTATATCAGTTAATTTTCAAAACATTTTATTCCACACAAATTAGCTCAGGTCCTGGAGGGCAAAATGACAAGAGGTTACTCGTACACTATGTATTTAATTAATTGAAAAATGCTCAAATTGCTTTTACAGTTGTTATTAAAAAGTAGAATCAGTGTTGCCAGTGCTCAACCATAATTAGAGCCCGGGGGAATTAAATATTTAGCATTAGTAATGTAACAGCACTTAAGACACAAATTTCTATTTTTGTAATGAAAGCAATACAGTGTAAGTGCAAATGGCTGAAACGACAGCTGTGACAAGTGAAGCAGCCTGGGATATTTCAATAAGACACCTCATTGGACAGCAAGTCTTACCACATTACTCATTTGTAAAAGATCTGCAAGTTTAAATCCCAGCAGTAATGCATTACACCCAGTATTTAGACTTCTAATTGCTCACAGGACAAACGGTTGGGCAAATGTCACGCCGTAAGTGGTGGAAATGTGCCACGTTTTCCCAAATATCGCGTTAGGGTCGGTGCCTCTGTCGGCAGTGGGCAGGGGCCGGGGGAGGCAGGGCGGAGGGGGGAAGAGAGCTCTTGTTTGTTTTAAGTTTAATTACATTTTAAGCAGAAGTGCTTTCAGTGGTACAACGTGAGAAGTCGGATATGGGGCTCTAATGAGCTGTAGTGGTGGATGGCTGGGGACCCTGAGGGATTCGTTCACCAAATTAACTGGATAAAAGTACTTGGTTTGGGCACACTGTGATGGCTGGGCTGCGTGTAAAAACCCCTCTTCAGAGCTGTCCTCCCATTCCTGTTTTTGTTCTAAGCAGGCCACACGGCAACTTTCACTGACGCCTGCTACAACCGCTCAGGAGGTGTTGTGTTACCAGCTAATAAGGAATAAAGCATATTTTACTTTTTTTTTTTTTTTTTCCCCCCTGGGGTAGAAGGGGAAGGAGGGCAGCTTGAAGCTGTTTGTGTCTCTTTCAAATTAAAAAAAAAAAAAAAAAAAAAAAAAGCTGCAGTTGGGCACCACACATCTTTGCCTTTTCAAAACATCAATTTACTTCCCAGAAACAGGATGTTTGGGCAGAAGAGGTGCAACGCTAGTTTGTGAAGGCGCTTCTGTTACTACTGGCACATGCTTGCGCCATAGGCTTTGTAAAGGTGCTGAGCACAGCAAGCACCCATCTGCACCATGGCACGGGACCCTGCGGGGCACCCCATGAGGCCGGGAGGTGGCCAGCAGGGCCAGGCCCAGGTGGCTGCTGCCTGCCCAGCTGGGTGTGCGCAGCACCTGGCCCGCCCCAGGCACAAAATGGCTCCTCCTGGCCCACCTCCAGCCCCTGCTCCTGCTGCCTGGGGAGCTGGTGGCCATAGGGCTGGCCTCAGGGTTTTAAAAACTCATTGCTCTTCTTCAGCCTGGCTCCCTCAGTGAGGTTTGAGATGTTGGCTGAGGGTTTTTCAGGAAATTCACCTCAGTGTCTGCCATGCATGGCTTTAGACTGAGTTACTGAGCTCCAGGAGGGCGGCAAGATGCTGGGGCCTGCGTTACGGGCAGCACCATGATCAGGGGTTCCTGGCCTCTGCCACCGAGCCTGTGGGAGCTGCTCAGGTAAGTGGAGTGGGAATTTTGGACAAGGCTGGGGTTACAAATAACTATTGCTACTGATGGGCTGGGGTACAGCAGTGGTCATGGGGAAGAGGAGGTTTGGGTGCCTCCTGAGCAGGGGGTGTTTCTGAGGAAATCCGTCTGTAACGGATTCGTGGATGTGGGCCCTGAGCACCCCTCCTGTGAATGCCTCTCTGGGGCCCTGTGGTGCCGGAGGGCTGAGCTCGCCTCAGGTTCCTGACCTCTTACCTGCTTACCAGAGGCTTGTGGATAGAAGCCCCTGTGTTGTGTGGTTCTCAGAAGTGGACACCCAAAGTGTTGGTGCGACTGTGGATTACTGCTGAGTGTAAAAATTCTCAATTCTTTTGCTCCCATAAACAAAATGGTGGCGTTCCCCCCCCGCTTGAAGCTTTGGGCCCTGGGCAGCAGGGGCATAATGCTGAGGTACTGTGAGTGGCACGATGCTGACTATCATGACAGTGATCTGAGAAGTGTCTGCTTCATGCCTGGACAGCTTATTTATTTATGTTTTGGAGTCCGTTTGTACAAAGCTGTTCTCTCCCAAGGTTCCTGAGGCTTGGACAGTGTCTGTTGCTGCCAGGATCAGCTCCTGCAAGCTCTGCAGTGCCCATCTCTCTCTAGGGATGTTGCCCTGCAGTGGGTGAGCAGGGGCTGCCTGCTTCGCCTGCCTGGAGATTGACAGCTGCGAAGATGTTTTGTTTCTGCTTTATTTTTGCTCTTTTGGCATCTTTTCTTTTTGTCTCAGCACGTGCTATACCCAGTGCTGTAAAGCATAAAGGCAGTATCTGACCCTTACTAATCTCTCAGCCTTCCAGCTGAGGACAAAATGCCCTTTTTCTGTTCCAAAATCTGTCAGCATCCTCTGTTTGGAGGCCCCTCACAACCTACTCCACCTATTTCTACCTTAAATGTAAACTAAAAGATATGAACTTCAGCTAATCCCAGCCAAAGGGCACTCAGTGTTACTTCTGACACTCTCGCTTAAAAACAAACATGGACACAGAAATGCACGAATTTGCAGAATTGTAGATCTCTCCTGAATATCTTCCAGGGTTTTTGTTGTGTGTTTTATTTTTTATCCCCCTCCACCCCCATTTATTTAACATAAACCGTATCCTGACTCCTCAGGTAGCTGTTAATGTTTTCAGACTCACTGTGACACTGAAGGGCAGTGTGAAGTTTCAAGTCATCCTTAAGCGATACACAGTCTTCAGGGCCTGATTCTGCAGCTGGGCATGATGTTTCCAGCAATGAGTCTGTCAGTGCAATAAGGATGACAACTCCTCTAACTGTGGTTACAGAATTGGACCCATGGAGAGAGGTTTTTCCTGCACTGGGAAACTGCTACTGTTTTATTACAAATAGGGAAGCTGGACCACAAAAATACATTCAAAAACTGCATCCCACTGCTCAGAAAACTCTGAAATTGGGTTCCTGCTGTGCTGTGTTGCTGATCTACATGTTTCCAGACAGTTGGAAAACTTAAACTTGCATTACAAGCCTAGGCCATATTGAACAAATGAAGGGCAGATTTTCAGGCTTGGCTCTCCGTTTTGGGGGTGGGGAAGAAGGGTTGTTAAGCTCTTAATGTTACACTCACGTAGCGTGTGTGACGATGAAATGAATTGGTTAATGAGTGCCTAAGCATCTGTTCAGACTCTGGTAGATACTTTGCCAAGGTTCAAGTTCCCTAAGGAGGATTAGCCACCTGGTACAGTTTTCATGATATACTGACAAAGGGGACACCCACCTTTAGTTTTACTGAAGATGATGAACGAATGCTAGAAGAACGTTTAGACAAATGTACAGGGTCCCCAAGAAAGTCTGTGAGCTTGAACGATGGATTTTTGTAATCTAGTGATTACTTTTGTAATTGCTACAGTTTAGATTGTAGCAGAGTCTGCAACCGGCATGTATTTTTCTAGCAAGAGTGGCACGTACTCTCTCAGCTCATCTCGAGGTCTCACCGAATAGACTTATTTATTTCCCTTTTTCCTAAATGGAACGCAGCTCTTTGCACACAATTATTTCTCTTTCTGTATAATATATAAAATCAATATACACCATAGGGCAACAAGAAATGGTGATAAAAAGAGTTTCAAAGAGAAAAATGAGCATTTCATAGCCTGAACTTACAATTAGGCTTCCTAAAGTGTCTAGCTTTCACTGCATGGACAGCATTATGAGTTGATGAAAGGCCCCCACTAAAAGGCTTAAATTTATGTGATGGTAGTATCACTTTACGATGAGCATGATTTAGGAGGGCTTTGACCCATCAGGCACATTACAGCAAAGCAACTTGGTATGCCTGAAAGACAGAAACATTACACATTTGTTGCTAAGCTCAGAAATAGCTGAAATCACACAACCAACCTGAATTAAGGGAATTAAATGGATCTGGTGTCTTGGTGAACTGAAAGGAGAGCCGTGTATAGGAGAGGGCTTTTGCCTCTGGGTTACCTGTGCTGCTGAAGCCATGCAGATTTGCTTTCTGATGTTGGATTGATTTGGGGGGATGAGGAGGGAGGCGTGTGTTGGCTTGTTGGGTAGGTGTCAGTGGGATAAAGCACCACGGTGGGCTCTGTGTCTCCTGCTGCAGCCTGCTCCAGGTGCTGTGGGCGAGGGAAGGAACCAAGGCTGAAGTGGGCAGCTGGGGTGAGATGTCCCCAGCTGGGCTGTGTTTGTGTCTGAGTCTGTGCCCCACAGGGCCCCGTGCCTCAGGTGTGGCCGTTCTGCAGGAAACCCTGCGGTCTGGGACGGGGCTGTACCTCCCGGCCTCGGTGCGGATGCAGGCTGTCAGCAGGGAGACGCACGAGTACGTGGAGAAATCTCAGAGCTCCGTCTGAAGGATTTGGCAGTGGTTTAGGTGCCCGCGGGGGAGAGGAGACAATAAGGCAGTTTGTTGGGCGGCTCATCCAGCGAAACGTGCGGCCCTGTGCAGCGCAAGCGGCTGCAGCTGGGTGCCACGGCTGCCGTGGGAGGCCCCGCTGAAGCTGAGGCAGGAGAACCCCGGCAGGGCCTGCTTGTCTGAGGTATTTAAAAACATATATGCATGCGGTGCCCTCGGTCTGTATTTCAGCATGGTGCTGGAAAGGTAGGAGAAGAGCCTGCCTTTATTAGGCCTTACATCAGCAGTGTTGTTGATGAAGAAGTCAAAGCAATGATTCCCAGCAAGGGACCTTCAAGACGAGTTGGGCACCACAGTGCCAGCCCCTCTGCAGTTCTTAAGCTTTGTTTCTGAATACTTTTGCCATCTAACAGTGAATATTTTTTAAAGTAAAATAATGATTGAATAGTTAACTTGTGGGATGTGACCAGTACGGGACCAACATGGTAGGTAATTCCCATTACTGCAGGTGACGCAGTCGGTCTGGTAGTCCACAATAAAGAATTAAGTTTGCAGGAGCGTGCATGCGGGAGCATAGGCACTGCATGCTTCCCCAGCAGAGATTTGCTGTGGTCTAAGTGTCCTTTTTCATTGGGAACAATGGGTATGACGAAACTTTACCCAGTGACCCATTTTAAGTTTCCCTTTTGGGGCATGGGGTGTTTTTGTTTTGTTTTTAAATCAGCCACCCAAACAAGTAGCGTGGTGTAAAACACTTTGTTCCCAGCTAAAACATTTGTTGGAAGAAGCACCCGAGAAATTCTTTCAGGTTTCTAAAATCTTGTGCAAGACAAACATCTGAAGCCGCAACCTTTTTGCCTGGTGTAACAGGACCCACAGCGGGGTTTAATGCTGCAGCTGGATCCCCGACATCCCATGGATTGGTTTACTCCGACTGTTTGTGCCTGGCAGATCCTAGCAGGCTCCCAGTATGTCTTTTACATGCTGCAAAACCATTCATACTTCATTTGATATTTATCAGCATCAGCTCAAGTACACTTTGTAAGTAGCTCTGGATTTCTGCGTGCAGTTTAAATGTTCAGGGTTGCCAGGAGCGAGAATAAGCAGGCTCCTTCTCCTTTTAATTTTTGTCACTCTTTTCTTCGCTCTTGCTTGTTCAGGCACATCATAAGCGGGCTTCTGTGCTTTGACATGAAATATAAGCCTGAAGTGGCCTTCCGTAGGTCATGAAGGTGGGTGAATGAAAACATTTACAATTAAATGCCGAGATAGTGAAAAACTCTGTTTAATAGACTTTTGCTTTCCTGCATAGACACAATCAGAGGCGCTTAATGGAGGAGTGTTTTCACTTCGGGTTCTGTGGGTTTCCCTGGTTTCTCTCATCAGTCTGGCTGCTGAGCAGCATGTCCCACCTCCCCGCACGCACCCATCTGTGCCTGGCGAGTGCCTGGGTGGGTGCAAGCAGGCAGGGTGCTGAAGGAACTCCCTGTCCTTGGCTACGCCTGCCCAGTCATGTTTGTGAGTGCACAAAGGGAAAAAATCGAATCCTGCTGAAGACTGAGCTTGTCTGCTGGAATAATGCCCGCTTGCAGGTGAGAAATTGTCTGTCTCAGTTTGGACAAGGGAACTAATTGTTTGGTCCTGTCTGGTTTTAAGTGCTCTGAGCAATCTGGGTTCCACCACTTCCTTTGGGAGATTACATTGCTTAATACATCTGAGTATCAGGAAGTTGGTTTCTTGCCCTGGGTATTCAATTTAAAATTTTCTTTAATTAATTTAATCTCATTACAAGAGCTGGCAAGAAAAACAAAATAATTCTCAGTGTGAGAGTTTGCTCCTTCATCAGGATCCGCTAAGCGATGCGCTCAACCCGCTTGTCTCCAAGCGCCAGTCCCGCAGACGGCAGCCACTGGTGGCTCTTTTCTCTCCAAGGCTTCCCCCCGTTGCACGTGGGGTCCTCACCAGTTTGGCCTTGAAGAGTCCTGGCTGCTCTCTGTGGGGTGTTACAACACGTATGACACATTTGCACATAATTACTCTGACCTTCTGCAAGTTCTCGGCCTGGTAAAGCTTTATCGTGGGAGGAAGTATGTAAAAATGTGAGTATTTCTAAAATACAAGCAGTTGGAAGGAGACGGGGCGTGCGTGCGTGCGAGCTCCTGTGTCTCAGCTATCTGTGGTTCTGGCACAGCCCTTGCGTGACCGAGTTGGGATGAAGAATGGTCTCGCGCTAAAGCTCATGACTTGGAGACAGAATACATGAGTTTTGCTCCAACTTACACAGATTTATTTTGTGACCCTGTACAAATCACTTAACCTCTTTCTGCCCGGAGTTCCAGCCTGTAAAAGAAGGATAGTGTTTCCCTCTCGCAGAAGTGCCGGACACTTAATTCATTAATGCTTATACAGTAGCTCAGGTCTGTTAAAGGGGAATGCTGCACGCCCGTGCAGCCTTAATGTTGATTCATGCACGGCTCCCACGGCCTGGGCTGTGACTCTCTGGGGCTGACACGTTCCTCTTTATCGCAGGGTCAGAGCTGTCCAGAGACTTAGAAATTCCCAAAGCACAACGGCCTCTCCCAAACCTTAGGGCTTCTCATGCTCTGCCCTGAATGAATTAGCAGTACTGTGACAAAATATTTTGGCTGTTTGTTCGTTGTTTCTGACTTGCATGTGTCTTGCCCACTGAGGACCAAAACCCACGCCCGTCTGCGTTATGGAAGTTAGAGCCCTTGCAGCTTTATGGTGCTTGGGCTCCAGTGATAAAGGAAAAATAGACACACATATAAGATAGAAAAATTTCAATACTTAATGAATTGCGAGGGGGTTATTTTGGAAAGATACACAAACACTTCTGCATGTTTGGAAGTACCTCGGTACTACCTGATGAGCTCTGGGCTGATTTTCGAAGGGCGTTGAGGAAGATGCTGAGAAAAGAGGTCTTTTAATCCACATTTAATCTCCCTATGGTTACTGGTCAAATTTATAATTGTTAGGAGATATTGGTTATTCAGATAAATGTTATTGTATTCAGCATGGTGGGGCATGTCATTTTCCATTGGCGTCATGTCATAGGCCAGTGTAGTATGTCAGAAGTATTTTATTGCAATGGCTTCATCACATAAATGAGATGTGACGGGTTGCAAATCAAATTTACCATACCTACCTTTAACATATCCTAAATAAGCTAGCAGCATAGATCAGGAGCTGCCTAACTTGGACTGTTATTGCCGCGGCAGAGATCTGGGTTTGAGTTTTGAGGGAAAAGCAGTTTGATAGGTCCCTCTTCCCACGTACATCGTAGCATCCTTATTAACTCTGATTAGAATTCAGATTCAGCTCAGGGAAGGGAAATGCTGGAACAGGCGGCGTTCTGCCCATGTGGGCAAGGCAGAGGGGAGGCAGTGGTGCCTTTGGCAACCGTCTCTTGCTGCTTTGTGCTTCCTTAGGGCTGTAACTTCTCGTCCTCAGCAGCACGGAGTATGGCAAACCTGCCCTCAGTCTCAGCTTCACTCCACGCCTTCAGGAGGATCTCTTCGAGTCTACCAGTTAATGTGTCAGAAAACAACACTTTTCAGCCATTAGCAGGTTAATTTTGAACTTTGAAAGTGAAAATGAAGAACCTTTGCCTTCCTGTGGAAATAAGTAGCTGCTCACTAAAAGGCACACAGGGAAAGCGTGCCCTCTGCTTGAAACTGGAGTGGCTTGTGTTTGCTGCAAGATGAACTTGGGCGAATGTACATAAAGATGTTGTTCAGTCATGCTTGTTTAGAAGGCTTGCTGTTGAGGAATAGCAAAGAAGCCAAGATAATTCATCCCACAATTAAATATATTAGCATTTATTTCAGCAGCCTGGTTTAATCTTAATTTACGGCAAAGGTTCATATATAATTATAACAATTATGTTATTTGGTAATTGTAGACTGAAGTAAGTTTGGAATGGAAATGATACGAACTTCTTTGGTACTGGAGATTGCTCTTAAATCTCTGCTGGGGGTAAAAAAAAAAAAAGGTGAATGTGTGAGAAGGACAAATACAGAGATTAATAGGCTATTCTCTATGGAAATTCCAAGGTGAAGTCAAAGAAAGGCATAAATGCTATTATAAATAGAATATAAGTATATAATGCTTAGATATAAATACTCATCTAAGCATTGGGTTATATTTCTCCAAAAGAAAAACGAAGTCTGTGTCCTGAAATAGAGGATAACCTGACACTGCCATGAGTGCTGGCAGCATTCGGAGAAGAAAAGCGCAGGCAGCAAAAACTTGGGTGCGGGGCGAGGTCAGAATTGGGGTGGGCACTGGGCAAACAGTGCACCTGGAGCTGGTGTCTGCCCCGCTGCCCTACCTGTCCTGAGTTGGGCCAAGTGGCTGGCGAGGCTGCGGGAGGTGTTTGGACCCCTCTGGGTGGCAAAGGTGCACATGGGTGTCCCAGCGGGGCTGCGGGGTGGCAGCAGGAGGGTGAGCGGGGCTGTGGGGCAGCGCCGAGGGCAAGGAGCAGTGCACGGCTCTGGAGCTCGGCGGAGGACGGAGGTGGAAGGGGAAGTGGGGTGTGTTTGTTTCCCTTGTGAAAATGCTTTTTTTTTTTTCCACATTTCTTTTGCTTGACAAGTCAGGTCATGTATGCTGAAGTTCAGCTCTAAAAAGCCTGCGTTTTGTTGACTTGGAAGTCTTGGGGCTGTGGGAGCAGAGGCAAACCATGGGCCTGGCTCAGGAAGCGGACCCCTATTGTCATTTTCCTGCTGTCCATTTCTCCACTGCTGCCCCCCCCCGGAGTAGGTGGAGGTTAAAAGAAAAGGAGGGCCTTGGAAGCCTGACCTCAGGTTGAATGTTTAGTTCAGCTTGGGTTTGGGTAACTGGAGTGTTTGGAAGCTTAGGGTGGACAGGGAGAGAGACGCTGCAGCTGGTAATAATAGCAGAGCTTTTTATACTGTCAGTTTAACAGCTGTAAAACAATTAGGGGGAATTATGTTAATAGAAGGCTTTGTTCATACTTCTCTTGCCCAATTTCCTTTTTTTTTTTTCTTTGTAACATGCCTTTCCTACCATGCTCGGAGAGCATGCAAACAGTAGAGCTCTGTGCGTTTGTGTTGTGTATGGTCAGTGTTATCTGTTAAACCATGGCTGGATGCAGATCTTCCAAAGTTTCCCCAAATCAATTTTCCAGTGCTTTGGCTATTGCATTTTAATGTGGCTCTCCCTAAACAACAAAATCATGTTTTCGGGAAGCTAAGACGGGATGAGAAGTGATTTGTATGGGAAACGGTGGCTGATTTGCTTGGGCCGCTGCAGCTGTTTCCCTCTGCGGGACGAGCGAAACCCCTTCGAATCGATCGGATCCGTGCTGGCTGAGCCCTGCCCGAGCACGGGGGCGGCAGTGGGGATGCGCTGGTGCCGAGCCTGGCATGGGCAGGCGTCTCCTGCCTTCCTCTCCTGGCCTTCAAGGAAGGAGCAGATCTGCAGATCTATGAGCTGAGTTCCCACCTCCCCCTGAAATACGGCATGTGCGTAGATGATCCATCGAGGAAGGAGGATTCCCAAACTCCGCTAGCCTTGGTGGCTGTCACTCGGCACCCGGGGCTGTCACGTCACCGTGTGCTTTTTCCCAAGGTCGGAGCACCGAGCTTTTTCTTCATCGGTCATCAGCCCATCCGCCGGGCCGCTCGCCGCGACCGCTGGCAGCTCATCGGGGAGATGGGTGCCGCCGAATCGTGCCCGTCAGCTCTCACACCTCGCCATGCGGAGCTGTTTGCTGCCTCGCCTCTTGCTGCGCGTTGCACAGAGGGCTGCATGGGGCCGCCGTGGCTCAGCCTTGCCGCGCTCAGCTGAGGTGGCAGCTCTGCCTTGACTGATAATCCACAAGTCCTCGCGTTTCAGTTACTTTGCTAAATAACATGTAGACGTTCTGCTTTGAAGCCTTGTATATGATAGTTAATTAGACAACATTTAATTTGGTTTAACATTTGTGTCAGTTTTGTGAAAGCGAGCCTCCATAATTAGGGAATACAGATCAGGTTTCTGTCAGACTTATAACCTCTCACTCTCATTTAATGCTTCCTTCTCGAGCGCCGTGTCACACTCAGCGTGCAGATTATTTTCCCCCACTGTCTTTTCCACTTGACTAGCAGCAAAGTTGCCCGTATTGCACAACTGACAGCAAATGGGCTCCTTCGTGGGGAGGCTGGGGCACACGATTCGCTAGTATTTAGCAGGGAGCTCACCCATCAGGACAGATTACGTGGTTGGAGTCGGTGTAAATAATACAGTGCTGTGCCTGTGCGCGAGCCTGGAGTTGAGTAACAGCCAGGCTGTGCGTCTGAGGTGCTCCGTGCGGGTGTTTTGTGATACTTTGCAGGAGAAATTCACACGCGAAACAGAGCGTGGGATTCATGGCTTGTAATTAGGAAGGTGTTTTCTGGTCCATTTGAATAGGTCTTTGGGAGAAAAGGGTGCTTTCCACTTGGAAATAGTTCTGTCTGGGATGGTTACACGTACGGTGCTGTTTATTGCATGTTTTTAGGTGTGATGTGAAACACAAGTGCTCTCCGTTTACTGTTTTTAGACTATAGAACAACAAAAAAGATGATCTAGGGTTCTGGCATCCGGAGAATTACTACATTATCCACTAACGTTGCCCTGATGGTGCTTTTACCCATTTGTTCTGAGGTTACAGCTGAATATAAAGATGTAGCTCTTAAGTCTTGGCCTCACCGCAGAAAATTAGGTTTCTCTAAAGATAAAAGATCTGACCGTAGCACAGCTTTAATCAACAGTCCCCTTCCCCCAGCGCAAGGGGAGATTTTGGGCATGTGCCCGTTGTTACAGCAGGCAAGCAGAGTATCTGTCAGGCATCACACTCCCTTGAACCTGATGTATGTAGTTTGTCCCTAATTAGGGAGGAAACCACTACTTCTTCTCCAGTTCGCACCGGTGACCGCTGGGAAGGAGTAGCTGGCCATGTTCTGTGGTGGAGCGCCGGGCACCGGGGTGCTCCGAGGCCGCCTGGACCCCGCCAGCTCAGCCAGGGGCTGTGCTCAGGCAGCTATTTGCTGCTAATCAGCCCGTGGGGAGCGCTCGGCGGAGAGAGCACTTAGCTAACTGGCATGAGGCTCCTCTTATTCCCCCCTCCTTTCCTCTGATGTGAAATCTCAAACATTTCTGCTTCATTGACTTTTTTTTTTCCTCTTTTAATTTTTTTCCCACTTCAGACTGCCTTTCAGCAGCAACCCAGCACTAGTTCGTCCCCAGTTCCTCAGAAAGCCGTGCTTTCAGAGCAGCCGTTCCTCACTGATGCTAGCTTGATGTTTCAGCTGCAGGACTGAAGGAGGACTTTTGCAGCCAGAAGCTTGCCAATTCAGAGCTTGCTGCATCAGTTAAGTAGTGGCGGACAATGCTGCTTCCCACGAGCTTTTATGTGCTCACATAGCACAGCTCCAACACTGCTATTGCACATGGTGGTGCGGGAAGAGCTTTCTCCCAGTGCCTGCGTGGCCAGATCGCAGAAGCTGAACTGGGCCTGCGTCTGAGAAGCTGAGCTGGTTTTGCAGGTGGTGCTTTCTGAACACGTTGGCGGTGCTTGATGGGCGTCTGCAGCATCTGGAGGAAATGCTGGGCGCTTGTAATCCTGGTGTGATTATGTCTGATACTGATTTTGTGGGTCAAGATGCAACTTCATTGCCAGTCATACTGTGAAAATGTGTAGCAGATCAACAACGCCCGCTGTTCAGATCTTAATCAACACAGCTGCTTTCTGACCTTTAACCACAATGCCGGGCTTGGTGTCCAGCACGTATGAAGGAGCAAGCCCTATTAATTTGCTCTTGAGAGGGGAACTCATCTTATTGTGGTGAGTCTCCCTTAACACGTGTTTTGTGCGCAAAGTACATCACAAATACAGATGTAAGGTTTGGTCTCCGAGTGCACGGTGTTCATCATGACTTTACTGGGGTACCTAACTGACCACTGTGAATTTGCTACACGGCTTTATTAAGTGTAACTCTAGCGGTATAAATGGTTGTTCGAGTCTTTTCTGTAAATCCTTGAAGGCATGCTTTGCATGGAAATCACCGTTACGTCATTTTAGTCATAGACCGTCTCCTTTTTGTAGTAAATCATGTCCTGCATCGCTTGCAAAGTCATACTCTGGCACTTTTTAAAAGCAAATAATGTCAAGTTATTTTATTCCAAGGCCAGAAATAGAAACAATTGGAGTAACAATTATAGTAAAATAACTTTTCTTTATAATCAAATGTTGGATGACAGGGCTGCACAGCATATAAGTGTAGGTTGCATTAAAAAAAGGGGGTGGTGTGTTTCCAGGCCTGTCCAGCAGTGTTTCCAGGATGAAGGGGTGTGTGGTGCACGTTCTAGGTGAGAACCCGCCCCGTACCAAGACCTGGAATTTAGTGGGAGACAAATATGTGGGAAAGGAAGGCGCTTAATAACACTGCCCTGAGCATGCACCACTTGGACGAGTACTGCGCTGTATTTTGCCTGTAAACATGATGCTAATAAGACGAGTTGGAGCGCGGTGCCAGCACCCCGCCGTCCCACTGCGCAGCCTCGCTCGCTCCCTGACGGGGCACATGGCTCTGCTCGCCCCTGGGCTGCTGCCCACACCAGGTGCTTGGGAGGCAGTGAGAAACCCCTGCAACAGCCCAATTTGGGAGCGTGTTCCGGTTCTTGTGGTAGTTGTGAGCGCATTCAAAGAATTCTTCCTCTTGCCGAGACTTGCTTGTTTATTTGGTACAGAATGCATGCAGGTTTCTTCTTTTTTTTTTTTTTTTCTTTCCCTTTTTGTAAAGGATTTCTCTGTGGAAATGGATGAATGTTGCTCTGATAATTTTGGTTTGCAGCATCCTTTCCCTGAGAAAGGTAGTGTACGAGCTTTGAAACTTTACAGTCTCCAGCATCATACATGCTTAGGATCCCTTATGTATCAAATACAGTTCACGGCAGAGTTAAAGGAGTCAGTGTCCTATTAAAAGGCCCTTTATGTTTTGTCTCTTCTTTGTTCAACAGGGAACAAAGTTTGTCATCCTGAGACACCAGACCTTTGACGAGACTCAGGTAACCTCTGACAGCGCGTACGGTGCTAACAAAGAGTCCCTGTCAGCCTTTGTGGAAGACTTTGAGACTTCAGTCAGCGTTGACTTTCTAGAAGATGAGGAGCATGTTGGCGAAGTGCTAGACTGTGGTTCTTCGGATCTATCGGATCATGGAGGAACAGAAGAAGCTCAGCATGAAGATGAAAAGATGACAGAAGCAGCAGCATCCCAGAAGTTGTGATCACACAGGCAGATGAGGTGGGTGATAGACAATACTTGATAGAAAATTCCTTTTTATCTTATCTGATTTGTATTCTTGGCTGGGATGAGAAATACATCTTGTTGTTTCTAATTAATTCTTTAATTTTCTTTTATTTATATTTTGAATTTAGCAAAATTCTATTTCATGTAAGAATCATTCTCCATCTAACCCAAAATGCATTAAAAAGGCTATTTGCTTTAATCAGCGGGATTTTTAATCTTATTATATGCTTCTCAAAAATGAATATTTCTTTGTATTGTAGAGTACATATTTACATAAATTAGTGTTATCCTTGGTTATTTTGCCAACCATAATTTATACGCTTTTTAGTTTTATCATAAAGTAAAATCTTGCCTCTGATATTCTGGGACCATTTTTAGCATCATAGCAAATTACCTTGGGAGGAACTATTACACAGTCAGTGAACTATCCTTCTTGAGTTTCTAAAAAAAAAAAAAAAAGTAACTGAAGTGTGTATCAATTGCTCAGCTTCCACTGATGAATCCAATCTGTCTCTCTTACGATATCGTGTAAATCAGTGTTTGCAGACTTCTGGAAACTGCAAATTTGTAAAGGCTGCGCGTACAATTCACCTGAAAAGTGGACTATTTATTTTGATAATCTTAGTTTCTTTGAAGAAATCCTTAATTCCTTGCCTAATTGAATTATTTTTAGTGTTGAGATCATTTTCTCATCTTACTGGGTTAGTTTGTTTGTGTCTTTTCTGCAGAAGGTTCATTTCAAACGTAGCATTTGGGGATGTTGACAAAACATTTGTAGGGAATTTCTTTGAAGTACTATTGAAAATACCTAATCTTACAAGATATTGCTAAATGGACCTTGTCTCTGTGGCAGATGAAGTCCCTGTGTCAAAATGAATTGTGTAAGCTTTCCCTTTCACCGCCATAAACTTAAAATATGAACACATAAGAATGAGCATGCTGCACCTTCTTCCACTCGGCTATCTTCCCTTTCTGTTTTCTGTGTACTTGTGATTGACTCACGTTCCCAAGATGCTTCTCTCTGAGGTTCGCATCACGTGGAAGTCTGCTGATCCTTATCTGGAGAGCCATTGAAGTTTATGGGGCCCCTGAGACAATTAGCAGCAGTATCTCCAATGATAAAGTTATCGACTTCTGGGCAATTACCTTGTTTGACCAAGTCAGTGAAAGTTCCTTGCTTTCCCCGGTATCTGAGGCAACCAAGTCATGAATGAAAGCTTGGTTTGAATGGGATGGGGTTGGTGACGGCTGATGAAGGAAAGCAACAGGAACACCCGACAAAGTCCTTAACGTGCTTTTTTCACGGTTGTGCTGGAGTCCGGGTACGGTCGTGGTGGTCGGTGTAGGTCTTTTTGTTAACTGGTGTGCTGGTGAAAAGACACACCAAATTCAAGGATCACCCTCGTAAGGATGCAGCAGCTTGTATTGGCTTATGCTGGTCACCTGGCGTCCTTCAGGGCTCTAGGTTGCTGTTGGATGCAGGGTGCAATAACCAGAAAAAGGGAAATAAGAAGGCAAAAAAAACTTAGGAAAATGATATTGGATGGTTGCCAAAGATGTCTGCAGTCTCACAGTTGCATCACTTTCCCTTTCAGCTTTTTTAAAATTTTATTTATTAAGTTCTTGTTCTCCAAAGATTTTTCATGGAAACCAAGGGCTGTATATCCTATGGTGTGTATGTGGCTGGCTGTGTGAGCAGCTTAATATTAGGAATAGATATTTACTGTAACATGCTTCCCTTCTTTAGAGGAGTGTACCTGCTTTCAAGTGTCTGGCTCCCTCATTTCAGGGACAAAGCAGTATTTTTATAGGTCGCTGTTCTGTTGATTGACAAGCATTTGTGCAGTCGGTACGTGTGCT